>NW_022103951.1:5246503-5253322 GCF_000313985.2 Echinops telfairi
GATGTCTTAAAGGGACCTCAACTTACAGTGACACAGTCCACAGGCTAGGGGTCCCACAGGTAGTGTAGCCTTTAAATTGAGGCACAGGACAAGCAAGGCAACCGCACACTGGTCCGATGATCAAAGAGTGAGACAAGAAAGGCGAGACTAACCAAGGCATTTATCTCTCTGCCCTTCAGTTAATCCCACTTGTGTTTATCAGCCAGGCTGGCACAATAAACTATCTCAAGTATTAATCCTGATGTCAGATGGATCCTGGCAGAAAGCAGAAACTACCACAATGATGATTACCTGTGCTTTATTAACTATGCAAAGGCATTGAACTGTGTAGATGGTAAAAAAATGTAGATAGATAGATAGATAGATAGATGATAGATAGATAGATAGATAGATAGATAGATAACACGGATGAGTGGAGATTCCAGAATACTTAATGTGCTCATGTATAACCGGTACGTAAACCAAGAGGAAGTCATTTGAACAGAGCAATGGGATATTGCATGGTTAAAATCAAGAAAGTTATGCATCAGGGTTGTAACCTTTACCATACTAATTCCATCTGTATGCTGAGCAAATTAACTAAAAACTAGATTGAAGAAGAACATGACTTTGGGATTGGAGGAAGATTCATTAACAATTTAAAGCACAATCTTGTTTAATGAAAATAAAAAGAACTCAAAGTACTTCCTGATGAAAAGTGAAGACTACAGCCTTCGGTATGGATTATCCCCCATCACAAAGAAAACAAAAGTTCTCACAACTGAACCATAAGTAACAGCATAATGCGTGCACGAAAATGTTGAAGCTGTCAAGGATTTGTTTTAAAGGTTTGAGTCCACAATCAAAGTATGTATAGCATTACCCCACCAGCCATTCTTATAGGATAGGTATGAGTATCATAGCTTCCTATGTTTACTGCCCTTGCCCACCTCACCTTTAAATCCCACCTATCAACCTTTTATTTTCCAAATAATTTGATTAGGAGCTAATCCAGACAGCATACCATCTGATAGTTCAGTCATGTCGAGCAGTGTTGTACAATTGCTACCAAAGTCATTTTCCAAACCTTTTCTTCCTTCTTGAACTCTTTGATAGCAGCTCTTCTTTACCTCCCCACCTACCTCACTGTACCCCCCAGGAACCCTTGCTCTAGTTGTTGTCCCTAGATAGTCACCTACCCTGGGTTCCATATACTGCTAAACATTAAAAAACACTTAACAGAGTCAAGGCTACCAACAATGACAAAATATCAGTATCACTACTGTTCTAGGGCTCTAGTTCCTAAAGGATATGAATGACATCTAAGGGTGGTGCTCAAGGGATGCAAAGACTCAGTAATATGTGGTGTCATTAGAAAGAAAAGAAAGCCTATTGGTCATTTCTAACCTTTCAGGTCATAAGATATTGCTGAAAAACATTCTTGAACTACAGATCAACTCTAAGGCAGTAAAGGTCGAATTGGCTTCTCCCTAGGACTCTATGCCTTCTCAAACTAGTACGGTGTTATGGGTCAATAATAATATCTTCTTGTTCTTATCTGTACCAGTGTACATCCTCTGGTCTAGCCAAACTTGCAAGGTAGAATTGGGATCATGATAGTGGGCAGGGGCGGGGGGAGGAAGCATTTAGGAACTAGAGGAAAGTTGTCTTTTTCATCGTTGCTCCATCGCACCCTGACTGGCTCATCTCCTCCCTGAGACCCTTCTGGAAACAGGGAATCGAGGGTGGATGATCCCTTCAGGACCAGTGGTGTGAGTGGCAATACTGGGAGGGTAGAGGGAGGGTAGGTTGGAAAGGGGGAACCGATTTCAAGGGTCTACATGTGACCTCCTCCCTGGGGGACAGACAACCAAAAAGTGGGTGAAGGGAGATGTCGGACAGGACCAGATATGACAAAATAATAATTTATGAATTATCAAGTGTTCATGAGGGAGGGGAGAGTGGGTAAGGAGGAGAAAATAATGAGGAGCTGATGCCGGGGGCTTAAGTGGAGAGCAAATGTTTTGAGAATGATGAGGGCAATGAATGTACAAATGTGTTTTACACAATTGATGTATATATGGATGGTGATAAGAGTTCTGTGAGCCCCTAAAAAAATGATTAAAAATGTATTCAAACAAAAATAATACCTTCTTTGCTGAATGCTACTTGGAGGTTGTGTGACTGGAAGAAATAAATGGTGTTTTTTTCATTGTCACCGGTCACATTGGGCAGGTAGTTGTCTTCACTCCTAGTAGACTGTGCCTGGTGTACTGGTATATGTCTATATATTCAAGAGTACAATAATATGGACTCTCTCTTTTCTCATAAGGTTATCTATTGGACATCACAATCACAAAATCTTGGTGAGATCCACAATAGGCATTTGATTATCTTACTCATCTACATTCAACTCCACCCCAGTGGTTAGTCTGGAATGACTTTGCTGAATTCAGTGGACTCTCTCATGTGTTTGAAGGTCCACAAGCCAACTGGAGTTAGATTGATCAAGGATGTGATATATGGGGCAGTTATGATTTACATTGTGCATCTGTGAGTCTGCTTCAGATGTTTCTCTTCCTCTTCTTTAGATTACTGAGCTAGGATATTATAACTGCTTGATTAAAGACTTTAAAGATTTCTAAAGGCCTAGACTTGGAAATGGCATGCTGTCACTTCTACCACATTCTATTGGCCAAGCAGATCACATGGCTGAAACTCCATTCTGTAGGGGTGGAGCTGCAAATTCACATGTCAAAGGACATAAATATAGGGGAAAGACAATGGATAACTGGGGCCATTCATCCCATCTGCTCCCTACCTCTTGCCTTTTCTGGGCATTTCCCCTAAACTGCCATCAAGTTCATTCCAACTCACAGGGACCCTATAAGAAAGAGCAAAACTGAACCTGTAAATCTGTGTGGGAGCAGACAGCCTCATCTCTCGCCCACACAGTGGCTGCTAATTGTGAACAGGTGACCTTGTGGATAACAAACCAATGGTTAACTTACAGTGACACTCGGCTTCATTTTATGAGCATAACACATGTAAGATGCATGTAGACATCCTAGAGTGATAATGTCTTCACTCATTCAGTTGCCAGGAATTCCATCAGAGAGGGAGAATATTAAAGTGATTAAAAAGCACAGGTCTGAGCAGCAGTCAGATCAGGATTCAAGTATCTATTTTATCCCTTACTAATGCAGGAACTTTCAGCAAATTGACTTCTCTGAGGTGTATTCTCTCAACTTGAACAACAAAAGTAATAGTATCTGACTACAGGACGGTTTGGGATCGAATGAGATGATACTTGCCCACTCTTTAGCACAGTGACTTGCAAAGAATCATGATTTTGTCTTTCACTCCTCTTTTCTCCTCTTTTTCTCTTCTCATTTTTCTCTCCATTCTCCGTTTTCTTTCTTTTTCCAGCTCTTTCTTTAGGCTCTACTTTCGGATTGTTGTTTCACCACCTCAAAAGAGTCCATAAAATGCATTGATGAAAATAAATAAATAAATAAATAAATAAATAAATAAATAAATAAATAAAAATGCATTGATGTAGGTTTTATTAAAGTTATTTTTTAAAACCTTTTCAAAAGAAAAATCAATAATTTCCTAGATTTGGTACTTGAGTCTGCACACTTCCTCTGGAATCAAACTGTACATAAAGCAGGCCTCACAAAACTATTGAGAAAAAGAGAGGAAAGGTCTATAAGTTTAGCATAGATCAGATTTTGCTGTAAAGAAAACATTGATTTTTTTTTTCTGTATTTCCAACCATGACCTTGCATTTGTGGTAACCATGGCAACTGCCTAATGTGAGGCATTGGTAAAGCCAACATGGTGAGTTCAGATTAAATTAGCTGGAGAAAACAGACAAGAGGGGTGTTATCAGCATAATTATGTATGTCCTCTGACCATCTAGCATTTAATAATCTGAAGCCTTTCTTGACATCTTCTGTTCCAGAGGTTCTCAACCTTGACTGCACATTAGAATCTCCTGGGGAACTTTGTAAATTATCAATGTCAAGGACCCCATTCACAGAGATACTGCTTTAATTAGTTTGAGATGGAGCTTGGATATCAGTATTTTTTTGTAATCCTCTAGATGATTCTAATATTTAACCAAGATTCAGAACTACTGATCTGGCAAAATATATATCTCCTTATTTGTGATATTCTAAAGTAGCGACAAGCTCAGCTAAGATAATTACAACAATCCTTACAACTGACAAGTCAGTACGAATTCACCTTATAATCTACGAACATTTTAAACAAATACCACAGAGAAAGCCAAAGAGGAATTATGTTAGGAATACTAGGACCAATAGAAAACATATCAAGACACAAGTAGATTGGATTTATGATTTGGAAATTCACCAGTAGAGGCAGTATGCTTTTCTAGAAAGAGAATTAGACTAAGAATCAGAAACTTGGCTCTGGCCTGAACTCAGGTACAATTGACTACACGCACTTGCACCAGCGACTGCCCTTTTCTGGACTTCATTTACCTCATTTGAATAAAAATGTGGTAGTTTCTAAAGGCTGCAACTTTTGAGAAGTACAGCACCAGGCCTTTCTTCTGAGGTACCTCTTAGTAGATTGAAACCTTCAACCTGTAGGTTGAAGTTAATTGTTTGCACCACCCAGGGACTCTTAAAACATACCATGCCAGGATCCAAAAGTCACGGGGGGGTGGGGGGGGTGGGGTGTTTACAAATGTTTAAGCACTTGACTATGTGCCATTAGTATGGCAGAAGTGACTTAGAAGACAGAGTTGCTTCTAAAAGGTCACAGCCTTGAGGCCCGTATGGAGCAGTTTGACTCTACACACATGAGGTTATGAGTTGGAATCAACTTGGCAATGACTAACAATAATATGTCAGGGCCCCACCCCAAAGCAATTAAATCAGAATCTCCAGGACTGGATTATGGATGTCAGTCTTTTTTAAAATGCTCCCCCAAGTGAGTCTAATATTTAGCCACCATTGCTAACAGTTGGGCTTTAAAGAGCTGCTGTGGCGGGGTATTCGGTGGGATTGCAAAATAGGAAGAATAAACACTAAGGTCTTAAAAAAAAAAGATGGGATAAAAAGCCATAACATTTTTACAGGTTAAAAATAATCCCATTTTACCTTTCTTCATCTTTTTTCCCCCCGCTTTTACCCTGTTCTTGGATCGTGGTTCAGCATCTGTTTTCCCTCGTCTCTCTTAAACCTGGCTTGCAAAGACATTTCATTACCAATGAATCTTTCATTTGAAGAATCAAGAAAATGATCAAAAAATGTATTACTTTGGAAATGGAACATACAAGGTCTATTGGTAGAGGAGATGTCACCAAAACTGTAATGAAATATATTTTATTTTAATGTTAGCAGCTGTGAGGATATGTGTTTTCAGTAAGTGTATATTCAAGGTAATTCACTGCACACGCACAAAATTGTCAGCATCTGTCGAAAGAGAACACAGGAAAACAGACTAAATTTAGTCAGAGAGTGGCTAAAGGCCTCGGTTGAAGTCCACACAGTTTGGAGTGCGTGACTAGCACAGCGCGACCAAAACTGGGCAAAGAGCCAGTGACGAGTGGGCAAAAGAAACTTTTTCCAGATGCATTACATTCATCCCCCAAGTATTCCCAATATCTTTGTCATCCTTCCCAGAATGCTCCCCCAAAATGCATCCCTCAGAAATCTTATCTAACGCTGTTGTGCTTACTATTGTAGCCATTAGCCACCGGTGAATAGGTGAATTTTCTAAAATTCAAAAATGTAGGTCTTCTTTCATATTGGCTACGTGTCATGTGCTCAATGACAACATATGGCTATTGCCTACTCTACGGGACAGTTGAGAACATTTTCATCATCACAGAACCAGGGCGTTCTAGAGAGCTTAACAGTGCAAGAGGCACATTTCCCCATTAACCAGAAGTGATTCAGTCCTCTTTTGGAGCCCTCTAGAGACTACCCTGTTTCCCCTCAAAATAAGACCTACTTACAGTTTTGCCTCTCATTGAAATATAAGGCATCCCCCCAAAATAAGACCTCCCTGAAAATAAGGCCCCCCAAAGCTTTCATAACTCTGGACTCTGGACCGTAGCGGCAGGTGCTGCCACGCAGCTCACTGTTCGCAGCAGTGCAGCCAGAGCAGACAGGAAGTGTGAGGTCTCTTTTAATAAAACAATAAAGAATAAATGTACCGTATTCTTCTTCATGGAAAAATAAGACATCCCCTGAAAGTAAGACCTAGTGCATCTTTCGGAGCAAAAATTAATATGACACTGTCTTATTTTCGGGGAAACAGGGTCATCCGTGGTGTCTCAGTTTCCTCCTCTATGAAATAATGATCAGCTCTAAAGGAAACTCAAACTCACTGCCATTGAGTCCATTGTGACTTGTGGTGACACTCTCAGACCAAGTAGAACTGCCTCTATGGGTGTCTGATGCTGTAACTCTACAGGAGTAGAAAGCCTCATCTCTCTCCTGAGGAGTACCTGGTAGTTTTGAACTGCTCGTCTTACAGTTAGTAGAGTCCAATGAGTAACTGTCAAGCCACCATAACTCCTACAAGAAAAGTTACAGAATTATGTTTAGATATTCCAAGAGAAGAATTCTAAATGGAAGTCCTACACCCAGCACACAACTAGGGTTCAACTCAATAATATGAAGGAAGGTAAGGTACAATACATAGGTAAACCCCAGGTTATGAACAAGATCTGTTCCTATCTTCAAGCATTTAGCTGAGTTGGAACAGGTGTGTACAGTTTATAGGTAAGTTGGAGCAGGTATGTACAGTTCTTATTTAGCCTTGCTTTACTGTAGAAAAAGCCCCAAACCCCTTTCA
>NW_022103951.1:5254272-5262457 GCF_000313985.2 Echinops telfairi
CTCAATTTACAAGAAAAAGGAAGAAAAGAGAATTTGTTGTGAGTTGGGATTGGTTAAATTCTTTCAAATTGAGTACAAATTTATATACCCTTCAAAGTATAGTAGGAGTTAGCCATAAATATATTGGTGACCCTGAGACTGCCAGTGTAGAAGAATTGGCAGTTTCAAAAACTCTAGTCTATATGTACCATTTGCTTCGGCTTCCCTTACATTGCTTGTTACCAATTTTACACCATGGATTGATCCCAGAGCTACTGAATCTGAATGGTTGGGGGGGAAGTCATGAGTGAGCATTTTAAGAGACCCCTTGATATTACTTTTGATTATGTTTTGAAGACAAAAATTTTAAAAAACTAAATGAAAAAAATCCATACATTTCCTTCTCTCCGCAGATTGCACCTTGTTGTTACAGTTTAATTTGACTTCTTGAATTTATCACTCTTTTGGTTTCAGACCTGTTTGGGAAGCCAACGTTCTCTCTACAGTGAGATTATATACTCAGGATCCTGCAAGGGAGGGTGAAATTGCAGTATACTTCACGCTTGCTTTTCTTGTGACTGGGCACTACTGTTGAATTTTGGTAATGTTTTTTAGCATCTCCCATAAATTAGTCGTTTGGGGCTTGCCAAATGATTACCTAGGAAATATTTCTCACAGTTCCTGAAAGAAGCTGTTGCAATTGCAAACAGCAGGAAAACACAGCCATTAAAAGAGAGAGAATGCCTATGTTTTTACAACAAAATAATTAGAAGCCATTACTGGCGCTGTTTAGATTTCAGTACCTCATCTATCTTACTTTCAATTAGAAACAATGTGCCCAAATAGAAAAAGTCTAGCTAAGCATGAGCGCATTTCGCCTGCACTGTCTTGATAAAGTGTGACCCCATTGATAATACCATCTATGCAATTTTCTTTGAGATACAACTGTTGTTGGGTGGTACTTGTGTTCAAGGTAAAGAGTTGTGTAGCAAGTTCACACTTCACATCCACTTTTACATCAGAATACAGTCTCAGAGATGGGATTTTTGAGTCTGTTGAACACAACTCCTTAAGGTTTGAATCCTTTGCACAGCTTTGCTAGTGAATGGCTGTCTACCGTTTTGGGTACACCTCCAAATAATGACGATTATTTCTTCTCAAAAAATGCCGTTCTTATTTTGGGACAACAAAGGTTGTAAAGACTCATGCAAACTCCCTGTATCATTTATTATTTGACTCTCGGTCTGTTCTCTTGTGTCAAATAGAGGAAGCGGAATGCCACTACAGGTCCACTTTTCCACTAGTGGAAAATTTAAAAGGCGCCCCCTTGTCTTCTCCACTGTATGTTCAGAAGTACTTTCTTTTAGCTAACATATCCTGAGTTTCAACTAAGAGTGATGGAAAAATAGAACACGTCGTTATAGATCTATTCTAATTCAAAGCACTTTCTCATATTGTATGTCTTAATGTAGGCCACTAATAGTTTGATCATTCAGAGCTGCCAACTCAAAGACTTCACCAGAAACAGAGATTGTCTTGACTGTTAGGAATTCTTAAAATATATCTATTATTAGCATCTAAACTCTAATGGCTGATCTATCAAATCTGCCTGAAAAACTCAAACTTTATTCATTATTCTGCCATATATATTAAATGCCCTGCTGTATGTAGTGACTTCATCATGAACCAGAAATTTGAGATCTAGGGAAACAAAATTTAGATTAACTATAAAATACAAACTGTATTTCCCCTTTCATCCTTAGTGCTCATTTCCTTTTTTTTTAGCATCTGCACTTTTATGTTTATTGCAGCAATTTCTATAATAGCAAAAAGGTGGAAACAATAAAAAACTATGTCCATAGAGGAATAGATAAACAAACTGGAATATTTATACAATGCAATATTATACATCATTAAAAAAACAATGATGAGTCTGTTAAACACCTTGAGGCATGGTCAAAATTAGAGAGCATTATGTTTAGCAAAGTTAGTCAATCGTATGAAGATAAATATTCTTTAAATGGTTTTATTAGGGGCTCATACAACTCATAACCATACATACATACATCAATTGTGTAAAGCACATTTGTATACTCATTGCCCTCATCATTCTCAAAACATTTGCTCTCCACTTAAGCCCCTGGCATCAGCTCCTCATTTTTTGCCCTCCCTCCCTGCTCTCCCCTCCCTCATGATCCCTTGATACTGTATAAATTATTATTTTGACATACTTTGCCCTGTCCAACGTCTTCCTTCACCCACTTTTCTGTTGTCCTTCCCCCAGGGAGGGGGTCACATGTAGATCCTTGTAATCGGTTCCCCCTTTCCAACCCACCCTCCTTCTACCCTTCCAGTATGGCCACTCACACCACTAGTCCTGAAGGGATCATCTGCCCTGGATTCCCCATGTTTCCAGTTCCTATCTGCACCAGTGTACATCCTCTGGTCTAGCCAGACTTGCAAGGTAGAATTTGGATCATGATAGTGGGGAGGAGTAGGTGCAGGGAAGCATTTAGGAACTAGAGGAAAGTTGTATTTTTCATCAATGCTACATCGCACCCTGACTGACTCTTCTCCTCCCCAAGACCCCTCTGCAAGGGGATCTCCAGTGGCCTTGAAATGGGCTTTGGGTCTCCACTCCGTACTGCCCCCCATCCCCCAATCACGATGGTAAGATTTTTTGTTCTTAAGATGCCTGATACCTGATCCCTTTAACACCTCGTGATCACACAGGCTGGTGTGCTTCTTTCATGTGGGCTTTGTTGCTTCTGAGCTAGATGGCCGCTTGTTTACCTTCAATCCTTTAAGACTCCAGATGCTATATCTTTTGATAGCCGGGCACTATCAGCTTGAAGATAAATATTTTATGACATAAAAATCACCTAGGATTCATAGGAATTTTGTTTAATTGTGTATTATGACTCAGTATGTTCTGGGTTACTCCAAACTTACTGCCAGTGACTCAGTGCCGACTCATAGGGATCCTGTAAGACAGGGTAGAACTGCCTTCGTGGGTTTCTGAAACTGTAACTGTTTATGGGAATAGAAAGTCCTGCCTTTCTCCCTTGGAGGGGCTGGTGGTTTCAAACTGCTGACCCTGTGGTTAGCAGCCCAACTCCTAACTCCTCTGGATAGAAAAGCAAATTCTCAGCAGGAAGTATAACTGGATTAAAATAGTTTGAAGCCCTGTAGTAAACACATTAAGGCATCTTCTGCAAATCACTTACCTTGCTTCAGCTTTCTTTTCTTTTAATTTTTTCTATGATTTCTTTGTTTATTGTGACTTTGATGAAGGTTTATAGAGCAGATCAGTTTTCTATGCAACATGCCGTACACATTTTGTTTAATTTTCTTGATAACAATCCCTACCATGTGACATCACTTATTCCACATCCTCCTTGGGTATCCTATTTCTATCCCTCCTTCTTCCCTACCTCTTTTTACACTTTGTCACAGAGTCAGTGCTGTCCTTTTGATCTCCAATGGTTGATTATTCAAAGGCGTGTATGCCTTCCTACTGTTATTGCCCCCCTTATTGTTTGGTTGAAACAAATGAACCAGAACGGACAGGTGCCTAGAGGGCATAGTTTGAGGAGTGTCACCAGTGTTTTTTAGTATTCGGAGCTGTGTCCCACAGTTTCTTGCACTCTATCCTGAACCTTCTCTAATCAGAGCCTTTCCAGAGAAATGGGATGTGGTCGCCGGGCACCACCTAGTTATTCTGGTCCCAGGGTCATGGAGACTGATGTTCCCTTGGTCCATTAGTCTAGCGCACTGATTGCTTTCCTATGCATTTGATTGTCATCACTCTTCTTTCCTCCAGGCCCGGAGAGACCACTGGCTGTTCCTTATTTAGCTTTGTTTGCTATATTTCACTGACCTAGCTGAGATGATGCTGGTGAAATGCTATTAATGAGAACGAACAGTTTCCTAAATACAGATATGATATAATAAGCTGTAGTACCTGAGTACTCTCAGGCATTATATCCTTACATATTTTCAAAGATTTATAAACTCAGACTGTGAGATAAAGACACTGTGACTTAAATGGGTGAGACATTCAATGAAAAATTTTTTGCAATAAATTTTACCATTTTTTTGGTAACTGTCTCTAGATTATTTTGCTAATGTTGAAGAATATTTTTGGCTCAAAATCAAGTTTGCCATCTACTTTGTAGATGCTAAAGCTAATTTGATAGATTATGATATCGCTTGCTCTTTAACGGCCTTATTTTTTTTTACACTAAAGATAAGCTTTTGTCAACATCCATGATCTTTTGGCAAACTGATCAAATAACTGATTTTAGGACTTGATCCCTTGACGCTTGTTTCCAACTAGACATTTAGCCTCCTACCATTTTAAAAGTAGCAGCTGAAACAGGAATAACAGAATGGATAAAAGACCTCTTGAATTAGTAGTCTGATCCCCTCTGTGCAAGTTCCCTTTTCCCAGAAACAAATATTTTGTAATGTCTTGTGTAGTTGAGTTTTAAGCGTCTCAAGAGGTGGTGGATCTGGCACTTCCTTGGCAGCATATTTCACAGTCTAATAATCTCAATAGCTTCAATGCCCTAGAATGTGTTTAATCCAGTCTTATTTGTTTCTATCAGTTAAATTTTTCCAAGGGTTTCTCATCATTTTAGCAATAGAAATTTTTAAATGGTCTCATCACTCTGTAATTGCTCAAACTTTTACCTTTTATTTTTAGGGTTTAAAATAAAAGGTTTGAAATGAACATTTTACTTTGTCCCACAAAGACCTTCAACAGCTATACCCAGAAACATTTTCAACATGTTTCCTTAGCTTGATTTTACAACTTGCTTTCTGTCTCCCTCGTACAGTTGTTTCTCTGTATCTTTATTTTGATATCAGTAATTACAATAGTACCTACAGTGGGTGTTTGCTATGTATCAAATAGTGAGCTAAATACTTCTCTCAGGGTTTCTTTGCTCTGATGTTACTGACACTTGGGACAGAGAATTCAATATTGAAGGAAGTTGTTCTGAGAAGTATCCCTGACTAATACCCACTAGATGCCATCGTGCCCCCCACCCACCAAGATGCAACAACCAAAGGTGTCTCCAGACATTGCCGAATAGCCCCTGGGGAGCAAATATGCCCTTGTCCATGAACTACGGACTTATATTATTTCATTTATTCCTTATCGCATCCCTTTGAAACAAATGACATCATTCTACTTTAAAGGTGAAGAAAATTAAACTAAAAGAGGATCAATAATTGAATTAAAATCACAAAGCAAGTAGAAGAGCTAAGATTTCAACCTTCATCTGACTTCAAAGCAAATTATTTTTCTACTATCAATTCAACCTCACTTCAATATAATGCCCTCACACTACATTTTAGTTTATAATGTGCTTTCATCATTGGTGGGATACAGCTAATGTAACAACTGGTTCCCTGCCCTATTGACCATTTTAACTATTAAAAAAAACCCTGTATGCTGAAAGGTAATTTAAATAAGAACAGTAAAAGAGGTTCACAAAACTAGATTATGCTATGAGAGTTTTAAAATATTAATGAAAAAATATTAAATACTCCCTTTATCTGAGCATCATTGGCTCTGTGATTTATCCTTAACTATCTTTTCACAATAGAAGTCCGATCCCATTCCTTTAGAGTTAGGTCAATTAGATAGCAGTCATTGTATTTGATATATTAGAAATGGGCAACTTTTCTTCTCTGAGCATATTATGTTCATCTTTGAAAAACATTTTTCTGCTTCTGCTGAACTTACCAAATTGATCTGGTGATACTTTTAGCTCTTTGAACACTTATAGGAATTATGTAATTCATTCATACTAGCTGGTGGAAATTTGAGGTGTAACCCAAAGCTGAAACAAATGAAAGCATTTCACCTCTTATGTGGCATCTTTTTCTATTTATGGTACACAAGGGAGTATCCCTCCAAAATCCGAATTTTTTCCCAAAGCTATGTATTTAATTCTTGTAACAAATTAACCATAGTTTAAAGTACTCTCCATTACACTTAATATATTTATCAAATCTGCGATTCCATCCTTGGAAACATTTCTCAAACGCATCTGTTTGGATGGCTGACAGCACCTCCCTCGTGTTTTTCTCCACCTCTTCTACATTGTCAAATCACTGTCCTTTCATGTCCCTCTTCATTGGCTGAAACAAAAAAGAAGTCTCACAGAGAAAGATCAGGTGAGTCAGATGAATGGGGTAAGAGAGGCATGCTATTTTTTGCCAAAAAATGATACACTGACATGGTTGTGTGAGCAGGTGCATTGTGTGATGGCAAAACCAGTCCCCCCGTCTGCCACAAATCCAGCCTTTTTTGTCACCCACTGTTATGCAATCTTTCCAGAACCTCTAAATCAGCAGTTTTCAACCTGTGGGTCACGACCCCTTTGAGTGTCAAATGACCCTTTCACAGGGGTCATCCAATTCATCACAGTAGCAAAATGACAGTTATGAAGTAGCAGTGAAAATTATTTTATGGTTGGGGGTCACCACAACATGAGGAACTCAAGGGTCACATGAGGTATTCAAGGGTCACGGCATTAGGAAAGTTGAGAACCACTGCTCTAAATAGAAAGCTTAATTAACAGTTTGACCTGGTGGAATGAACTCCCAATGGGCTACCAGTTGACATTTCCACCTGTTCAAAAGTTGATGGATGTCCATAATGAGGTTTGTTATGAATCAACATTTCACATATTTTGAAATGAGAAAACCACTCGAACACATGAGTTTTTCCCATAGTGCTGCCCTTGTAAACTGTGTTCAACATCACAACAGTTTCTGCGGATTTTTTTCCCAAGCAGGAAACACAATTTCACAGCTGCATATTGTTCATTTAAATGGGCCATCATAAAGACGAGGCTTGAGTGAAATTGCTTTTACAAAAAAATTCACTGTGACCAGCAGGGAACTTCCCAGGCAATGCCATTGGGTGCACTAAATCAAAGCAAGTTGCTCAATGCTGGCCTACTGGAAAAAAATGCATACTAGAAAACTATGCCCAGCAGAGCTTTTTTTGCTTCTTCTTTTTGGGGGGCTACCCCTTCATATGTTTGTTTAAAAACACATGGGAATAAAAACATAGCATTGCATCAGAAGTGCAATGAGCTTTGTGAAATGAATAAATCAATATTATAAGCAGAGTTCCATCTAATTTTTTATACCTATGGAAGGAATGAAGATCACTACCATTGCCTGGACGATGCTGTTTCCCAGATGAACATTAAAAGAGAGTAAGGAATGTCAATTTGTGATTTCCACATTCGAAGGCTGCCCTAGAGAACCCCAATTACAAGTGCCATTTTAACAACTGGTTCACCAAACTCAATGAAAAAAACTAAATAGGTATCAGTTCTATTAAACCTATGTGAATTGGCTGAATCCCACCACTGACTCTAATATGTATGATTGTATTCTAATATATATTATTGTATTTAGGTTACCAGTGGCATCATAGAATCTTTACTTCACATTTATTTAACAATCTATCAGAAGTTTTATAGTTCCTCTCATAAAGGAAAATAATTTTTTGTTTTTCCAACTCCCTCAACTCCTAGGTCAGAATCCTTTATGTATTATTATTATAATTACTGTGCACTTTATTACTGTCCTTTTTGAAGCCAGAATGACTCCTCTGATTTATAAAGGTCACATTCTGCTTTGATCCTGACTTCTAAAGAATTTACCTAATCCATACATTTCATCTGTCTTGTGTAAGAGCCCCAAAATTAAGCCACTTGGCCCTAGTAGAATGGTGGGCCTGGTTTGGAGTCCCAATTCCATCTGAACTTCTGCCAACTTCCCTAAGGACCATTAACCTGTGTGTAAACTCAATAATGTAACTAAGGAAATGCTTATCTCTGTAGTTAAACTAACGAAAAATGCCAACAGAGCCTTCCTAAGGAAGTCATAATACAAAAGACTTCGTTGACGTCTCTAACACGAGCGGCTATCAGGAAATGATTTGCCCCAGAAGCTATTTGAATAGCATATTCTCAGAAAAGGAATAGCTTACCATAAGCTTGGGATCACCCTGCAAGCCCCTCCCCTTTAGTTACGCACTTCTGCAAGTATCTCATAACCAGTCTATGAAACCTACATATGCTTTGGAAGTCAATCGTCACAAAAGCCCCACTTTAAGATTCCCTAGCTTTCGTTTTACTGTGTTCCAATCATGAATTTTAGACTGTAGATATCA
>NW_022103951.1:5263588-5265260 GCF_000313985.2 Echinops telfairi
CCACATTTTCTTATGCACACATCTGGCTTCAGCGATCATGTCGGGAAGGTAGATATCATGAAATGGCCGTTTAGCTGGCGGACATTGGGCCTCCTCATGCGCACTCCCCTAATACAAGAGCACCCTGCTCAGCTGGTTTCTAATTTAACAGAATGTTTTTCTTACTCTTTAACAGCCTTTCCTTCATTACATCAATAAAATATTTACTATTACAAATTAGTTACTCCATTCTATGCCTCTTCTCAAAATACCTTTCCCTCTCTTTGGGTGTTTGCCAGTTTCTAGGGCATATTTCATCTAGTTCATGGCATTCTGGTTTCCTTCAGAAAGATAGGGACAGTTTCTGAGGAAAGGCAGGACGGGACAATGAATGAGAAAACAGTGTGACAGCAGCAGTAACCATAGGAAGAGCCAGCTTGGATTCTTTCATCTCCGAGAGCTGGCACCTTAGGAGACGCCTCCAACCACCGCAAAAATCCAATTCAAATTCAATCTTAGTCAACATACATGGAAAATATGAGATATGTGGTTTATACCTGGGCTTGAGATACTTGCTTATACTTATTAGTTTCATTGATAACCTGGTTTAGGTCCAGGAGAACAGTAATGTTCAAATACTTTCAGGAGAAAAGACATAAAAGAAGGGCAAGATTTGACATTCTCTTTCTTTGTCTGTCTTTTGAAAAGTAGTATTCCAGGCCACACAGAAAAAGCCAAAGCAGACCAAAAAAAAGAAAGAAAAAAGAAAAACAAAACAAAAGACTAGACTCACTCACAGCTTTCCCCTCTGCCAGCCTTTTTTGAGGTCAACACTGCAGCTTATAACAGAATGAGAGTCGGAGAGGGCTTTGGAGAATGTCAAGTAAGCCAAAAAACTGAAACTAGAATTGTGGACCTAAAAGTGCTGAGGAATATCTGTATTGTTTCTGTATTGGAAGGTTCTTCCTAAGGTTGATCCAAATAATGTGTTTATAAGATGCCAAAGTCTATGACATGGGTTTCAGCATCACTTCTTTCTGACCAGCTTTAACTATTTAATACCTAGATTAATGATCAGATTGTTTTGTGTGTGTGTTTTTTTAAAGTAACTGGTGAGTTGGTTAAATTCAGTCTATTTCTTTTACCTGGTTTGCGTATGTAAGCACATTCAAAGTCAATTAGATAATTAATTTGGAGGCAGGTGTTAAAAGGACCCATTTCCCTGTTCAGAACATTTGGAAAATAAGAGAGTAAGCTCATTTTTCCCCTTAAATAATAATTTACTACTATATCATAATAATATTCATAGAACAATACTAGGGAGCTTCAACTTTCCCAGAAACTTTTTTTAATTAAATCATTTTATTGGGGACTTGTACAACTCTTATCACAATCCACACATCCATCCATTGTGTCAAGCACTTTTTTCCCTCATCATTCTCAAAACATTTGCTTTCTACTTGAGGCCTTGGTATCAGCTCCTCATTTTCCCCCTCCGTCCCCACTCCCCCCTCCCCCAGGAACCCTTGATAATTTATAAATTAATATTATTTTGTCATATGTTACATCGTCCGATGTCTCCCTTTACCCACTTCTCCGCTGCTACGGTCTTTGTTGTTGATACCATCAAGTCCATTCCAAGTCATAGTGACCCACCGAGTCATAGTGACCCACCGAGTCATAGTGACCCACC
>NW_022103951.1:5265792-5267422 GCF_000313985.2 Echinops telfairi
CAGCCCATTGTTGCAGCCACTGTGTCAATCCATCTTTTGGGCTTCTCCTCAAATTTACCAAACATGATGACTTTCTCCAGGAACTGGTCCCTTCTGACAAGATGTCTAAAGTATGTGAAATGAAGTCTTGTCACCCTTACTTCTAAGTGACATTCTGGCTGTATTTTATGAATAATAGTGGAACAGTGTCATATACTGATAAGCCCCTGCACATGTGAGCTTAAAGACTCAGAAGGGTTGAAGAAAGAACCTTGTAACTATTAAATTGAAAAAGAAAAATCAGAGGGCAGTGGGGCAGAGCAGGGCAGAGAATCCCCAGATAGTTAATTATAAGAGGGGGTACAAAAAAAAAACCCAAACAGAAAAAAGCTCAACTGGGTGGAGATTTCTTAGTATATGTTTTTACCACTATGGGAGCATTGAGCAATTCACTCTGCATTAGTGTACCCAGTGGCATCACCGGGAAGTTACTCTCTGGTCACAGTGAATTTTTTTGTAAAAGCAGTTTCACTCAAACCTCTTTTTTTGTGCTGGCTGATTTAAGAGAAGAGGGTGCGACTGTGAAATTTTGTTTCCTGCTTGGGAAAAATGCTGCAGAAACTGCTGTGGTGTTGAATATCATTTACAAGGACAGCGCTGTGGGAAAAACTGAAGTGCTTGAGTAGGTTTCTCATTTCAAAATAGGTGAAATGTTGATGGATAACAAACCTCTTTCTAGATGTCCGTCTACTTCCCAAATGTATGCAAATGTCAACTCATAATCCATTGGGAGTTCATTCCACCAGGTCAGACTCTTAATCAAGCTCTCTATTTAGAGGTTCTGAAAAGATTGCTCAACAGTGTGCAACAAAACCCTGATTTGTGGCAGATGGGGGACTGATTTTGCCACCACGACAATGGACCTGCTCACACAGCCATCTCAGTGTGCCAATTTTGGGCAAAAAACAGTATGCCTCTCTTGCCTCAAACGCCTTATTCAGTTAACCTTGCTCTGTGGGACTTCTTTATATTTCTGCAAAGAAGGACATGAAAGAACAATGATTTGAGGATGTAGAAGAGGTGAAGAAAAGCTTAGGGAGGTGCTGTCAGCCATCCAAACACGTGAATTAGAAAAATGTTTCCAAGAATGGAATCACAGATTTGACAAATGTAGTAAGTATAATGGAGAGTACTTTGAAAGAGATATGGTTGTTTTGTAAAAAAATAATGTAAAAGCATAGATTTTGGGTGGGGGGAGGGAAATTATGGGTGTTTTTGGAATACTACATATATAAAATGTGGGGTAAATGTACTAAATATTTTGGTTTTACATTCAAAGTTTCAATTTTCAATCCAAGATATCGTTGTAGATCTTACTCTGAGATAAGCTTAGGATCCAAAGAACCAGTAATAAACAAAATGAGTTCCCAAATAATCTGAGAAATGTATCTCAAGTGAGATGAAATACTTAAAAGAGAGTTATTTCAAAATTCAAATTGGTTTAATAAGGGTCATAGCATCTAGGCATCAGGGTTGGGGTTTAGCTACTCTTATCAGAAGTCACATATTTTACTGTCTCCTCTTTTTAAAAATTGTTTTGGCTTATGAACAAGGAAGGTGAGATAGTTAATGTGTATTGTGCCAGCCTGGC
>NW_022103951.1:5269330-5272584 GCF_000313985.2 Echinops telfairi
CAAATAGTCCATTTGGAAGAAGAACTTGGGTAGTACAAACAGTGAAGTGCTCAATTACTAGTTGAAAACTTGTCAGTTCAAATCCACCCAGGGAAGCCTTGGAAGAAAGACTTGACAATTTACTTCAGAGAGATCATAATCTTGAAAACCCTATGAATCACAATTCTACTCTGTACACAGAGGGTCACCATGAATTGGAGTCAACTAAGGGGTAAGTAAAACCAACAGCCTGTTTAGGAGATGATTTCAGCAATTATCAGAGGGGAAATGCGGAAATACGACAAGAGAAGAAAGCCAGTAGAGATTGCATAATGAGCAGTTTATGAGTGAGGGCAACTGGGGTACAGTCCCTTTGGCAGTAGAAAAGATGCCTCAGAGCTGTCCTATCTGAGTCAAGGAGTGGGACATTATCTACCAATTCTTGCTGTCATTTGTTCACAGTTATTCCTGGGGCATAAGTTCCAGAGTGGACCTGCACTAGCCACACCAGGAGACTACCTTCCAGCACACAGACATGGTACTCATAGTAAATGTCCTTGGTGAATGGGTGGTATACTGACAGTGCCTGCCAAGATGATGCTATTATTTTTCCACATATACACATGAAGCACACCTTCCACTCCCAGCCATGAAAAATTCTAATGCTGGGCTCGAGTTTTGGATCATAAAGGTGAAATCCATGTTCCATGACCTGTCCTTAAAAAAAAAAAGCCAATATTTATCCCGTATTCCTCAAAACAGCTGCTTACATGAGAAAATCTACAGGACCCTAGTAAACTGATTCTCTCGCCATTTTTTCCAGCTGAGTCTTTTGTATGTTAGTTCAGGTTAAACAGAAAGACCTACTGATTCTGAATTGCTTTCTTGAATTTGCTGATGGCTGGGGGTGCTTCATTTATACATGCACTTTATAACCGAAAGAATGGTCCTGGGAGAGTAGTCATAGCAATCATTTTAATTAGAGACAACTTAAAGACTGTCCTTTCTCTCTCCCCCTAGTTACCTGAATGAAGAGATAAGCGTATAACATTTTGCCCCAAAGTGTCTCATCTGGCAGCTGATCAAAATGTGCAGAGGCAATAACACTGGATGCTATTTCATACTCAGGAAAATTTTTAAATTGTTAATTATTATAGCAGCTAAAAGGTAAAGGAGGTCCCATGGTTCCTGGAATCATTTCTGAATTCTTGTCAACACTTTTTCATCTACCCTAAAACCACAAAGACTTCAGGATTAAAATATGTGTGTGTGTGTGTGTGTGTGTGTGTGTGTGTGTGTCTGCTTCCAGAGTGTAAACTGTTTTTAAAATATTCTTTATTCTCTGAAAAACTCATCTCTTCAAAACTATGCTTAGCCCTTCTTGTCTCAGAGTCTGAGAAATTCTTAAATATGCAGCTTTTTTAGAATTGACCAGACACAGAAATCAAAAAGCTGAAGATAGAAGGAGAGAACAGCAGAAGCACATTTACTCCCATCTGTGCACACTTAGGAGATCAGCTCTAAACATTAGATGAAGTTCTTAGGGCCATTTCCAATTTGATCCGATTAGGTTTATTGTGTTTCTGTGCAGATCATGGCCTTCCAACTTGCTTTTCTCTCACTGTCTTAGGGCCAATGTGAAGCCAATTTTTGCAATGGATCAAAATGCCCCTTGCATATTGATACAGGTTCAAAAGGTCTCCTTGCATATTCATACAGGTTCTTGTTCTTTTAACCCCTCCCTGAATGGAATGAAGCCCGGTGTGTTGTAATGGGTTATGTTTCCGGCTACTAACCTCAAGGTTAGCAGTTCGAGGTCAGCAACTCCACGTGAGAAAAGATGAGACTGCCTGCTGCCATAAGCATGGATAGTCTCAGAAACCCCGAGGATCAGTCAATTCTGCCCTATAGGGCTATGGTGAGTCAGAACCAACTGACTGGTAGTGGGTGGATCTGGATGAAATCGGGCTGGGGGAGGGATGGAAATAAATAGGATAGTAAAGGGAAGGACTGACCCAAGACTAGAACTCTATTGCTTTTGAATGAGCTTTTTTAGTCAGTCTTTTATTGCCCAGAAACAAGAGGTCCACTGCTATATTTTCATAGATAATGTTATTTTAGAGATGCCCGTTTTACTTGCGAGTCAGCTGACACTTTTGTTTTCCTTTAAATTTTACTTATTTTGTTGTTGCAGAGAATATACACAATATAGAGGAAGCCAACGGTGTCCGCATATAAAATTCATTTAATTACATTGTTTGAGTTGGACAATCACTGTCACCCTCCTTTTCTAAATTATTTCTTCCTCATGAACATAAATGTGCTGCCCTCTAAGGTTTCTATGTTTTCCAGCTTACTGTTGACAATTGCATCCTATATAGATAGTTCTTAAAAGAACACAATGCTCAAGGCAGACCTTTTTTGTGTGTTTACTAGTTATGTTAAACTATCATTTGGTTTTAAGGAGACTTCAAGGCATAATTTTGGTTTAGGGTTTAAAGATTTTCTCTGGGCAATAGTTTCAAGCCAGGCCTGGGCCTTCTGTCAGCCATTTTGAACTTCTGTTAGCCATTTTCACTAAGCAGCATGGTTTCTGAGAAATTCAAGGGTGATTTCACCCCCTGAGCTCAAAATATACATTAATCACATTCATTTCTGCCACTACAAACAGGAATACCCAAAGACAACAACCAAAGAAAATAATCAAAACTGTAACTTCACACATTCTTTCCAGAAAACAATCCAGTAAGCTGCAGGACCATACCTGACCTCTGGGTAGCAAAAGAAGAAAAATTACCATGAGGCAGAGGTCAGACAAGCATCTACTCTCCATCCTCATGATTTATTTCTCTAGTACCCCACTCCTGGTGATACCATAATGTGCTAGACCTGGTTGACAGGAAACACAGATTCATTGACATTCATATGTGTATGAGAGAAGTAATTATGCATCAATAATACATCCCAGGCCAATCCAGATCAAGTCCCTAAATTCAATATTAACCCATAAGCCCACAGTAGCCTGTGGATTATTCTTCAGACATATGCAGCATATGCAATGATGCTGAATGCAGAAAGATCACAGGCTGGTGGGTGGAAAGTCCTGTGGATCCATTGGCAGTGGATGCATCTCCCAGGCTCTGGTTGCCATCAGCATGGCTCCGTGTGGCTTGTGAACAGGACAGCGAAGCAGAGAGATATTGTGTTGCCCGCCTTTTCTGATGACAGAATCAAGAGAGAGGAAATTCCCAGAAACCTCATGAAAAGGCCATGCC
>NW_022103951.1:5272684-5293252 GCF_000313985.2 Echinops telfairi
AGAACAAACAAATCTGTTTTAGAAGAAGAACAGCTAGAATTATCCTTATAAGTAAGGATGGCAAGACTCCATCTCATGTACGTTGGTTGTGTTATCAGGAGAGACCAGTCCTTGGAAAAGGACATTATGTTTGCTAAGGTAGAAGGACCGCAAAACAGAGGAAGACTCTGGACATGATGAACTGACACAGTAGTCACAAGAATGGACTCAAACCTAAACGAGTTTGAGGCTAGAGCAGGACTTGAGAGTCTCAGAACTGACTTGACAGTTCTACCACCATCAACAGCTGCAACAGTGGTTCTCTTTCAAGAATATTTCGAGGATGACAACACTGCACCATTTTGGATTTTCATCAGGAATGGATAAGGGTTCCAATTTCCCAGAATTATCTCCAACATTTCTTATTTTCTGTTTGCTGCCGTAGATTGCATTTTTAAAATACCTTAGCCACCCTAGTGGGAGTGTAATGACATTTCATTGTCGTTTTTATTTCTGCCTCTCTGATGGCAATTGATGCTGGAGCCTCTTTCGTGTGTTTGGGGGCCATTTAAATGTCCTCTTTAGTGAAATGTCTATTCAAGGAATTTCTTCACCTGTTTTATAATTGTGTTGTCTTTTTGTTGCTAAGTTGTTGAAGTTTATATACTTTGGGTTGTTAGATTCTTATCAGGTAAATGGTTTCAGACAATATTCTCCCAGATAGTAACTTGTATTTTCACTTCCTTCATAATGTCTTGTGATTAACAAACATTTTTCATTTTCATTTGGTCCCAGTTATTTATCTTTTGCTGTCTGTAATTTTGTTACATTATACAACCCATTGTTGACAACTAGACCTGACAGTGTTGCCCCTGCTTGTTCTTCTAAGAATTTCATACTTTTTGTTTGTATATTTAGGTCTTTATTCTATTTTGCATGTGCTTTTATGCATTAGGTAGCCATGAAGACATCAAATTTTCCCAACACCATTTATTGAAGAAACTCTTCTTTCCCCATTTAATTGACTTAGCACCCTTTTCAAAGAGCAGTTGATCATAGGTGTGTGGGCTTATTTCTGCTCTGACTTCTATTCCATTGATCGATTGTTATACAAGTATCAAGCTGTTTTGATTACTGTAGCCGTATATCCAAACCAAACTAAAACAAACCCATTGTCACTGAGTTGATTCTGATTTATAGTCACTACAGTACAGGGTTTTTGAAACAGCAAGTCTGTGCTGGAGAAGATCTTTCTCCTGTGAAGTTGCTGGTGGATTTGAACCACTGACTTTGAAGTAGCAGCCTAATGCATATCTCAAAGCACTACAGTAAAAGGTGTTTTTTTATCAGGACGTATAAGTCCTACTTTGTCCTTCTCTGTGAATATTATTTCCACTATTGGGGGCCTTGGACTTTCCATAAAAAGTTGGGGATTGGTTTTTCTGTTTTTCTTTTTGTAATGAGCCATGTTTATATAAATTTAGTACAATAGTATGCAAACGTTTTATTCTTAGAGCCATATAGTTAGTGTCTACACAACCCCATAACAACCCTTGAAATATAAACTAGTCACTTAGGCAAGTTGTTCTAGCTCCATTAAACCAACCAGACAGCCTATAGACGATTTAGATGCTTGATTACACTGGGCTCACTTTTGTCCGGGTGACTTGGCTTTGTGGCAGTAATCCCCCACTGACTCTCTCAAAATGCTGCAATTCGCTCTGAGGAACAATGCTCACGTGAAGTTATTCTTCCACATTTCCAAATCGATTGGCATTAACCTTGACTATGTTGCATGTCCACATAAATTGATCATTGGTAAAAAGAATGCCCTCCTAATTTAAAGATAAGGGCATGTGTAAAATAACGTTATGACAATTCTGAAATGATATTAAGCACTGAAATGGCATGCTGAATCTGAGTTTTCTGTAAATATAAAGTCTATCATTTTCAGAAAATAATTTGAAGAATTATTTTGGACCATCTAATGAGATGCATTGCCAGATATTACATTTTGGGAACTTGATGAGGTTAGATGGTTTTCCTTCTGCTTGTCCATTCCAACACTCGAAGTGTTTCAAGCTTGCATGGATTTTCTTGGCATCTCAGCATGTAGCTTTTCCAGGGCAGTCTGATGGTGCTACTTTGAAATGTGATTAGGGAGTTTGAGAGAGAAGGAAGTTGGCTGGAGGTCATCACCAATCAGATGAAAACTAAAGACTACTGAGCTGCTCAAATAGAGTAATGAATAGTTGTCCATGTTTTTTGAAAGACATTCAGAATCCAATTTCACTGTGGGTTTTCATTTCTTTGAAAAATGAAGAGAAGTATCAAGTCTACCGAGACACCCCCCAACCCCCATGGCAATGAAATTCCTTAATCAAGGAGAAGCAGGGTTAGAAGATAGCTTAAGCTGCCACCAATATACTTCAGTAAGACAAACTCACCCCAAAGTATGGGCTGTTAACTATCAATCTGTGTAGCCTTGTGGGGCTGAGAACGGTGGTGGGAAGTTCCCCCTATTTTCTTATTTACTAGAGAAAATTACAGGAAAGCCATCTCCTGAGACCAGCATTTACCTCAAACTAATGGAGGAGGATTAGGTTATTTGCTTGTTTTTCTAATGGGCTTATATAAAATGCTAATTTTCTAATATAATTAAGATTCTATTAGAAATAGTCCCTGTGAGCGTATAAGGATCTAACAACAGTTTACGTAATTGTTTTGAAAGGTAAAAGGCAGAATAAGCAACTATCCACAAAATATGATCCTCTTCTCATGTATTACTGTAATGACAGGCCTTTTAGCATCTACACCAATTGCATCTCCTATTTTTCTGAAAAGCAATACAATTGTATATATATAATTCAAAAGATGTGACCATGCCAGTCTGGAAAGATTTAGCTGGTCCTAGTGAACCCCAAATGACTACTATCCAATATGCTGCTTCAGAGCCCAGAGTGAAAGCACAAGCCTTCAGCATTCAAAAGACAAATATAAGCTAGTCCTACCAGTCCTACCTTAGACCCGCCTTCATGGAGAACACACCGCAATCAGTGGAAAGATCAAACAATCAAAGAATTGTCATGAAATCCTTGCTTAGAAATTGGAAGCCTGAAATTCAGACAATGTTCCGTGATTTGGCCGAAATGCACACAAGAGTCTGTGATGAAGGTGGATGTTATACATAGTTGTTTCCTAGGCCTGTGAGTTACAGAATACTTCGTAAAATTCAACTGTGTTGTGCTTCAGTCAGAAATGCATTGCGGTGTCTGAGACAGAATTTCTAAAGAAGATAAAGCAGTCAAATACATCCATAGAAAAGGGAGAAACAAAATTACACAGCTATTCTGTGAAAGGAAGGCTGCAGCAGCTCTGAGTCATAAACTGAAAATTGGTCCTGTGTTCAACTGCCAGATTTAAACTAATTTTGCATTATCACTGTTACACCTTAAACAAATATTATTTTCCTTAGTCTATTCTGAAATATCTAGTTTGAGATGTTTTATCTCTAGGACATATCAATTAACTGGCACATAAATATAGGAAAAACATATGAATGTCACTTTGTTTACAAAAAAGAAAGCATGATAGAATATGCATGATGACTTAGTTGGCCTTCTTTATTTTATAACTAAGAATCTGAGAGGTGTTTTATCTTCTTCTGAGGTGATCCTTCTGGAAACATTTAAATTCTGGGGAGTTTAGACATTTCATCCTTGAATACATGAAATGGCAATTATTTTATTTGTGTGTGTGTCTATATCTATTTTTTATCATTTTATTGGGGGCTCATACAACTCTTATCACAATCCATACATACACCAATTGTGTAAAGCACATTTGTACATTCACTGCCGTCATCATTCTCAAAACATTTGCTTTCCACTTGGGCTCTTGAATCATCTCCTCATTTTTCAGTTTTTCCCTACCTCCCAGCTCCCCTCTCCCTTGTGAACCCTTGATAATTTATAAATTATTACTATTTTGTCATATGTTACACTGCCTGATGTCTCCCTTCACCCACTTTACTGTTGTCCATCCCCCAGGGAGGAGGTTATATGTAGATCTTTGTGACCAGTTCCCCCTTTCCATCCCACCTCCCCTCCACCCTCCCGGTATTACTACTCTCACCACTGGTCCTGAGGGGTTCATCTGTCCTAGATTCCCTGTGTTTCCAGATCCTATATGTACCAATGTACATCCTCTGGTCTAACCAGATTTGTAAGGTAGAATTGGGATCATGATAGTGGGGGTGGTGGGTGGGGCAGAAAGCAAAAAACTAAAGACATATACAAGGATAACGACAAGACCCTACTACAGGACACCAAAAGCGACCTCCACAAATGGAAGAACATCCTCTGCTCATGGATTGGAAGGCTTAACATAGTAAAGATGACAATCTTACCCAAAGCACTTTACAAGTTCAATGCTATTCCAATTCAAATACCATCAACCTTCTTCAAAGAATTGGAAAAATGGATTACCAATTTCATATGAAGAGGGAAGAAGCCCAGAAGTAGCAGATAACACTCAAGAAGAAGGACAAAGTTAGAAGACTCGCCTTACCTGATTTTAATGCCTATTTTATTTTTAAAATGTATTTATTTCATTGTTGAGAATATACACGTCAGAATGTAACATCAATTCAACCATTTCTACTTGTACAATTCAGTGATACTGACTACATTCTTCAAGTTTCGCAATCATTCTCACCCTTCTTTTCTGAATGGTTGCTCTCCTATTAATATAAGTTCACTGACCTGTAAAATTCCTATCTAATCTTCGGAGTTACTGTTGTCAATCTGACCCCACAGGTTCTTGTTGTTGTTGTTAGATGCCATTGAGGCAGTTCCGAACCACAGCATCCTTGCGTACAACAGAATGAATCACTGATTCTGTGACATCTTCACACTTGTTATATTTGAGCTCATCTTTGCAGCCACGATGTCAATTCATCGTATAGGGGTCTTCCTCGTTTTTTGTGGAAGTTCGGTTTTACCTTACCAAGCATGATGGCCTTTTCTAGGGAGTGGTCCCTCCTGACAACAGGTCCAAAAAACATGAGGATTTTATTTCTAAGGAGCATTCTGGTTGTACTTCCTCTAATGCAGACTGAGTTGTTCTTCCGGCAGTCTGTGGTACTTTCATTATTCTCCACCGATGCCATAATTCCAAAGCATCAATTCAACTTTGGTTTTCTTATTCACTGTTCAGCTTTCACACATATATGAGGTTACTGAAAATACATAGCTTGAGTCAGGCAAACCTCAGTCCTCAAAGTGTCATCTTTTCCCTTGTTCAGTATATTGGCCCAATGCAATGCATCATTTGAGTTCTTGACTGCTACTGCCATGCACTTTGACTGTGAGTCCATGTAAAATGAAACCCTTGAAAAGTTCAATGATTTCTCCCTTTAGTGTGGTGTTGTCTGTTGGTCTGGTTTTGAGAATTTTAGTGTTTTGGTTTTTTTTAAAGTAGATCTTAAAAGAGCAGACATTCTTTACTAGATAAGTAAGGTGAACTCTTATTTGGTTTTTAAGACTTCAGGGGATACATTTAATTTAAGGTTTAAAGATTATCTCTGGACAATATTTTGAGAGTTTCTCTATCCCCAATGGCTCCGGAACATCAGATTCCATGAGTATTTGGCATTCTGTTCTATGGTAGTTATTTTTCAACTTTTATGGAAGTATAATAATATTGGAAAAACAATAAGTTTACAGCTCATGTGTACTTGTGATTATACACAAAATGAACACACCCCAGTGACTAAAACGCAGATAAGAAAGTAAAAGCACTAGCCTCTAAGAAACAACTGTACACATCGTCTCAAACAGGACCAAACTATTCACCTAAAAGGAAATCACTGTCCTGAAGTATAAGAACAGAGCCTAGTTTTTCTTGTTCTCAAACTGTGAACATATACAATAGCTATTCTTTCATGACTGGCTTTTTCGCACAACAATATTATTTACCCATTCAACAATTGAATAAAGAACAAGAATGTGGCATCGGGCTTGGAGGAAGGCTTGTTAACAACCAAGATCTGCAGATGACACGAGCTTGTGTGCTGAAAGTGAGGAGGAGTTGGAGCTCTTGCTGATGAAGACCAAGGATTGCCGTCTTCAGTATGGATTATAATTCAATATAAAGAAAACAAAAATCCTCACCACAAGACCAGTAAGTAGCATCGTGGAAATGGCAAAAAGATGGAAGTTGTCAAGGATTTCCTCTCCCTTGGATGCACAATCAATGATCATGGAAGCAGAGGTCAAGAGGTCAAAAGACAAGTTGTGTAGGATAAATTTTTTGTACAAGACCTCTTTAGCGTGCTGAAAAGCAGATGTTACTTTGAGGACTAAGGTGTACTAGACTGAAGCTACCGTATCTTAGATCACCTCATATGCATGTGAAAGTTGGACAATGAGTAAGGAAGACCGAAGAGGAATCGATACAATTGAATTGTGGTGCTCTCGGAGAATATTGAAAGTGCCTCGGACTGCCGAAGGAACAGACAGATGTCTGGGACAAAGTACAGCCAGAATGTTCCTGAGAGGCAATGATGGTGCAACTACATCTTGAGTGCTTTGGTCACGTTATCCGGAGAGTCTAGTCATTGGAGCAGGGCAGCCTGATGGGAAAGTGGAGGAGCAGTGAAAAAGAAGATCCTCAGTGGGATGGATCGGCACAGTGGCTGCTACCATGGGTTCAAACCTGAGAACAATTGTGAGGATGGCACAGGACCTGGCAGTGTGGCATGCCGTTGTACACAGGGTCATAAAGAGTCTGAACTGACTCCAGAGCACCTAACATCAACAATGGTTGATGTGTATGTGAAGAATTTCCTCTAGTTTTCAGTTACTTCAAACGAGGGCTACTGTGGACATTTGTGGATGTGCCTTTTGGTACAAATACATGTATATTTCCATTGAATATATAACAGTGGGCTTGCTAGATCGTGGAGAAGGCGTGTGTTCAGCTTTAGTAGACATCGACAGTGTTTGAAACAGTGCTTGATTCAATTTCATCTCCACTTGTGAGTAGTCCCTTTGCTCCACGTTGCTGCCTACATCTGTTTACCATTTTGATATCCTTGTTTACCCTGTAATAGCTTCTTTTTTGAAGTTCCTATTTATATCTCTTGCCTATTCTTTTGTTTGCCAAAAAAACCCTAAAACCAAAAACACTTCACGCTCTTGAGTTGAGTTTGACTCATGGTGATCTCGTAGGTTCCCAAGTAGAACTATACCAGAGTTTTCCTGACTCTAACCTTTATGTAAGGTTACCAGGCCTTTCTTCTGTTGTGCTGCTGAATGGGTCCTAACCGCCAACCTTTAGGTTAATTGCCAATCCAAATTGCTCCTGTCACTCAGGCTCCCATCCTCATGTTAGGTTGTCTATGTTTTATTTTATATTGTGCATTGAGGATTTTCATTTTATCTTCTGGGTACCGTTGAAGAACTCATATGTGTTGCAAATCTCCTCCCAGTCACTTGACTTTTTACTTTCAATGTTTTCTTTCTTACGACTAGAAATCTTTGCTTTAAACGCGGTTCAATGTATCTGTTCTTTCCTTTATGGCTAGTGTTTTTCATATCTTATACAGTGAAATACTGTGAGAACCGGAACGTGATGGCGATGCCTTGTTTGTCTAGATCTTGCAAGTTGTATGTCTTTGACAGGTGCAGTTTTACCAATGTTTTGTCACTCATTTCCATGGGAAATAGTTTCATTTTCCTTTTCTGACAGATTTCCACCTTATATAGATTCCAGCTTTCAAAGATTTTACTGTATATAAAACTTATATCTACCAAATATCATGAAGATAACCTATGTTTTCTTCTAGAAATTTAGACCTACAATGCACTTGGAATTATTCGGGTCTTCTATCAGGGTAAAGGTTCATCTTAGGCATATGGCTATTTGGATATCTAATTGTTCAACCCCATGTCTTTCCTCCAATGGTTTGATCTATATCCTGGCCCTAAAGCCTGAAGCCACATTTTAGTCATGTCAGTCCGCTCACTGGCATCAAGTCATTTCTGACTCTGTAGGACAGAGGAGAACTAACCCTTGGGATTTCCAAGGCTGGAAATCTTTACAAGAATAAACTGTTTTGTCTTTTTCCCTTGCAGCACCTGGTGAGTTTGCACTGCTGACCTTACCATTATCACCACAATACATAACCCACTACACTATCAGACCTCCTAAAAACTCCCTCCTGATATTTTATAAAACAAAATGTATTACTTTTCAAGAATATTTTGACTATTTCAGCTTTTAAATTTTCATGTAATGTGTCAATTTCAACATAAAAATACTCTGGGATATTTAATATGTTTTTATATTTTTAATTTCAATAAATCACTTTATTGGGGGCTCTTATAGATCTTATAACAATCCATACATCCATTGTATCAAGTGCATTTGTACATGTGTTGCCATCATCATTTCCAAAACATTTTCTTTCTACTTGAGCCCTTGGTATCAGCTCCCATTTTTTCCCCTCCTTTGAGATTTAATTTAATATGTAGAGCAATTTTGGGATTGTTGGGCTCTTTGTAACACTTACTTAGCATCTGTTTGGACAAATATCCAATAGCAAATATGTCCATGGTCCCATAAGGGTTTTTTTTTTGTGCTTTGTTTTCCCTTGTTTTCTTTTAAATAAAAGGGATTGCAGCTCTCCTTTTGTTTGTAATGGTTTTAGACTCCAGTCCTGGTGGTGCAGTGGCTAAAAATTGGGCTGCTATCCTTAAGGTATGCAGTTTGAAACCCCCAGCTGCTCCTCGGGAGAAAGATGACGTTTTCTACCCTTGTAAATGGTTACAGTCTCTGAAACTCACAGGGGGCAGTTCTACCCTGTCCCGAAGGGTGGCTATGAGTCACCATTGACTGGATGGCAGTGACTTTGGTTAGGTTTTCTAATGGTTTTAGAGAATTTCACCCAGACTCTTACAACACTGGAACATGGGTGGGATACAGGCAGGTGAAGTACTGAGTACAGGCTCTCGGGCTTTGTCTGGTGTCAGGCCAAACTGATTGTGCTGCTCGGTTGGGCAGAACAGCAGATGGGGCCTCCAACACTGCGATCCCGCCCCGCTGGCTTCCTTTTGCTCTGTTTTCCCTGCTGCCACCTCAGATACCTCTCCAGTCTCTGACAGGATGGCCAGCAGCAGCAGCAGCAGCAGCTCGAGCAGTAGTGATGAGGAGGAAGGCTAGAAGGGACTTTCATAGGGTGTTCACAGGACATCCCGTTCCAAAGACCGTAGCATGGGCTTTAAGCCGCACATGCAAGTATTACCTTCTGATCCATTAATGAGGCCTATCTCTAAATCTTAGCTTAAATCATTCATCTCTCTATTGAGATAATTTGTCACTAATATTTTGAAATTTTCCATGAACTGGTCTTGTCCTTCATGAGACTTATTCTGAGATATTTGATGAATTCTATGTTATTATTTCTATTTTAATGATTTGTTTCACCCGTAATGAAATATAATTGGATTTGTGTACACTGACTTTGTATCCAGAATCCCTGGCAAAATTTTACTCATTAATTTGAATAGATTGTTCATTTTATTGAAAATATTATTAGTGTATGCTTGCTTATAATGCTTGTAAACTCTGTGAAGATATCCACATGTCTATCCATTCTTAGGGGAGTGAGATTTTGTACTGTGGTTGTTGATATTTATTGCTTTTACTCCGTATTTCTTGTTGAATCTTGCAAAGGGAGACCATCTGTTTTATTGTCTTTTCAAATAATGAAGTTTAGTCTTACTGATTCTTTCTGGTGTGTGTTTATTTTCTATTTTATTCATTTTTGTCCTTATTGATATTGATTTTTTCCTTCTATTTGCTTGTTTAATTTTCTGTTATTTTTCGACTTGCTTGAAGTAGATTGCACATCATTGTTTTCACTTTTTATTTTTTTAAATCATTTTATTGGGGGCTCATACAACTCTTATCACAATCCATACATACATCCATTGTATGTCAAGCACATTTGTACATTTGTTGCCCTCATCATTCTCAAAACATTTCCTTTCTGCTTGAGCCCTTGGTATCAGCTCCTCATTTTCCCTCTCCCTCATGAACCCTTGATAATTTACCAATTATTATTATTCTGCATATCTTACACTGTCCGATATCTCCCTTCACCCACTTTTCTTTTGTCTATCCTCCAGGGAGGAAGTTATATGTAGATCCTTGTAGTCGGTTCCCCCTTTCCACCCCACCCTCCCTCCACCCTCCCAGTATCACCACTCTCACCACTGGTCCTAAAGAGATCATCTGTCCTGGATTCCCTGTGTTTCTAGTTGCTATCTGTACCAGTGTACATCCTCTGGTCTAGCCAGATCTATAAGGTAGAACTGGGATCATGATAGTGGGGTAGGAGGGAGCATGGAAGAGCTGGAGCATTTAGGAGCTAGAGGAAAGTTGTATGTTTCATCGTTGCTACACTGCACCCTGACTGGCTCATCTCCTTCCCACGGCCCTTCTGTAAGGGTATCCAGTAGCCTACATCAATATCTTCACTTCTAAGGAGCCCTCTGGCTGTACTTCTCCAACCCAGATTAGTCCACTCATCTGGTAATTGTGGTATATTCAATATTCTTTGCCAACACCACAATTCAACTGCATTATTGTCCACCTTTCCCAAATCCCATGGTTTGGATCAGGTGCACCTTAGTCTTCATCTTTGCTATTTAACAATTTCAAAAGGTCTTTGCAGAAGATTGACCCAAAGCAATCATTTGATTTCTTGACTGCTGTTTCCATGAGTGATGATCCAAGTAACTGAATTCCCTGATAACATCAATCTTTTCTCCATTTATCAAGATGTTGTCTATTGCTCAAGTGGTGAGGATTTTCGTTTTCTTTACAGTGAGTTGGGACCCATACTGAAGGCTGTAGTCTCTGATTTTCATCAGCGAATTCTCCTTGCTTTCAAGAAGCAAGGTTGTCTCACCCACAATATTGCAGGTTATGAATGAGGCTTCTTCCATGGAGGCTGCTGCTATGTTCTTCTTCATATAGTCTAGCTTCTTGGATTGTTTTGTTCATCATCATACAGGTTCACTAGGTATGATGAAAGGATATAACCCTGACACACCACACTACTTTGCTGATTTTAAAGCATGCAGTGGCCCCTTGTTTTGTTTGAATGATTGCCTCTCGGTCTATGTACTGGTGCCACATTAGCACAATGCAGGGTTCTGAAATTCCCATTTTTCTCAATGCTTTCATAGTTTGTTCAGAGCCACATAGTCAAAGGCCTTTGCATAATCAGTAGTAAAACACAACTAAGCATCTTTCTAGTATTCTCTGCATTCAGCCAAGACATTGACAATGATATCCCTTACTCCATATCCTCTTCTGAATCAGCTTGAATTTCTGATTGAACATTATTTATTATGAGATTTTCTTTTTAATGTAAGATGGGGCTTCAAAATGTTTATGGAAAAATGAAATTGGAAGATAATGGAATTTTTCAAAAAGATTTTTGAAGTACCTCCCTCCCCGCTCCACCCCTCCTGCCCCATTGTACATTGCTAAAGTCATTTTTAAGCCTGCCTTTAGCTGTATCCCACAAACATTGATATATAATTTGTTTATTGCCATTCATTTCCAGATATTTTCTAATATACATTTTGAGTTCTTCTTTGACTTATACATTATTTAGATATAGAGTGGTGATTTAATACACATGTATTTACTATCCAATAATGTTTTAATTTTTAACACCTTAATTTTACCACGGTAAAGCAACATCCTCTATACAATTTCAATCCTTTAAAAATTTCTGAACAAAATTGTGAAATTAACTTTATGAAATGTTGTTGGTCAACAGTGTAAAATATTTCATAAATATGACAGGGCTACAAGAAATTGGTAGGAAAATTCCATTCGTTTTTAAATCCATTGCTCCATAACCCTTTTGAAGCCCCTTCATATATGCTTGAACTTTTTTTTACATAGTTTTGGGGTATGCTGCTTAATATACAACAATTAAGTCAAATTTTTTAAGCATGTCGCTGCAATCTTCTATATCACTACTGATTTTTAACAATTTAATTGAGATATAGCTAGCAGACAATAAATTAACCCACTACTACCAAGTTAATTAGACTCATAGTAAGCAGCCGTATAGGACAGAGTAGAACTACTCCTTATGGTTTAAAATACTGTCAATCTTTTTTTCCCCAACAGTTTTATTGGCAAGTTATTTACATATCATATAATTCAATAGTTCAATCATTCAATTATATCAGGGAAACTTGTACAATGACTCCCACATAAATTTGTTTTAAAACATTCCCCCCTCCCATAATTAAAACACTTCCAAGATGAGTCATGCAATCCCAATCCATTCTAGTGTTCTCTGCCACCTCCCGTCTCCTCCCGAGATCCCCTTTCCCTCCCCATCATCCCTGTATTCCCTATAATCCCTTGCATCCATTATGCTCATTATGCATCCACTTTTCCTGTGTTTCACAGCTGGAAGACCCAACAGAAAACAAAACAAAACAAAAAAAACCCCACAATCATGCTAAGGTGGTAAAGCTAAAAACATAAAAATATACAGACAAAGATACAAAGAATGTGTAAGAAGGGACAGATCCCCAACAACATTTAAAAAGCCAGGGAAGAAATGTTTGTCGTGAAATCAGTGAGAGATACTTGCATCCAGAACATGTTCAGGTCTCATGGTCAGCTGGCCAAGTATCAAGGTCAATCCAGAAAAATCAAGATTACAATGGTCTCTGCCTTTTAGTAAGGCTGTTTGGGACTCTTGCCTGTGGCTAGAGTTGATCTGCCAGTGTGGTTCAGTATGATTAAATCAGGGGTGCTCACACTTTTTCAGCATGCGAGCTACTTATAAATTGATCAAGTTTACAATGATCTACTAACTACAAAAATGCAAAACATATATTTATTTATTTGTTACATATATTCATAGATACATTGAGAATTCTTTATATGTACAATTTATGTTTATGTACCTTGCATAACCGCATGAGTCCATATTGCACAACACAACACAATTAACTATGTACATTTTTTGTCATGACCCGAGTTTACTCTGATGACTTGCACTGGTTGGAATGAGCCAGGGATGCATACATAGTCTCACAGTAGCTGCTAAGAGCCAGCCTCAAGCACACTTCCAAATTATCATCAGTCATGGTGGAACGGTACTTGGACTGACTTAATGATCTTTATGTGGGAAAAGGCTGACTCACATAAATAAGTAGAAGTGAATAATGCAATCAAGGAGGTAGCACATTTTCTCATGTTTGGGTACTTTCCCTCTGCGAATAAGTTCCAGAACCGTTCCTGCGCTCTGGACTTGAGCTGAATGTTGGCTTGTAGTGTCAAAATCTCCCATTCCGTATGAAAGTGATATGTGTTTGCCTTCTTACTTGGTCCAGCTCCCCCCACTCATTTTAGTACCCATTCTTACATTTAAGGAAAAAAAAATTCTAAAAATTGGCGATAACTTAGCTTGTCAGTTTTGCTGCGCTTAGCGCAGTTGTTTGCACATGCGTTTGACACCTAAATTGCATCTGATTGGCTGCGCTGTATATCAGTTAAGTGATGGGATTGATGATAGGCTTACATATATTTTTTTAATTCCATGTGATCTATCCACACTACATTTGTGATCGACTAGTAGATCGCGATCGACGTATTGCACGCCCCTGGACTAGATGCTCTACAGATGGGTTTTGGGGCTCCCACTGTCCTCCACAGCCTTCCACAAATTGAGTTCATGAATATTTACTCTGATGCTTTTCTCCTCACCATATTCAAATTTTGTAATTGTCATTTCTGAATCACACAAGCTGGTGTGATTCTTCCTTGTGAACTTTGCTGACTCCTTGCTTAAATGCCAGCTTGTTTGAATGCAAGCCTTTAAGACCCCAGACACTATTCCAGTTGACAGCTGAGCACCATCTGGTTTCTTCACCACACTTTGCTGTAGCACCCTTATCTTCAGTGATCATTTCATGAAGGTGAGTATGTAGCAGGGCCATGATGTAAGAATTAATTGTTCTTAAGTTGGAGCTAGGATTTAGTGCCATCCCAAAATTTACTCATCGATCTTATATGCCATGTAATACCATAAATCAGTCATGACAAACAATTTCTTCCATAATCATACATATTTTCCAAAACATACTCTTCCTTCCTGTACTTCTTGATATCATCTCCCTCTTACCCCCACCCAACCCTTTATATTCCCCCACCCGAAAAAAAAGCCCTGTTATAGTTTCTTTCCCTGGAGGTTAAATATCCCCGGGTTTCTTTTACTGAAAAAATAAGGCAATAAATAACACAGCTACAAGAAGGTGAGCCTGATGGCGACACACCTCTGAGATACACCCTAATATAAACAAGCATAAGCAAAATGTAACAGAATGGCTGTCACAGGATTGCCGGGATAATATGTATCTTAATACAGCACACTGGGCATCGATGTACCAAGACCTTGTTTATTCGCCAACTAACAGTACAGCTGTCTTCTTCTACCTCAAATACCATGTGTTTTTCAGCTTAATTCCTCAGGTTACAAGGGTGTCTATGGTAGACTTCAGTTCATCCAGGGGAGTTCCCAGTTGGGGTCTCACAGATGCAGCCTCTGGAGCATGACCTGCACCCTGAAGATCCAGGATTCAGTGTCCCAGTGTTCTGCTGCATCTGGCCTGGGTTCCCGGGATGCCCCAGACGCCCTTGGTCAAGTCTGTCCTCCTGCTGCACACCACTAAAGACCCTCCCTACCTAATGATCCCAAGATCATCCTCAGACTGTCCTCCCCATACCTGGGGGTCAGCCCTCCCTCCCCTCCACCCAACAGACATGCACCTATGTTCTCCCTGACTTGACCGTTCCCTCTCCCCTCTCCTGCACTGCCCCTCCCCTCAGTAAGTCTCATCCCTCTGACAGGCCACCTCCTTCTCCAGGGGACCTCACCCCAGGACCACATGGCTACCACTCAACAGACTGAATCCCCCACCTTCTGCCCTGACCATTTGATCCCAGACGTCGTGAGCTGCCCTCTAATCAAGTGACCTACCACACCTACCTGGAATGGATGATGTGTGATTCATTGACACTGGCCCAGCTGTTTCACAGGCTGTCTGGTCCCCAGCCCAAAGACTGGATGTCCTGCAAACTTGAGCTTGTGTCCATTCTGCTGCTTGTTGCTACTGCAGTAGACGCACACAGCATTTCTCCTTTTGTGCTTCACTAACTTCACTCAGCATAGTGTCTTCCAGATCCCTCCAGGAGTTGAGGTGTTTCGGCATGCGCAGTATTCTTTTGTGTATGTACCGGTTTCTTTATCTGCTCTTCTACTGGTGGAAATTTAGGCTGTTTCTAGCTTCTTGCTATTGTGAACTGTGCTGTGTTGAACATGGGGGAGCAAATGTCTGTTCATGCTTGGTTTCTTATTTGTTTTGGGTATATGCCCAGTAATGGTATTATGCTGGGCCAATTTCCATCTGTTTTGTTTATCGCCACATCTCCTTCCATAGTGGCTATACGTATTTACAAATCCACCAGCAAAGGATAAGAGTCCCTATCTCACCACACCCTCTCTTTTTGTTTTGTTTCAAATTGGGCTACAGTAATGGCATAGGGTGGTATCTCATGGTCGTTTGGCTAATGATGGTTTGGTTGTTCGGCTAATGGTTGTTTGGCCATTCTTGTATAGCTAATGACCGGGATCACTTCCTCATGTGTTTATTAGCCATTCCAGTGTAATCCTTTGTGAATCATCTGTTCAGGATTTTTTGCCCATGTTCTCAGAGGGCTGATAGTCTTTTTTTTTTCTTGTTTTAAGTGTGTAAAATTCTGTAGATCTTAGTAATTAGTCCTTTGTCTGTTATGTTGTTACCAGATATCTTTTTCCAAACTGTGGGCTCTCTTTTTACGCTTTTAATAAAGTCTTTCAATGTACACAAGTGTTTTATTTTTAATAGGTCCCATTCATCTATTTTATCTTCCATGGAGTGTGTTTCCTTCATTAATTCTGCTAGCCCATGTATTCCCTGAACTAGGGCTCCTAGCTTTGTCCCTATTTTCTCATAGATGATCCTAAGAGCTTTCAGTTTTACATTTAGGTCTTTGATCCACCTTGACTTTGGTTTTGTGCATGGCGTGAGATATGGATCTTGTTTCCTCCTCTGCACTTGGATATCCAGATTTTCTAGCACCATTTATGGAAGAAGGCATCTGTTTCCCATTTAATGTTTGTTTGTTTGTTGGGGTGGGGTGGGAACTTTTTCAAAATTCAATTGTCTCTGCAAATGCTTTTATTTCTGGGTCTTCTGTCCTGATCCATTGGTTCCAATATGTATAATTATACCAGTACCAGGCCATTTTGACAACTGTGGCGGTATATTGGATGTTGAGGTCAGGTAGTGCAAGACCACCTACTTTATTATTCTTCCTGGGGAATTCTTTGCCTATCCTGGCTTTCTTGCCTTTCCATATGAAGTGTGTGATCAGATTTTTCATTTCTTTGAAGAATGATTTGGATCGGGAATGCCTTGAATTTGCTTTAGGTAGTATTGCTTTAGGTAATATTGACATCTGCACTATATTGAGTCTTCTGATCCACGAACCAGAATATTCTTCCATTTGTGTAGATCATTTTGATCTCCTGTAGTAATGTTCTGTAGTTTTCTTCATGAAGATCTTTTGGGGTTTTTTTTTGGTTCGGTTTATTCCTAAGTACTTTAGCTTCTGCATGGCTTTTGTGAACAGTACTGATTCCTTGATAACTTTTTCCATATTCCTATTACTGGTCTACAGGAATCCAATTGCTTTCTGCTTGTTAATCTTATATCCTGCTACTCTACTAAACTCCTCTATTGTTTCCAGCAATCCCACTGTGCACCCCTTAGGATTCGCAATATAAAAAATCATTTTGTTTGCAAAAAGCGAAAGTTTCAGTTCTTCTTTACCCAGTAAGACTGTAAATCTTTGCCAGAGCAGACAGCCTCCTCTTGCTCCAATGTAGTTCCAGATGGGTGTGTACCATCAACTTTGTGGTTGCTAACCCAACAGCATGTAAAACATACAAGTTGTTCAATTTTGACCATCTGTATATAGCAAATAAATCATCATCAAAATCAAGATAATGAACATATTCATATGTATTCATGGCTGAGACGATTAAAACTAAACCCATTGCTCTTGAGTTGAGTTCTGACTCATAGTGACCTTATAGGACAGAGTGGAACTGCGCAATAGGGTTTCCAGTGCTCTTAAACTTTATAGGAGACTGTCCCACCTTTCTCCCACAGATCAACTAGTAGGTTTGAGCCATCAATCTCTTAGTTAGCAACTAAGTACTTAACTATTGGACCACCAGGGGACTGAGTAAAAAAACAGAAGAAATGTATTCTCGCACATTTCTGAAGTTCCTTGATCTAAAATGAGGGAATCAACAGAGTCACATTCTGCTCAAAGATTGTAGGTGAAAATCTTTCCTTGCCTCCTTTGACTTCAGGAGGTTTTGGTACTCCTTCACATGTTGCAGTATCTCTCCAATCTCTGTCTCTGTCTTCACCGGGCCTTCTTCCCTGTGTATATTAAGTCACTTTCTTCTTGTCCTTATAAGGATACCAGTTATTGGGTTCAAAGCCATCACAAATATGGCAGGACTTATATTATGGATGTCAACCCACTACTACATTACTTCAATAAGTTTCCTCGTACCTCTTTGTAATCCCTATCTTCTATCTCTCCATGAAACTCCTCCTTGACCCTGTCCATAACAACCACTGATCTGTTTCTTTCACTGTATAGTATATTGAATTTTCTAGGACTTTCCATAAATGGAATCAATCTATATATTTTTCTTTTTTCTGCTTTCCTTAACTCAGCATAGTTATTGGAGATTCAACCACATTTCATGGCTTGTCAATAATGTATTCCTTTTTATTGCTTAGTAGTACTCCACTGTGTGGGTATTTTGCCACCATTTGTTTTTCCATTTTAGTTGTTTCTAATTTTGAGTAGTTACAAATACAACTGCTATGCACACTCATGTCGGCATGTTTGTGTGAACATTTGCAATCATCCTTCTTGGGTAAATACCGGGAAGTGGAATGGCTGTATCATATATTAGGTGAATATAATTTTTTTAAGAAACTAACAATCCGTTTCCCAAAATAGTTTACCATTTTACACTTCCACCAGCAGTTTATTGCAGTTCCACTTCCATAGCATTCACTCTAACTCTTGGGATAGTCTGTCTTCTTAATCTAACTATGCCTGATAGAAGGGGCCCTGGTGGTAAGTGGTTACAGATTGGGCTGTGAACAACATGATAAGCAGTTTGAAACCACCAGCAGCTCCTCAGGAGAGAGACTAGGTTTTCTACTCCTGTAAACAATTACAGTCTCAGAAACCTACAAAGGGTCGCTGTGAAGTCAGCATTGACTCGAAGGCAATAAGTTTGAAGCAAATTTATGCTACTAGGAGCCCTGCTGGCCAGGTCAGCGTTTGAAACCACTAGCTGCTTCATGGGAGAAAGATGAGACTTTCTACTCCTGTGAAGAGTTACTGTCTTGGAAACCCACACGGGTAGTTCTACACTGTCGTGTAGGGTAACTATGCATCAGCACCTACTCAAGGGCAGTAAATTTGTTTTTTCTGCTAATAGATGTGTAGTAGTACTTCATTGAAACTTTAATTAGCATTTACCTAATGAAAAATGCTACTTGATATATTTTCATGCACTTATATTCCATCTGTACATATATCTTCTTAGGTGATGTGTCATTTTATAATTGGGCTACGTTATGGATTATATCCCCCCAAAAAATATCTGTTGTAAATCCCAGACCCTGTGCCTGTGTTTCTAATTCAATTTGATAATGGGTTATTTTTGTGATGTTCTTGGGGTTAGGATTAGTGTAATCCCTTATAAATAAAAAGGAAGCAGATTAAGCAAGCTAAGATGGAGAAGACAGATGCCAACACATGTGGAGCTCTCCATGGAACCAGGAAACAGACTACAGAGATAAGGACCTTCCCCCAGAGCCAACAGAGAGGGTGCCTTCCCTAAAGAAGGGGTGGGGAATTTCTGGCGTGCTGGCCATATAAGGCTAAAGAAATTATCAATAACAGCTAACATCTTATGCCTCCCTTGATAAGCAGTTCAAGCTATTGCATTAAAAAACAAAGAAACAAACTAACTGCCATCCAGTTGCTTCTGACTCATAATGAACCTAGAGGGCCCAGTAGAACTGCCACTGTGGGTTTCCAACGCTGTAACTCTATATAGGAATAAGAGGCCTTATCTTTCTGCCACTGGGTTGCTGGTGGTTTCAAATTTTTGGCTGTGTGGTTAGCAGCTCAGCACATAACCCACTAGGCCACCAGGGGTGAGTTAATGAAATGTTTGGCCAAATATAGTAGGATAATTTCTACGCCTACAACGTGTCTGTTAGTCTGGTGTACTCTGGTGGCTTGTGTGTCGCTGTGATGCTGGAAGTAATGTCGCTGGTACTGTAGATGCAAGCAGGGTCACCCAAAGTGAACAGATTTTGTTGGAGCTTCCAAACTAGCAATGGAATACAAAGAAGGGATGGGCGGTCCACTTCCCAGGAAGTAGCAGATGAAAGCCTTATATATATAAATAGAAACACTGACAGATACTAAAGGTCTAATTAATGGAAGCAGAACATTGTCAGAGATGGTTCCAGATGATGGAGCCATAGGTTGGGAAGCACTCAAAGTATGATTGAAGAGGATCTGACTTCCTAAGTTAGAGTCAACCATGGTGACAAGAATGGAGGAAAGCCTATGGGAGGAAAGCCTTTGGAATCTTCATTTTCTGACGGGGCCCAACTCAAAATCAGAAGAAACAGCTGCAAACATCAATTAATAATCAGAACATGGAATGTACAATGGAGTATGAATCTGGGAAACATGGAAGTCTTCCAGAAGAAGTAGAAGGCATAAAGATTTGTATCCTAGGCATTGGTGAACTGAAATTCAAAATTGGCCATTCTGAATCAGAAAATCTTAAGATGAACTATGCTGGAATGAAACAATAAAGAAAAATGGAGTTGTATTCATCGTCAAAAAGGACATTTCAAGGTTAGAACTGACTTGTTGGCACCTAGCAACAAGAACAATTTTTTAGTTGACAATTTTATATGGCCACAAATCATGTTATAAATATGCAAATGGACCTGGGCAGAAAAAGATTCTTCATATTTGCCCTGTGATTTTTAGTTTTCTTTTGATAGTTTGTTTTGCTCTGTCTTGTTTTTGTTCTCATTATTGTCTCTGCATATCTATCTAGATAAGATAGGCTGGTTAAACAATCTGGGGGAGAAAACAATGGGACTGACAGTTTTGGTGTGGGGTGGCCACGGGAGAGGGGGAGGCGGGGGAAAGGAAGGAGGGTGTCAACAAACCCAGGGACAAGGGAACAACAAGTGATCTAAAATAGATGGTGAGTAGGGTATAGGAGGCCTGGTGGGGCTTAATCAAGGGCAATGTAACCCAGATAAATTACTGAAACCCAAAAGAAGGCTGAATATGATAAAGGGA
>NW_022103951.1:5293454-5307824 GCF_000313985.2 Echinops telfairi
CCTTCCCAACATGATCGCTGAAGACAAAGCGGGTGCATAAGCAATTGTGGTGAAGAAAGGTGATACTGCCCGACTATAGCATCTGGAGTCTTAATGCCTTGAAGATAAAGAAGTGGTCATCTAGCTGAGAAGCAACAAAGTCCACATGGAAAAAACACACCAGTCTGTGTGATCCTAAGGTGTCGATGGGATCAGGTATCAGGCATCAAAGACCCAGAACAAAAAAATCATATCAATGTGAATGAGGGGGAGTGCAGAGTGGAGACCCAAACCCTGTCTGTAGACAATTGGACATCCCCTTACAGAAAGGTCACAAGGAAGAGATGAGCCAGGCAGGGTGCAGTATAGCACCAATGAAGCATACAGCTTTCCTCTAGTTCTTAAATGCTTCCTCCCATCCACTATCTTGACCCCAATTCTACCTTACAAATCTGGCTAGACCAGAGCACGTACATGGGTACAGATAAGAGCTGGAAACACAGGGAATCCAGGACAGATCAACTCCTCAGGACCAATAATGAAAGTAGTGATACCAGGAAGGTAAGGGTAAGGTGGGGGGAGGAAGGGGGAACTGATCACAATGATCTACATATAATCCCCTCCAGGGGGATGGACAACAGAAAAGTGGGTGGAGGGAGACATCTGTCAATGTAAGACATGAAAAAATAATACTTTATAAATTATCAAGCGTTCATGAGGGAGGGGGGTTAGGGAGGGGAAAAATGAGGAGCTGATACCAAGAGCTCAAGTAGAAAGAAAATGTTTTGAAAATGATGATGGCATCATATGTACAAATGAGCTTGACACACTGGATTGTGATAAGAGCTGTATGAGCCTCCAATAAAATGATAAAAAAGAAAGCTTAAATTCTAACCACTTGCTTTGTGAAATGATAGGCTTTACAGGCGAACACTAATTCTATTTTTAGTTGACAAAAAATCAGCCTCTGTTGAGTTGATTTTGACCATTAACCCAAATAGAAAAAGTTTTGCCTTCAGACAGTATGTGTTTGAAAGCTGATTACAAGTTCAGTAGCCTAACCAGAGAGTTGGTAGTTGCACTCTCAGGGACTTGTCTGGGCTGCCCTTCATGGAAATTGTGGTACGAAGGCCACATGGTAATGACTCATACCTTTACCCAAAGCCAATTCTATAAACTTTTCTAACCTGAAAAAGTCCAGTAGTGTACATATCCCAGTCGTAGTCCTTTCCCTACTTCTATAGTCCTGTCTGCAACCAATCATGATTTTATGATGATTTTTTTGTTTTCCACGTTTAATAATTACCCCCACTTGATTGCATGTTTGATCGATTTCAGACTGAGGAAATTAGTAGAATGGTTCAATTTTCAATTGTTCAAACGTGCAATCCAGATATCCTAATAATTATTGGTAATTGGAACACAAATGCTGGGAATAAAGGAAGGATCAGTATTTAGGACATATGGCTTTGACGATAGAACAAAACTGGAGAACACATGATAAAATTTTTCAAGTCTAATAACTTATTCATTACAAATACCTTTTTCAACAACATAAATGGTAACTGTCCAGGTGGATGGAACTCAGTGTAGTGGTTATGTGTTGTGTTGAAATCCACATGGTTGATAGTTCAAAGCCACTAGCAGTTCTACAGGAGATAGACTGGGCTTTCTACTCCTGCATACACTCTTAGAAACCCACAGGGGTCTGTTATGTGTCACCATTGACTCTATTGCAGTGATTTTAGTTTTTTTATATAGGTGGGTGGACCTTGCCAGATGCAATGAATACACAGGAATCAAATAGACCATATCTTTGGAAAGAGAAAATGCATACGTTCAAAATCATCAGCCAAAACAAAATCAGTGGCCCAATGTGGAACCAAACCATCATAGTAAAGTTCATATTAAAGCTTAGGTTGAAGAAAATGAAAACACTTCATGAGAGCCACAATAGAACCTTGAGTGTATATCATCCAAATTAATAGAAGAATCCAAAAACAGACTTATTGCATTGAACACTAAGGACTAAAGATCTGAGTAATTGTGGGATGACATCAAGAACATCATACATGAAGAAAGCAAAAGGTCATTAGAAAGAAAGGAAAGAAAGAAAAGGCCCAGTGGATGTCACAAGAGACTCTGAAACTTGCTCTTGCTCTTAGAGTAGATAAAGCAAACTGATGAAATGTTGAAGTAAAACAGCTGAACAGAAAAGACAAAGTAAAGTATTACAATAAAGCATGAAAATATTTGGAGTTAGAAAGCCAAAAAGGAAGAAGAGAACATATCTCGGGTGGAATAAATTGAAGGAGGAAAAAAAAGAATAGAAAAGGCAAGTCTCGAGTTGCAAAATTGCAGAAATTTGCAGGCAAAACATTGAAAAATGCAGAAAGCATCAAAAGAAGATGGAAGGAATACACCGAGTCACTGTATCAAAGAGAACTGATCAATGTTCAATCATTTCCGGAGGTAGCATATGACCAAGAACCAATGGTTCTTTCTCAAGAAGACGTCCAAGCTGCACTGAAGGCATTAGCCATTACCAACTGAATTGTTTCAACAAACTGATGCTGCACTGGAAGTACGCACTACTCAATGCCAAAAAATTTGGAAGACAGCTACCTGGCCAACTGACTGGAAGAGATCCATATTTGTGCCCATTCCAAAGAAAGGTGACCTCTGAAACAATTTTATTGATACCACCTGCATGTAAAATTTTGCTGAAGACAATCAAAAGACAGCTTCAGAAGTGCTGTGACAGGGATCTATTAGAAATTCAAACCAAATTTAGAAGTAGATGTACCAGGCAGGAAGGATATCAGAGCTAGCATTAGATGTATTTTGTTAAAAGTCGATATGGTTTAGTTAATTACTTATTATTGCCCTTCTGATCCTAACGACACAAGACAAGATAGTATTTCATTCTACTCTTCATAGAGTCACTATGAGTTGGAACCAAATTGATGGCACCTAACAATAATTATAATCTCCTTTGCCACAATCCCTTTTATGAGGTGTTATAAATTCATTCATCTGTACCTATGGTTATAATCCCATTTTGGAGGGAGTTCTGAGTTACAGAATTAAGGTGGGATCCTGTTACACAGAATTCACTCTTTTTGCTTTTCAACACGTCAAAGAGGTCTTGTGCAGCAGATTTACCCATTGCAACATGATTTTTGATCTCTTGACTGTTGCTTCCGTGAAAGTTAATTGTGGATCTCAGCAAGACGAAATCCTTAACAACTTCAACCTTTTCTCCATTTATCATGATGCTACTTACTGGTCCAGTTGTGAGGACTCTTTTTTTTTTTAATCATTTTATTGGCGTCTTGTACAACTCTTATCACAATCCATACATCCATCCATTGTGTCAAGCACATTTGTACATTTGTTTCCTTCATCATTCTAAAAACATTTGCTTTCTACTTGAGCCCTTGAGATCAGCTCCTCATTTCCCCCTCCCTCCCTGCTCCCCCCTTTCCCATGAACCCTTGACAATTTATAAATTATTATTATTTTGTCAAATCTTACACTGGAGGACTCGTTTTTAATTCACATTGAGTCATAATCCATATTGTAGGCTGCAATCCTTGATCTACATTAGCAGTACTTGTTTTCAGCAAATGAGGTTGTATCATCTGCATATTGCAGGTTGTTAATAAGCCTTTCTCCAAACTTGCATTCTTCTTCATATAATCCAGATTCTCTCATTCGTTGCTCAGCATCCAAATTGAATACATATGGTGAGAGGATACACCCTTGACACCCACCTTTCTGGTAAACCATGCACTATTCCCTTCTTCTGCTGGTGGAAGCATGTCAGCGCTGGTGCCGGTCTCCACGTAGCTCCTCTAGCTCTCTGAGGATGGCTCTTCAACAGCAAGGTGAAGCAGAGAGAGAGGCTCTCACAGGGCTCAGCAAGTCTCCGCATGGCTTGTCAACAGGGAGATGGAGGCCTAAAGAGAGAGGAAGTTCTCAGAATCCTCATGAGAAGGTCACACCTACAAGGAGGCATCATCAGGCTGTGAGGTGCTTGACAGGCTTGACTCCACCCTTACACTTATTTATCCAGTTGATATATTCTTGTTCTGAGGATCAAACTCTTGGAGTTGCACATTATAGAAGAAACCTTTTCCTGATAGAGGTCCATATTGTTTCTCCAATGACTTCTTTTGTAATTTTTATATTTTTAGGTTTTACATTTAGGTCTACAATCCCTTTGAGCTAATAGTCATATTTAGTGTAAAAGTGTGGATAGAATTTATGTCTTGGCATATACATATCCAATTTTTCCAATACCATTTGTTGAAAAAATAATCCTTTGTCCACTTCCTTTTTTTCTGGAAGTCCAACTATATATGAATTAGACTTTTTCATTGTGCCCCCAAAGTTTCTAATATTTTTTAATCAATTTATTGGGGCTCATACAATTCATCACAATACATAGATCAATTGTGTAAACCACATCTATACATTTGTTGCCCTCATTATTCCCAAAATTCGCTTTCCTCTTGGGTTCCCGGAATCAGCTCATTTTCCTTTTTTCCCCTCCCCTTCCCTTCCTCCTCCCCTCTCCCCCATGCATCCTTGATAATTTATAAATTATTATTGTATCTTGTATTACACTGCCCGGCGTCTCCCTTCACCCACCCCTCTGCTGCCCGTCCCCCAGAGAGGAGGTTGTATGTAGCTCCCTGTGATCAATTCCCCCTTTCTACATCCCCTTTCCCTCCTGGTATCGTCACTGTCACCCCTGATCCTGAGAGGTTCATCTGTCCTAGATTCCCTGCGTTTCCAATTCCCATCTGTACCGCTGTGCATCATCTGGTCTAACCAGGTCTGCAAGGCAGAATTGGGGTCCTGGTAGTTGGGGGGAGGAAGTGTTTAAGAACTAGAGGCAGGTTGTGGGTTTCATTATTGCTATACTGTACCCTAAGTGACTCATCTCCCCACTCCCCCTCTGCATCTAATATTTTATTCTTACATGTTTCTACCTCCATGCTTCAGGCTGGACAATGTTTCTTGACCTATCTTCCAGACAACTAATTTTTTTGCTTTTGCATATTTAAACTATCTATTTAATTATGTTTTCTATTTATTTAAGTCCCACTTGATTTGATTTTAGTTTCCTCATCCCATCCCAAATGCTCCATCTTTTCAAATATGTCTTGAGCATATTTATCATTATTATTTTTAAGTCCTACTATGATACTGCAGTGGTATGCTACGACCTCTCCTCCCCCACAGTAGGTCTACTTTCTCTGTTGGTTTTTTATCAAGTCTTTCTTTCTTGTCCCTTCAATGTATTCAGCTTCTCAGCCACTGCTTTTGGATTTGTCAACTGCCTCAAAGTAAAAAGTCACACCAAATCCCAGAATGAAATCTGACTCTCTTCCTTGACTGCCACCAATCCTTTCACCTTGGTCATTCTCTGATTCCACTACACAGACCTTTTAAGTATTTTGTTTATATTTTCTAGTTGTCCTCATTAAGAGGAGGATAATTATTACTGGAAGTTTGACTCAATCGAGGTCTGTCTACACATGATAAAAACTAGGCTGAGTGTGTTTGCAATGTTCTGAATGCTGAATAGTTTGCTCACACATGTCTTGGTTTATGTAATCCTCACAGTAACTTCAGGTATAAGAATTCCCACTTACAGACAAGGAAACCAAATTTCGCAGAAGTAAAACTTTGTCTAAGAATGCATATCTAACGAGTTATAGAGATGTAATTTTATACATAGGTTTATCTTTGTTTCACAGCTTAGGTTGGATTTCTCCAGTTATTTTCAAGATGAATAAAAGAAGGGTTTTGTTGTTGTTTGTTGCTGTTTTCACATACTAGAAAATGCAGCTCTCGTCATAGTTATAGAAATGGAAACTTTCCTCAATGCCTAGAATTGTGGTTGGATAAAAGTTGGCCTGTTTCATTATTACTTCAACCTGCTTTTTTTCCCTCCCCTAAATTGTTCTGGGAAAGTTTCCAAATGCACTAAAACTATTGAGTCCAATTAACCCTGATGGATCCAGCTCACAATTTCAACCATTATCAATATTTCACCATTAAAATAAATCTATCACCATTTGTCTTTCTTTTTGCTAATGCGTTTAAAAGCAAGTTGCAAAAATGTTACCCCTACAACTTGCAGTAAGAAAACATGGTGGTGTATTGAGCTGCTAACAGCCAGGTCAAAAGTTTGACCCCACCAGCTGCTCTATGGGAGAAAGATAAGCCTGTTTATTCCCCTAAAAGACTTACCGCCTCAGAAACCCCTGGGGGCAGTTCTACTTTGTCTTCTGAGGTCACTGTGATTTGGAATGGGTATGATCGCTGTGAGTAAACACTTCCTGTATGCATGTCTTAAAACAAAAATAAAAACAGGTTTTTTGTAAAGTTTTAAAAATTTGTCCAGAGTGTATTTTTCTTATAGAAAATTAGACTGTTAAGTATCCAGAATAGCCCCAAATCAAAAACCATTCGATCTCTAACAGGAGTAGAACACAAAAATAAATTACAGTATATTCATAGAAGAGAACAGAACAAACTACTGTCACATGAACAACATTTATATATTTCACACACAACGTGTTGAATGAAATGAGCTAGTCATAAAATAGTACAGACTACATGACTCCAATTACACATGTTTCAAGGACAGAATTCATTCATGGTGATAGACGTTAGAAAAATGGCTAACTTTGGGAAATGGGTATTGACTGGGAAGGGCCCAAGGGAGTCTTCTGGGATGCTGGGAACATTCTTTATTTTGATCTGTGGGTGGGGTGACACAAGTAGATACATATGTAAAGATTCATGGGATGTGCACACCTCGTTTTTGTTGGGGGATTGCATTACACTTCCACACACAACGAGTAATTTTAAAATAAGAGTAGTAAGTATGCTGAAGATTGGGAATCACCAAACCGATTTTAGAAAGGACCAGAGAATACATTTCTCTTACCTATGGGCCACCTAGACTCCGCCACAGCTACTCACCTCTGTGGTTGTAGCATGAAAGTAGCCACATCAATTACCAGTGACCATCAGGTCAATTACAACTCATGGCAACTCTATGCATGTCAGATAGGATTGGTGTGCTTTCGGGAAAAGTCTTAATTAGGGTTCTAATATCCATTGAAATGGCTACACAGAACCCTCAGATAAAATTCATGATTAAGGAACTTAACTAGTTGTAATGTCAGTGAGAAATGCTCAGGGTTAAGCTGTTTATCCAGAGGCAAATCCTATCAGTATTTTCACCCACCTTTTTAACCATACCTATGCAGAGAAAGGTCAGTTAGTGGGAGTTAGACTCTGGCTAGAATAGCCACATTAAATAACTCACTGTCCTTTCAGGTTCCTCTGGTTTAGACCACCAGGCCTTTCTTCTGATAGCAGATATACATAAACTCATGAGAATAGCTGTCTCCCAATATAACTTAGTTTACAATCACTGACAAACGTCATATGGTTTTTATTTGCCCTGTCAACCATGTGAAATGTAAAAACTACTCTAAGATCCTCCGTTGCTCTTGTTGTCCACTGCCATCAAGTCAGTTCCTCCTCTGTGTCCCATAGATTGAAACACTGCCGATCCTGCAGGCTCCCCACAGTTATTGTTCTGTTAGAGCTCATTGTTTCAGCCACTGTGTCAGTCCATCTCACTGAGGGGCTTCCTCTATTTATCAAGCACCATGTCCTTTTCCAGGCACCCTTCTCTTCTGATAACATGCCCAATGTATGTGAGATAAAGTGTTATCGTCTTCTCTTCTAAGGGACAGTTTGGCTATACAACCGTTTGTTCTTTTGGCAGACCATGGTACTTTCAATATTCTCTCTGAGCAACATAATTCAAAGGCATTGATTCCTCTTCGGTCTTCCTTAGTCAGTGCTCAACTTTCCCACACATATGAGGAGACTAAAAATACCATGGTGATGGTAGGCACATCTTAGTGCTCAAAGTGGCCTCCTTGCTCTTCAACTCTTCAAAGAGGTCTTGTGGAGTAGATGCACCCAATACATTCCATTGTTTGATCTCTTGATTTCTGCTCCCATGAACTTTGATTGTAGGTCCCAGCAAGATGAAATCATTGACGTCAATCTTTGCTCCATTTATCATGATGGTGCAATTGTAGAAATTGTGAGAATTTTGGTTTCTTCTTGCTTACCTTGCAATGTAATCCACACTGAAAGATGAAATCCTTGATCTTCATCAGCATATGCTTCCTGACCTCCTCATATTCGGCAAGCAAGGTTGGGGCATCGGTATACCGTAGGATTGCCATCTTTCAATCCTAATGCCAAATTCTTCTTCATATTGTCCAGCTTCTCAGATTATCTGCTCAGCATGAGCCCATACAAAAAAAGCAACAGGCCATACTTGGCCCACAGACTGTATTTTACCAGCCCCTGTTCTCTAGATCTGGATGTGTGTGCTTAGAAATTGAGCAAGAATGAATTGGTGAAGGAGGGTATGAGAACTTGAGCCATTCTAGAAAACCTAAAGGTCTAATAGAATTGACAGTCATGTCTGAAAGATTCATCCCAGGCTGTCTACAATTGTAGGTAAAGCTAACAGAGCCGTTGTTCTATGGGGATCAGTGACAATGGTCAGTAACAAGATGTATATTATTATTTTCACACTCTGATTTACCATGAAAGTAAACAATGCTCTGGGATTGTGATCATTAGGCTACTGTAAAAACATTTAATATTTTCTTCCCACTGTGTTCTTTATTGACAGTGGTAATTTGGGGTTTCAGGGAGATGGCACTAAATGCAGGCAGCTTGTGCATGAAAAATCTCAAATGAACTTCCCTCACCAGCCCATCTCCAAAGCAGACTCCTTTTATGAACATGGTTTTGGTCTTCCCCCTCGTCTGGAGGTACTCACAGCAGTGGGTGATAATAATAAGACTTGGCACTTATACGGTGTTTCAGCCTTTCAAAGTGACTCTCTTTAGAAACGAACCTGAAGGGGCCATTTTAAGTCCACCTTCTTTTCACAGCAGTGGGAGCCATGATTTTTACTACCTCCAGAAAATTGCTGGAGCCATTTGGAAAACATGTACTTAGTGTGCAACCAGAAAGCCCTGTCTATGACCAGCATTTTTCCTTCAAAAACGGTACACTTTAGAAAAAGGACATTTCACTGTATGTGTTCTGCTTTTTCTGTTCTTCTATTGTAAAAATGCAACTAATTGTATCAATGAAAGTTCATCTACCTTCCCTAATAATCTGTGTGTAACCTAAATTGCCTGAAGTTATATTAGCAATATATATAGATATTACAATTTTCCTAGATTCATACACTCCAAGTTCTGATTATTAGTAGCTGTTTGAGGTAGTTTCTTCTCATTTTGAGTCACTCCCCACAGCAAATGAAGATCCCGACGTGTCTGTTTTCCTCATAGCATTAAATAATGTTTATGCTGCCCAAATGCATTGAGTCCTATATGGTAAAAAAGGGACCCTGATGGCACTGACGAATAAACATTGGACAATTAATCATGAGGTTGATGGTTTGAACACACAAGCTGCTCAGGGGTAGAAAGATGAGACTGTGCTCCAATAAAGATTTACTGTCTCAGAAGCCCTATATATTGTAGCTATGAGTTAGAATCAACTCAGTGACATTTGGTTTGGGCTTATATGATAAATTTGAATTGTGCGATAAAATAAGCACTGGATTACTAACTACCAGGTCAGACGTTCAAACTCACAAGCTTCTCCTGGGGAGAATGATGAGGCTGTCAGCTCAAAGATTTATAGTCGTATTTTTGCCACAATTGAAAAATAAATAATTATGTGAATAACAATGTGTACGAGGAAGAAGAAAATTGGTTGTGGTAATGATTTTAAAGCTCTTCTGAATATGATTGAAGTATTTAATTGTATGATATTTAGATGAAGTGTTAATAAAACTACATTTTTAAAGATGTATAGTCTCAGAAATCCTATATAGGGTTGTTATGACTCAGAGTACACTCAGTGGATTTGGATTTGGGGCTTATATGATAATTGACTATCACTTGTCTGCTAGTTTGTCATACTGTGTTGACTTGTGCTTTGTTCTGATGCTGGAAGTTATGTTACCGGAATTTCAAATGTCAACAGGGTCACTCCAAGTGAACAGGTTTCATCAGAGCTTGCAGACTAACAACAAACTATAAAGAAGGAATAGGCTTTCCACTATTAGCCACGGAAGACTTTATGGACAGAATAAAAATGTTGTCAGCTACTGAAAACACGAAAAGAAGCAGAACATTGTCAGCAATAGTGCCAGAAGATGAGCTACTTGGTTCCGAAAGTACGCACAATATGACGAAGGAAAAGTTGCCTTCTCAGAGTGGAATGCACCATAATGATGTAGATGGAGTAAAATGTGTGGGAGCAAAGCCTTTGGGACCTTCATTTGCTGCAGGGAATGACTCAAAATGAGAAGAAACCGCCTCAAACAGCTACTAATAATCAGAACTTGGAATGTATGAATCTAGGAAAATTGGAAGTTGTAAAACATGAAATGGAATGCATCAAAACCAACATTAGTGAGCTGAAATGGAATGGAATTGGCCATTTTAACTCAGAAAATCATATGATTTATTATGCTGGGAATGAAACAATAAAAAAGAATGGGGTTCCATTTCTTTTCAAAAAGGACATTTCAAGATCTACATTTAAGTACCATGCTGTCCATGACAGGGTGATATCTATCCACAGTCAGGGAACTCCAATCAATTCAACTATTATTTAAATCAATGTACCAACTACCAAAACTAGTGATGAAGACGTTGAGGAATTCTACCAATGTCTTTAGTCTGAAATTGATCAATCCCATCTAAATTTTTAGAACATATGAAGAACAGATTTGGCTCATTGATCTCTAATGGCAGAAGACACCAAGAGCTGTGGGACAACATCAAGAATATCTTACATGAAAAAAGAAAATGTTTATTAAAAAGACAGGAAAGAAAGAAAATATCCTAGTGGGTATCAGAAGAGACTCTGAGACTTATTTTTTATGATAGAGTAGCTAAGGCAAATGGAAGAAATGATGAAGTCAAACACCTAAACAGAACATTTGAAAGGGCAGATCAAGAAGACAAAGTCAGATATTGTAATGAAATGTTCAAAGCCCTAATGTGAGAAATCCAAAAAGGAAGAACACGCTCAGCTGATCTTCAATTGAAAGAACCAAAGAAAAAATTCAGGCCTCAATTTTCAATATCAACACGACAGAATGCTCCATTTATGGAGCAACATCATTAATAGCACAGGCAAATAACATTTTGCTGAAGAGCCTCTAAAAATGATTGCAGCGGTACATTGACAGAGAGCTGCCAGAGAATACCCAACAGAAGTTTACTTGTCTTTGATTGACTGTACTAAGGCGCGATTGGCTGTGTGAGCCATAACAAACTATGGACAGCCTTGAGAAGAATGTGAATTCCAGAACACGACATGGTGCTCATGTGGAATCTGTACGTGGATCTGGAGGCAGCTGTACACGCAGAACAGGAGTACACTGCATGGTTTAAAATCAGAAAAAGATGTATGTCAGGATTGTATCCTATCGCCATTCTTATTCAATCAGTACGCTGAGAAAATCATCAGAGAAGCTGGATTAGATGAAGAAGATTATGGCTTCAGGACTGAAGGAAGATATGTTAATAACTTGAAATATGCACATGATCCAACCAGGCAAGCTAGCCCCTAAGGAAATTGCCCCCTCTCTGCACTGGTTATGGGGGAGTGGTGACACTCTACTTCCTTTTAAAAAAAATCATTTTATTGGGGACTCATACAACTCTTATCACAATCCATACAATGTGCTTTCTAATGTACTCCACTTCAGAACCAGATTATTCACATTCATGATTCGTGGTCAGAAAGGGATTCAATGGAGCCGTAATCCCACCAGGGACTTCATCCACAGGGACTCTGCAAATGGATTTTGAGCTTTCAACTGCTACCCGTGGACCTCCGTAAATCTGGTGCTGAGGATTTAAGCTCTCATACAGCCCCAAAGGACCCGGAGAGCCTGGCTTATCCTCAACCTGGAGAGAACGTCTGGACATACATCAAGAAGAAACCAATCTTCGGTGGGAGGAAATTAGAAGTTGTCTGGTTCAAGGTAATGGCTTCCTCAGAGATTTAATATTCTCTTCCAAAATAGCAAACACATAGGCAATATTTTTTTCTCTGACATGTCTACTGTCAGAACCAAAGCTATAGAAAATGGTTTTTACTGCCCATGCAAAAGCAAGGAGTATTCAACATCTTGCAGTCTACATAGAGGTAGCTTCCCCGTTGATCATTTCCTTGATTGATAAATTAAATTTTTGAAATGAGGTTTCCCTAATCTTTGAATAGATGCCTGGTGGCATGCTTCAAGCTCAGGAAGTTTCCCCCATCTGAAAGGCTGTTTACTCTTCCATAGGCACAGCCTATTTTTCATTAAGCTGAGCAGAGTGGTTGAGCCAGTGAATAGAGCATCCAAAAGGATAATAACATTGAGGTGTTCTCTTTGTGGGACTACATCAATTCAAGCTGGAAAATCGATGCCCCTGAGGGGAGAGCACAATGCCATTCCAGCATCATTAATGCTCAGGAGGCCGCACACATCACAGGGAGAAAAACACACTCCACTTGGGCCTTGCAGAGAAACAACAGGAGAGGTGACTAAGCTCACCCTCAGTGGCTTAGAAGGGAATGTCCATTTAAGCAGGTTGCCAGGATTCCTGGTAGTGATACCAGAGACAGAAATGAAAGCCACATTGTAAAAGTGCTCTGGTCTTTTTCAAAGGTTGTTTGCCACCTTCGGTTTTCCTCACACTGGCTTTGGATGGAGGGCTAGTTCCTGCAATTTTTCTTGCTTTCTTGGTAACAAAGTATGAAAGATGGAGAGTTCAGGGAGGAGAACGCTGTGTCACTGGAGCCAGAAATAGACCTTGTGAAAGGGAAGGGTTCCACTCAGCTGCCTTGTCCATTGAGCCGTGAATGTTCTGTTACAGGACACCTTCAACTTGGAAGGCCTCCCTTTTTCTCACCAGTAATAAAAGAAACGACCATGACAGCAAATACGCCTCTCTGGTCTCCCTGACCATAGAGCTTAAAAACCAAGGGAACACACCAGCAAGTGCAAGTCCATGGCCACGGAGGCCACACCCACTCCTAACAGCCCTGTAGGACACAGTAGAAGGGACCCATCTAGTTTCCAGGACTGCAGTGTTTACAGAAGCAGATTGCCACAGTTTTCTTCAGAGAAGCGCGGATGTGGTTGAATGGCTGGCCTTTTGTATCTTTGGTCACTTTAACTGCAGTGAGCAAAAGAACAGCAAAGGCTAATGGAGCCTGTCACAGGCATGCGAGTCTTCAAAGAAAGAGCTCTCTTATAGTATTGGCCCCTTGTCTTAGTCAAAGGAGCCCTGGTGGCACCGTGAGTCAAGTGTCAGAGTGCTACCAAAGGGTCAGGGGTTGGACCCCTCAGTTGTTCTGCAGGAGAAAAGTGAGCCCGTTTCCATAAAGATCTCCAGCCGTGGAAACCATATGGAACACTTGTACTACTCCCCAGAGGGTCAGAAGCAACTTGATGTCAGAGGGTTTGTATGAGAGGGCTTTAAAAAGTTCATGGAAAAATGGAGTTGAAAGACAATGGAATTATTCCACAACCTCAAATAAATTGGCTATGCTATAGTAATATAGAGTAACAAAAAGATCACAAATCCAGTGGCTTAAACCAGGTTTACAAATTGAGTATAATTCAGCTGCACTAGGATGAACTTCAGGTTGATTTTATGTGTCAAGTTATCTAGGCTTTGGTTAGCCCACCTCCCCATTTTTTGGCATTTAAATCAGTTCACTTTAAGATAAGCACAATACCCTCCATAATGAGAGTAGGCCTCGTCCAACTATTTGAAGGTCACAAAAGCAAATATTGAGGTTTCCTGAGGGACAAAGAGAAGCCCTGGTGGTGTATTGCATTGCTTGTTGGGCTGCTAACCACAAGGACAGCAATTCAAAACCACCAGCCCAACCTCAGGAGAGAGATGAGGCTTTCTACCCCTATAGATTGACAGTCTCAGAAAACCCACACGGAAGTTCTACTCCATAGGGTCATTAGGAGTCAGAATTTATTTGATGGCAGGGAGTTTGGTTTAGGTCTGAGAGACAAAGATTTTGCCCAAGGGCTATAAATAGATGCAGGCAGAATTCTTCCCCACCTTGCATGGCCTACCAATTTGAAGACTCATGACTGCTGGAATTTACACTGTGCACTTGACCTAGAGATTCTGGACATGCCAGTTCTCCACAATCAACATGAGCCAATTTATTTCTCTCTGCCTCTCTGTTTCTCTCTCTCTCTCTCTCTCTCTCTCTCTC
>NW_022103951.1:5311940-5313569 GCF_000313985.2 Echinops telfairi
AGGAACCAGAGTGTGGCCTCCTGGTGCTATGGAAAAGTGGTCATTGGACCTTGGGGGGAACCACTGGCTTGGTGGGTGTCCAATGGAAAGTGACCCAGACCAAATAATACCTTGATGTTACTCTTGCATTAGTACGTCAAGTTTTGACCTGCTGTGCAGGGATCCGCACTTGTAAGAATTGATGCAGGAAGTTTTCCCCTGGCATCAACCTCCATGCTCACTGTAAACAGAGCTCGATCCGTTAGGAGATTGATCTGGGCAGGGGCACAACTCGTGGGTTGCATCTCTCGGTAGAACTGTATTCTTATACATGCCTCATATCGACAGTGTCTTGAGTTCAGTGTCATTGGGAAAATTGTTGATGGTATCAATGCAATCACCTTATAACCCAGCGGGATGATTGACAATGTTTTTAGTTTTGGTTTCTTGTTTTTCTGCCCTTCATTTGTTTTTTACTTGTTTGTTTGCCTGTTGCAATTCTTGGTCTTGTGGGTCTTTGTTTTTGTCATAATATGGCCACCAAAATAACCCAGAGGCATGCATAACCCATGGACAAGTAGATGGATTCTGGGCTCCGCCTTTACTCTAGCCCCAATCCAAGGACATTTAGTTCTGATAACATGGCCCTGCTCAATACTAGCCTTGATTTAATGATCACTGTAGATAAGAGTGCTACAGAAAAGTGTGGTAAAGAAGCAGATGGTGCCCATGTATCAATTGAAATAGTGTCTGGGGTCTTAAAGGCTTGTATTCTAATAAGCAACCTTCTAAGTGAGGAGTCAAGTAAGTGAAAATGGAAGAAGCACACCAGCCTGCATGATCCAAAGTTGGCAATAACAAAATCCAAACATGACGAAAGGAAAAGTATCAGAGCTCGAATTATGAACACTCAATTTGTAGAAGGCTGTGAGGGATGGTGAGAGACCAAAATCCAGCTGCATAATATCCAGTAAAATTACCATAAGGCTTCTAAGCTCAGGCAAGGGACTCAAACAGCTTTATATCAGACAGTAATTATGGTAAACCTAGTATAATTTGACACTTGATTATGCTCAATCAGACTTGATATTTGATCATTTGACCTTCCTCTTGACCCAACCTGAATTTGATATAGGCTCAAGATTTCTGGCTTGTTCCATGAGAAAATTTCTTCTCTGGCATTTTAAATATTGATGATCTTTTTTTCTTTCTTACTCTTTATTTGTATTTTTTTCTTTATATTCTTATTATTTTATTCTTAGATTTTATTTCATTTATGGTTTTTATTGTTGTTTTTGTTGGGTTTCCCAGTTTGTGAAGCACAGAAGGAGCATAGAGATAATAACGGATGTAATGGTTTATTGGGGATGTGGACCAGGAGAAAATATGGAGAGTGTAGTGGGAAGGGGAAGGAAACACTAGAACCAATTGTGACTATGTACATACAACTCATTTTAAAGGCAATTTAAGCATGGCCGTGTATGATATGTGAATACTATATCAAAACAACTGTGGATGAAGGGGAAAGAGTTGTTGCTTAGGTAGAGTAATTTGGAAAAGGATATCAAAAATAGTTGTACAACATGAAGGTATTATCAATGGCACTGAATTATACAAGTAGAAGTTGTGGCATTGGACAATGTTTTGTAT
>NW_022103951.1:5314839-5351063 GCF_000313985.2 Echinops telfairi
TATTAGCCCATATGTCCAATACCAATCTATAAAGTCCTCTTCAGACTCACGAAACACATGCAATGAAGCCAAATGCAGGATGATCACAAACCAGTGGGTAGAAAGTCTTTGGGTCCAGTGGCATTGGAAGTATCTCAGTGCTGGCAGGGGTCTCTCTGTGGCTCCTCTGGTTTCTGAGGTCTGGTTACGTCCATGTGGCTTGTCTTCTGCAACATCTCCCAGGGAATGGCACAGAGAGAGAGAGAGGTGTCTTTCACCTCCAAGGAAGAAGTACCAGATTTCCCAGAATTCTCAGAAGGCCATGCCCATACAGAAGCCTCATTGGCTATCTCCAGATTGACAGCCAAGACTCCACCCTTACACTTTTAATCCTTAAATTGACACCAGATTAGGTGATTACCATAGGTGTAGAGATTAGAATTAATAAAACATGACAAAACAGAGGACAATAGCTAGAAGGGCTGTATGAAGTATTCAATTACATTGCACATGCTTACCCATTTGTACCACCCAATGACTTCCTGTATCCATATTTCCCACAACTACGTCCACATTCAACAAACTATGGTTAGTCTGGAGAAGAATGAGAATTCCAGAACACTTTATTGTGCTCATGCAGATCTTATACATGGATCAAGAAGCACTTGGGCAAATAGAAGAAGGGAACATTGCGTGGTTTAAAATCAGGAAAGATATGTAACAGGGTTGCATCCTCTCACCATACTTTTCCAATCTCTATGTGGAACTGGGTTATGTGGAGAAGAATGCAGCATCCAGATTGGAAGAAGGCTAATTAACAACCAAGAAATGCACATGACACAAGCTCACTTGCAGAAAGTGAGGAGGACTTGAAGCATTTGAGGATGAAGATCAAGGATGACAGCGCTCAGCATGAGTTACAACCCTATGCGAAAAATGCCCAAACCCTCACAACTGGACCGCTCAGGAACATGAGAAATGTAGAAAAGATTGAAGCTGTCAAGGATTTAGTCTTGCTTGGATCTATAATCAATGCTCATGAAAGCAATAGTTGAGCAATCAAACAACACACTGCATTGGGTAAATCTGCTACACAAGAGCTCTTTAAAGTTTTGAAAACCAAAGAAGTTACTGACCCAAGTAGTGACATTTTCAATTCCTTCATGTGCATGTGAAAGTTGGACATTGAATGAGGAAGACTGAGGAAGAATCGGTGTATTTGAATGATGGTGCTGAGTTAGAATAGTCAAAGGGCCATGGACTGCCAAAAGAACAAACCTACATGACTTGGAAGCTGTTATAGCCAGAATGCTCCTTCAAGGGAAGGATGACACATCTTTGTCTCGCGTCCTTTCGACATGTTGGCGGGAGAGACCACTCCCTGGAGAAGCACATGCTACTTGGCAACATAGCAGGGCAAGGACCAGGAGAAAGACCTTCCACAAGGTGGATTGACACATTGACTGACTCAATGGACTTCCACAGAGGACAAAGTGTGAGGATTTCAAAGGTTCAGGCAGGTTTCTCTCTGCTATACATGGGGTCGCTATGAGTGGGAACGACACGATGGCATCTAAAAACAACAACAACATGTCTACATTCTGTCTATTTCTGTGAATGTCAAAAGAACTTGTAGAACTCTGATTCTTTCGTGGTTTAAAATACAGAACATTTAGAAACTAACTCATATCTTAGTGGTGGCGGTACAAAATGGAGGCGAATTCTATAATATCTATCAAACTGTATGTGTCTATCAAAAAGGAGGAGCCTTTCTTTTCGCCTGATAGTCATTTTCTAGGAATTTATGAAGAAAATGTGTTGACAAAATTTCAAAGTAGACATTTAGAAATTAAAAATATAATCCAGCAACTAAAAATAATACTTACTTAGAGAAGAGAGATAAAAAATGAAGAGATCTAAATAGAAGTCAAATGTCACTGACGATAACTCAATTAGTAGTTTAGTTAAAGCAAAATTAAGATTTTTTTAAAAAAGCAGTCTCTTAAAATTGAAAGCAAAATTAAGCAATTAACCCTAATTTGTTATCTAGCTGGTAGCATCACTCCACAGAAAGAAATTATTCCAAGTGACTTTGAAACAGCAATTTATCTGTTGTATAAACTCTAATTACTAAAAGAAATTAAAAAATAATAATCTTAAACTGCTTATAGTAATCATATTGCTGGTTATTATAGTGGTATTAATACTCTCAACCAATATATATACATATTATAGGATAATACAAATGCGGTATTTATCACAAATCAAGATATTTGGTATAAGGAAAATAAGAGTTGGAAATTCAGATGGAAAATACAATTAAGAAATCATGATGAATTTGACCTTTAGAACAGAACATACTGTGTAACTGTTGACATGAAATAAAAAAGGTGGAATTTACTGCCAGCCTCTTAAGTCCTTAATAGGGAGTTCAGTGAAAGGACTAAATGTGCTGTTTCTTTTATAGAATTTTCTGAGATTATCTCCTTTTGATTTATTATGTTGCTGTTTGGTTTTGTAGGAAATGTGAGTACTTCGGTGGAAAACAATAGGATTGCTTTTATCCAAACACTCTGGTTATGTTAATACCAAATGATGAAGAAGGGGGGAGAAAGGATAAATTCCAACTATAGACAACGTGGAAATTCTGTTGTTTAAAGGTTCTTTCCCAGCTGGTTTTCAAATGGAAATATAGAGATGTAGGACATCAGAAAAATGAAGGATGCCTAATACTCTGCCTAAAAAAAAAGCGCAACATCTCCAAGACAGGTCTCATACATTTTATGTCAAATCGACCAATCAAAAAAGGTAAAATGGAGCTAGCAGAGCCTCATTCAGAAAATGCTTAAGAAGTTGGCTTTAGCTCCTTTGTGACCACCTCAGCCTTTGATCATACTCATAAAAATTCATAACTATGTTTAGAAGTCATAAAAATGAAATAATTCAAAGTAGAGAATAAATTACTTAACTTTTTAATATTAGAGCCCCATGATAGCTAAAGTTTCCATTCTGTCAAACTGGGTAGGTGATTTTCAGAATTGAGTTTTTAAAATGTCACCTTGGAAAATAAACATATGAATCCTGACATGTAGAAAGCAGAGAATGTCATTCAATAAGGAAAATCATTAAAGAAGACATTGCTAAGGCATTGACCAGTTTGGCAGTTCTCAGCATTTGAGTCAAAGTTAATTTCAAAGGTAGGAGACAAATACAGTCATAAAGTTATACTGTAGACAATGAAAATTCAGGAAGAATTGTAGACAATCCTGTAGTATTTAAAATCATTCTAAGTCACCGTAGGTAGGATAATTGTATGTCCATTCAAGGAGCTCTGATGGTGTCGTGGGTTACATATGTCGGGCCACAATTCAAACTCGACAGCTGCTCTGCAGGAGAAAGAGGAGGTTTTCTGTTCCTGTAAAGATTTGTAGCCCTGGAAACCCACCAGGGCAATTCTACTCTATCTAGAGCAGTGGTTCTCAACCTTCCTAATGCAGCAACCATTTCATACAGTTCCTCATGTTCTGGTGACGCCCAACCATAACATTATTTTTGTTGCTACTTCATAACTGGCATTTTCTACTGTTATGAATCGTCATGTAAATATCTGATAGGCAGGATATATTTTCATTGTTACAAATTGAACATAATTGAAGCATAGTGATGAATCACAAAAACTATATGTAATTGTATCTTGTGAAATATTTATTTCTAATGGCATATAAATGAAATTTTGTCTTGAAGTAGGGCATAGCATGGATAACAGTCTTCACACCGGGTGAAATATGTGTTCTTTGATGGTCTTAGGCGACCCCTGTGAAAAGGTCGTTTGACCCCCCCAAAGGGGTCGCGACCCACAGGTTGAGATCTGCTGGTCTAGAGGGTTGCTGTGAGATGCAGTCAACTTGATGACAATATGTTTTCTGTTTGTTGGTTTGTTTTAAAGCCAATTCATTGAGGGTTATTATCTGTTGAATAAAGAAGGTGATAGGGATAGCAGTGTGATGATTGGTATTAGAAGTTTGTTTTACAAATACTCGTGTTCCTCCATTCTATCATCCCATTATCTTGGGTTGCCAAGAGTTGCTATCCAAAAATTACTTATAAACAAAGATGTTTATACAAATTCACTAAAACAAAGCACGACACAACAAAAATATCCTGAATAAAAGAGAATTCTTAAATCAATTATGGTACACTTGAAAGATGAAGCATTATGCAGACATTCAAATTATGTAAGTGATGAATGAGAAAATGTGCTTTTACAATTTTATGTGAAAATGCTGGCAATAAAATTAGATATATGGGATGATCTCAGGAAGGTAAAAATATGCTTGGAAAAAAGTGTGGAAGGAAATATAACGAACTATTAACGGCATCTGTTTTTGGATGGTAGGATTAAGGACTTTTTCTTTTTTCAGTCATTATACTTTTAATGGTCACTCTATTCTACATAATTTTATTTTATTTTATAATCAGAAATATCTAGTCAGCTAGTTTTTCTTAATCAAAGCCACCCAGAACATGCTGCCTCTTATAAGATATGTGGATGTGAAACATTTCCTTTCAAACTCATCGATAATTGTAACTCTTCTGACAAAATGTAGCATTCGTATCACCTGGTGTTAGAGTGGTGTGGGAACAGCATATGCCTTCCTCTGACTTAACAAGCAGAAGGCAAATCAAAGTCAACAATAGCCCAAGGCTAATGCAAGTGAGGCACAGGTAGGCCTGACATGCTTCCAACATTCCAACCTTTTTTTTTAAAACCAATTCTGACCAACCATCCGGGTTTGACAATTCAGTGGGATGACCACACAGAAGGCATAGATGATACTCACAGCGATAGGATTTATTAGAGAAGTTAACAGATTACAATTCAAATTATTTAGTTCTTCAGTATGGAAAGCTTGTTCTCAGCCATATCTGCAGGGAAGCCTTTTTGGTTCTCTACCTCTCAGCTACTCGGGACTCTTTGGCTTCTGCCCTGCTTGGGTAATATTATAAAATTCTTTTAGTGCTTCTAATAAATGTCCCAAAGGGACCCTACTCCGCCTTAAGTAAGTCTCAGCCTGAAGGCAGCTCTGGATTTGTGAATCAGTGTGCTTTGCTCATCAGGTTAAGAAAGAGGCTAGAGGCACCCCTTTCTCTAAGCAAGAATTCTACCCTAAGGCTCTCAGTTTCACTTGCTCTGTGAGCCAAGCAGCCCATCACTCTGTCCCACGCTCTTGGTTTTACTGTCACCACCACACTGCAACTCCTTTGGTGTCACAGATGTCAGAGTTCAAAGACCCTCTCTGCCCTCGGCTCTTCTTTCTTGATGACAGGGAGAGCCCCTTTCCTACTTCTGAGAGGACTCCTTTAAAAATCAGCAGGAGGGCAAAATTCATGACTCCCCATATTGAGTTCCACGCACCCTGTTTGCATGGTTCAACTATGACTTGGAATTGACCTAATGGGAGTGAATTTGGACTTTTGAGAGATAGTCATTTGGCAGGGCTTACAAAGACTATGGCTAGAAGCACCATATCAAGATATTCAACTATTCAAAGTGGTCGTTGTCTTTAGGCTGAGCATCTGGTCAGCAACTCTTCCACAGTAATTTCTTCTTCTGACTAATATCACCAGTGGACAGGACAATGAGAACCCATCAGCAATGCTCACTTGAAAATATCTATATAATAAATATGATAGATGTTTTCATAATAAAAAGTGGCTATTGATAAGCTGAAAAAGATCAATCACAGTAATGCCAAAGCTTACAGTGTTATTCACTAAACATGCTCCTGTGTCCCTGTACCTCCTTGGGAAAGCTTATTCCAAGCAAGAACCCCCTTCCCCCTCATTTGGAAGGAAATCTTTATAGAAGTTGATGACCTCACGTAACAACTGTGCACAGAAGTGGTGTATTCAATGCTCTCCAATGCCATGAGCTCCTCATGGGAAAGCTGGGACAATATATTCTAAGGAGGAGGAGTATTTCACAATTTCTCAGGATGAAATGTCCGTCAAAAAATTCCAAGCTATAAAGGCTTGAAGATAAACAGGCAGCCATCTAGCTGAGAAGCAACAAAGCCCACATGGAAAAAGCACACCAGCCTGTGTGATCACGAGGTGTCGATAGGATCAGGTATCAGGCATCGAAGACCCAGAACAAAAAAACATATCATTGTGAATGATAGGGAGTGCAAAATGGAGACACAAAGCCCATCTGTAGACAACTGGACATCCATTACAGAAGGGACACGGGGAGGAGATGAGCCAGTCAGGGTGCAGTACAGTACTGATGAAACATACAACTGTCCTGTAGTTCTTTAATGTTTCCTCCCCCCTCCTCCCCACTATCATGATCCCAATTCTACCTTACAAATCTGACTAGACCAAAGCATGTACATGGGTACAGATCAAAGCTGGAAACACAGGGAATCCAGGACACATAAACCCCTCGGGACCAATATTGAGAGTAGTCATAGGAGGGTAAGGATAAGGTGGGGGGAGATAGGGGGAACCGATCACAATGATCTACCAATATCCCCCTCCCAGGGGGATGGACAACAGAAAAAGTGGGTGAAGGGAGACATCGGTCAGTGTAAAACATGAAAACATAATAATTTATAAATTATTAAGAGTTCATGGGGGGGGGGATTGAGAACCTAATACCAAGGGCTCCAGTAGAAAGCAAATGTTTTGAAAATGATGATGGCAACAAATGTACAAATGTGCTTGACACAATGGATGGATGGATGGATTGTGATAAGAGTTGTATCCACCCCCAATAAAATGATTTTTTTTAAAAAATCCAAGCTATAGTCTTTCTGTAAACCAATGTGTTTTGGAAGAAGTATGGCTAGCCTGCTCCATAAAGGCAACAGTGGTAAGGCTTCATTTTATATAATTGGGACACATTGTCAGGAGAGACCACTCACTGGAGATGGACATCGTAGTTGGTAAAGTAGATGGGCTACGAGAAAGAGGAAGGCCCTCTACAAGATGGACGGACACAGAGGCTGTAACAAGGGGCTCAGGCATCGGTACAATGGTGAGGATGGCACAGGACCGGCCAATGTTCCGTTTTATTAGGCACAGGGTCGCCATGGATCGGAATCAGCACAAGGCACCTAACAACCATAGTCTTTCCTCTTGAAAAAACAGTGAACGTTGAGAGATTTTTAATTTTTGATTGCTTTATAAAGCCCCCAACCAAGCCTGTTTGGGTGGAATTGATCGACTCATGTCATCCCCGTATGTGTCCAAGTAGAACTGGGCTCCTAAGAGTCTTCCAAGGTTGTGGCCTTTTAGAGGTCCAACAGCATGCCTTTCTTCAAGGGGGGGCCTCCTGGTGGGTTTAAACTGCTGGCAGTTAGTAATCAAATGCTTAACCTAATCAGGTAATCCTAATGACTTAAGAGGTGGTGATCATTGTCTTTGCTTCTTTCAAGACAATGAAATTGGGGGGAAGGGAAATAGCGATCAGTGTGAGAGATGAAAATCATAACAATGTACATTCTATCAAGGGGTCATAAGGGTGGCGGGGAGGAGCTGATATCAAGGGCTCAATAGAAAGTAAATGTCAAGAAGAGCATTAAGGTAATGTATGTACAAACATACCTGATTCATTCGATGTATGGATTGTGATAAGAGTTGTACAAGCCCCCAATAAAATGAATTTGAATAAAAGACAATGAATTTTTTAACTCCTTACCCCTGCATGTTCAAAAGGTTTCACATTTCAAGCTACTTTACACTTTCAAAAATCTTCTGAAAGCATTTCAGGATGCTTCTTGGCTGCAAATGCAAATTGCAGTTTAGCTTTCAGACTTGAGGGTACGCATCAATATGCTGCTCAGGGGTGGAAAATGTGTTTGTATTGTTGGGCTCTACTTTGGGTCCAAGCAGGCGTGAATGGGGGAGTCAGGTGGCATGGCCATGAATAGGACAGTATTATTATGCTTTGATATTCTTAAACAAAACAATTTGGAACATAAGTTGAACCAACCTTGTCTCCAGGGAAGTCTTAGAGAAAATGAATTCATTTTGCATCCAAATTTCAAGGACATAAATCCATAAAATTGAAAACTGAATATTACCTTTAGAAAACCTCAGTAAGAAGTTTTAAAAAGGGACACAATAGATCTTTGAGGATTCTGATATGCCTTTTCTCTTAAGATGATTTGAATCGGAGGAATTGCCAATGACTAGAACACCTTTTAATTTCAAAATTTGGTTTTTATTCGATTTCCCTAAAAGGAATAAACTCTCAGTGAAAGTAGTCCCTCTGTGACAATTGGTTATAACTGCACTATATTTGCATTACAATGAACATTTTTTTCTCCATAGTATCCACTGTGGCTGTCTCAGTACCTGGAATAAAGGTGGCCTTCAATCAATAATACTTGAGAAATAAGTACATAAATTCTAGTTGCCTAAGATTTTTTAAAATTCATCCAAAGACACTGAGATGTAGATAATCCATACTGCATTGGTTAAAAGCATGAGCAAGAAAAAGGATACCAATTCTTCCATCCCATAGAAAACTCAAGCTAGACTGTATGAAGAACTTGGCATCAGGATTGGAGCAAAGCTTAACAACTTCTGACACACAGATGACACGATTGTGTTTGCTGAAACCAGGACTTGACATATTTGCTAATAAAAATCAGACTGTAGCTTTTAGTATGGATTGTGACTCACTGTAAAGAAAACAAAAATCCTCACAACCATACCAATGGACAACATCAAGAAAAACGGACAAGAGACTGAAGTGGTCACGGATTTTATCTTGCATGGATCCACAGATATACTCATAGAGGCAATGGTCAAGAAAAATCAATGTGTTGCATTGTGCAAATCTGCTGCATGATACCTCTTTAAAGTATTGAAGAGCAAGGATGCCACATTGAGGACGAAGGTGAATCTGACTCATACCATGGTATTTGCAGTGACCTCATAGGCATGTGAAAATTGGACATTGAATAAGGAATGTTGCAAGAGGTCTTGTGCAAAAGATTTACCCAATGCAACTCGCCTTTGATCCCTCTCTGCTGCTATTGTGAGCATTGTGGATCTCAACAAGACCAAATTCTTGCCAAGTTCTACCTTTTCTGCATTTATCATGATGTTAGCTATTGGTCCATATGTGGAGATTTAGGTCTTCTCTACATAATCCGTACTGAAGGCTGCAATCTTTGATCTGCATCAGCAAGTGCTTCAAGTCCTTCTCACTTTCAGCAAGCAACCCTGTGTCATCTGCAGATCACAGGTTGTTATTAAGCCTTCCTCCAAGGTGATGCTACATTTTTCTTCAAATAATCCAGCTTTTCTGATTATCTGTTCAGCAAACATTGAATAAGTATGGTGAGAAGATAAACCCTGCCACACACCGATTCTGATTTTTAACCATACAGTATTATTCCCATGTTCTATTTGTACAGCTGACTCTTGATCCAGTTACAAGTTTTGAATGAGTATAATGAAGTGTTCTTGAATTCTCATTATTCTAAAAGTTATCCATAGTTTGTTATCATCCACACAGTCAATACCTTGTTACAGTCAATGAAACACAAATAAATACCTTTCTGGTAGTCTCTGCTTTGAGCCAAGATCAATCTGACATCAGCAATAATATCCTGTGTTCCACGTCCTCTTCTAAATCCTGCCTAAACACCTGGCAACTCCCTGTCCATGTACTGCTATATCCAGGGTTGAATGATATTCAGCGAAATTTTACTTGTGTGTGCTATCAATGATATAGTTCTATAGTTTGAGCATTCTGTTGGGTCACCTTTCGTTGGGATGAACATAAATGTGGATGTTTTCTAGTCAGTTGGTCAAGTAGCTGCCATCCAAATTTCTTAGCATAGATGAGTGACTGCAATCTATGAAATCAGCGTAGTGAAATATTTCGATTGGTATTTCAATTCCTGGAGCTTTGCTTTTGATTAGTGCTTTCAATACAGCTTGGACTTCTTCCTTTAGCAACTTTGATTCTTGCTCATATACTACCTCCTATGAAATGGTGGAATGTCCGCTAGTTCTTTTTGATTCAGTGAATCTAGGTATTTTTCCATTGTTTGATGTTTCCTGCATCATGCACTATTTTGCTCATACAATCTTTCAATATTGAAACCTCATGCTTGATTTTTTCTTTAGTTCTTTTGGTTTAAGATATGATGAGGCATGTAGGATAGGATGGGTCTTCGTGATTGCTTCTCTAACACTGGGTCTTTTCACATGTCAATATGATATTTGACTTTGTCTTCTCAAGCTGCCCTGTAAAATTTTCTCTTCAGCTCTTTGACTTCAACATTTCTTCCCTTTGCGTTAGCTACTCTGCAATTATGAGCATGTTCCAGAGTTTCTTCTGACATCCACTTTGACCTTTTCTTTCTCTCTGGTTTTTAAAATGACCTTTGGCTCTCATCATGGATGATGTGCCCGATGTCCCTCCACAGGCGATCAGGTCTGCGGTCAGTAGTGTTCGATGCATAAAATCTGTTCTTGAGATGTTCTCAAAAATTCAGGTGAGATAGACCACAGGCCTATCTCAAAATTCAGGTCATATTTGGCTCTTGTGGACTTGTTTCTTCTTCTGTTTTAACTTTAATGTACATATGAGCAATTGATGGGCATTGCGTAAAGTATATGTATTGACAGGGAACTGCAAGAAAATCGGGCCACATACAGAAGATGATCTTTGCTGATATCAGACAGATCTCGATTGAAAGCAAAGAATATGACAATTGTTTACTTGTGTGTCATTGATTATGCAAAGGCATTTAGCAGTGCAACAGTATGGACCATAATAAACTGTGGAGAACCATGAGAAGGATGGGAATTCCAAAACACTTCTTTGTACTCATTCGGAACTTGTGCATGGCTCAAGAGGCAGTTGTGTGAACAAAACGAGGGAATATTGCATGGTTTAAAATCAGGAAAGGTGTACATCAGGATTGTATCCTCTCACCATACCCGTTCAACCTATATGCTGAGCAACTCATCAGACGAGCTGGATTTTATAAAGAAGAGTGTGGAATTAGGATTGGAGGAAGCTTATTGACAGTCTGCGGTATGCAGATAACACAACTTTGCTTGCTGAAAGTGAGGAGGACTTGAAGCACTTGTTGATGAAGATCAATGATTGAAGCCTTCAGTATGGATTTCAATTCAATGTAAGGACGATCCAAAGCCTCACAACTGGACCAATAGATAACATCGTGAGAAGTGGAGTAAAGATTGATGTCAAGGATTTCATCTTACTTGGATCCACAATCAATGTTCATGGAAGCAGCCTTCAAGAGAGTGAAAGATATGCTGCATTATGTAAATCTACTGCATAAGAGCTCTTTAGAGTGTTAAAAGTGGGGATGTTTCTTTGAGGACTTAAGTGCACCTATCCCAAGCTGGAAGTTGGACGCTGAATAAGGAAGGTGGTAAAAGAATGGATGCATTGGAATTGTGGTTCGGGGAAAGAATATTGAAAGTACCATGAACTGCTATGAGGAAAAACAGATCTATATTAGAAGAAGTAAGGCCAGAGTGTTCCTTAGAGGCATGGATGGCAAGAGTACGTTACATCCTTTGGACATATTGTCAGGAGAGACCAGTCCCTGGAGAAGGACATCATGGTTGGTAAAGTGGACAGGAAGTGAAAAAGGGGAAGAGCCTCGATAAGATGGATTGACACAGTGACTGCATCAATGGGCTTAGACATAGGAACAATTGTGAGGGTGGTTCAGGAGCATGTAGTATTTCAGTCTGTTGTGCAGAGGGTTGCTATGGGTTGGCACCAATTCGATGGCACCTAACAACAACAACAATTGATGGCACCTAACAACAACAAATCCTTCCACAGTCAACCCTGGCCTGGTTTTAGCTGCTGATATTGAATTTCTCCATCTTCTCTTCCACAGATATAGTCGATCTGATTGCTGTGTCTTCCATCTGGGGAAATTTATATGCATAGTTGCCTTTTGTGTTTTGAAAAACGGTATTTATTATGAATAAGCCATTGATATTGCAAAATTCTATCATGTAATCTCCAGCTTCATTTCTACCACCCAAACTGTATTTTTCAACTACTATTCCTTCCTCTTTGTTTCCAACTTTTGCATTCCAATCACTAATAATTGTCGATGCATCTTGATTTCATGTTGGATTGATTTCAAACTGAAGTCATTGGTAGAAATAATTCTTCAATTTCATCATCACTAGCTTTTGTGGTTGGTGCACATACTTGAATACTAGTTGTATTGATTGGATTTCCTTGAAGGTGGATAGACATAATCCTGTCACAGACACCATTGTACTTCAAGATTGATTTTGAAATTTTTAACAATGAATGCAATATCATACCTGTTGATTGTGTTTTTTTCTGGCATCATAAAGAATATGATTTTCTGATTCAGTATGTCCAATACCAGTCCCTTTCAGCTCACTAATACCTAGTAGGTAGATATTCTCATATTCCATTTCATGTTTTGTGACTTCCAATGTTCTTAGATTCATACTTTGCACATTCCAAGTTCTGATTATTAGCTGATTTTACAGCTGTTTCTCTTTACCTTGAGTCATGCCTCACCAGCAAATGAAGATCCCAGAGATTCCACTTCTGCAGGCTTTACCCTACTCATGTCACCATGGTCTACTCCACTCTGAGAAATCAGCTCTTCCTCAGTCATGTTTCTAGCATCCTTCAGCCCAAGCAGCTCATCCTCTAGCACTGTCTCCAACAATGTTCTGATTCCATTCATTAGGTCTTCAGTGTGCGACAATGTTTCAAAGCTATGTCTGCTCTTACTCTGGAAGTTCCACTGAAACCTGTTCCCTTTGTCTTACCCTGCCAGCAGTGACATAGCTTTCAGCGTCACAGCAATAAGCCACCACAGTATGGTAAACTGACATATGTCTCTCCTGATAGCACATACAAAGTATGTAAGATGAAGTCTTGCCACCTTTACCCGTAAGGAACCTTAAGGCTGTACTTCTTCAAAGAGAGATCTGTTTATTATTTTGGGAGTCAATGGTACCTTCAATATTCTTTTTTGGGAGTCCATGGTACCTTCAATATTCTTTACCAACATTATAATTTACATGAATTGAATTTTCTTCAGTTTTACATACTCAATATACAACTAAGACAAATATATGATGTGATTGGAAATACCATGGCATGGGTCAAGTGTATCTTAGTCATCAAACCAACATCCTTGCCTTTCAACATTTTAAAGGGGTCTTGTACAACATAATAACAGTGCCTATTTTATCAGGACATTATCAGAACCATACATGTCTATCTCTTTAAAATGGTGCTTGACAAATAGTAAGCATTCAATATATATTTGATGATAACAATAAGTGTAGTAGTACTAGTAATAGTAAATAATGCCTATTCCCTAAAGGCTCCATAACTGTAAACAAAATGAATGGATAAATTAACATTAGAAGAAAAAGAGAAAATGGGGAAGGGGGAGTAGATGACTATTTCTAATAAAAACAAAGACAAGGCTTGCATGCAGCCTGGTACCTAACTGAACCGAAGACTAACTTTTAAATTGTAGCATCTCCTCCTCGCCCCCACTGTTTTCCTTTTAGCAAATTGAACCTCTTCTTCATACAATTTTGATGGACCCTCCCAAAACCCTAGTCGCATTTGCATGGGACACTTGTTTATACGAATTTCTTTGTTTAGAGATTAGTTTGTTGAAGCTCATTCTATGCCTGCAGCATTCACTTGTCTGTGGGACAGATGTCCCCCCACACACACACCAGCCTCAGCCGATTCTGCATGTGTCCCCTCAACTGCCAGACGGACGAGCCCTGAAGGACACGGAGCTGCTGACATTGCTTTTCAGCAGATGACATTTTAAAAGGATTCTTGGTTATCCATTTATTCCACATCAGATAACTATGCCCCCTCAAACCTAATTTCTAATGGATGGAAGAAAAATCTTTGCCCAAAACCATAAAAAAAAAGGAGAAAACTATCAAGGCTTTTAAACATCTAAAAGGAGTGATTTTTAGGCTCACTTTGGAGCTGGCTGAATATACCAAGGGAGGAAAATAACAACTCATTGTCCCTCAGCACAAAGGTGAGAAAGCATCTCATTGTCTACACATACAGGAGAAATTAGGCATAGAGGAGGAATAGTTGGAGAATACGTTGGAGTAGTTACAAGCTTTTCTAACTGTTTTTTTAACCTGTGGTCATGGCAACCAATGGACTACTGGAGAGCTTGTACACAAAAGAGACTAACAGACAGTTTTCTGAACACTTATGCCTGGGGTTTTCGGACTTTTCACATGATTTATTCCCCAAACTAGTGATTTTTTTTTCAAAGTCCATTTCAGAGTGGCACCTACTCCCTCACTAGGCATCATAATTTTGGGAAACCAGAAATATTTCATTGCATTGAAATCTCTTTCCTGAGAAGTAGCAACCAGCTGGCTCTTCAAAGGCATGGCAACAGGTAGACAAATTAAACTTCACCTCCAGTGTATGTTTGCTCTTTGCTTATAGGGCCTTTGAATTCAAGAGAAGCCAATATAGTACATTGTTGTTTCCGTCTCATTGCGTTCCTGCCCACTCTCTGACCTCATAAATTCATACCCTCAGACTTTCGACAATGTCCGTGAATCTGAAAAGCTTGATGACAGAAGCCACATCCGAAGAGCAGGACGCCATTGATCTAAAGAAGAGTGGTCCTCAAGTTGCCTCCAATTCCTGGGGAGCCCGTGTGTCAGAGGAGACCTGTGCTCCCCAGGGGGTTCCATGGCTGATTTTTCAGAAAGTACATCACCAAGCCTTTCTTCCAAGATGCCTCTAGGTCTACCCAAACCACCAATGTATTGGTATCAGCTGAACCTGTTAAGCATGTGCATCACCAGGGACTCCCTGGGAAGTTTAAGGACAGGGAAAGCAAATATGGGAGGGCTTTAAAAAGCTCCCGGAATGGAATGATCATGGGATTTCTATATGAACTTCTGAACATCTTCTGGTACATAATGTTAGATGTCGGAATAGAAAATTCCCTTGTTGAGGGGAAGTCAGAGAATAGAATGGTGTATCTAAGGGGTCTTCCTAGATGGATATTAATCATTTATAGATCTGGCCCCAGTAGCAGGGATTTCACTTGGTCACAATTCATTAAGTTCTGTGTATATTGTTTCTCTACTTTTCTGCATGTATGTTTGGCTGAAATAAATATTTACTAGCTTATGTTGTTGTTGTTAGGTGACACTATGCACAGCAGAACGAAATGGTTTCTATGCCTGAGCCCATTGTTGCAGCCACTGTGCCAAATCATCTCCTCAAGGGCCACCTTCTTCTTCACTGCCCCGTCACTTTACCAAGCATGAGGTACTTTTCTAGGGACTGATCTCTCCTGACAACATGTCCAAAGTATGTTAGACTAAGTCTCACCATTCCTGCCTCTAAGGAGCCCTCTGACCATACTTCTTCCAAGACAGATTCCCAAACTCCACTGCCACTGAGTCAATTCCAACTCATAGCAACCCTATTGGATAGTGTAGAATGGCCAAAGGGGAGTTCTGAAATTGGAACTCTTTATAGGAGTAGAAAGCCTTGTCTTTCTCTTGTTAGGCTGGTAGTTTCGAACTGCTGACCTGCAGTTTGGAACACAATGTGCAAACCCTACGCCATCAGGCACCTCATAATGAAATTAAACAAAGGAAATTTGAAAAAAAAATTGTCACCACAGTTAAAAAGAAATTTATAAAATGTATTCATTAATAACTTATGTATTGCATTTCGGAAGGCACGTTTGGATGACTGAAACAAGGATGGGAGTGAGGGGTAAAAGTGTGCAAAGAGAGGAGAGGAAACCCATAATGGAATCCAGAAAGTATCAATATTGATAAATGGTATAAGCTATAAAAATCCAAGATGGTATAGAGTATATGTATCAAGTATCATAGGACCAATGCACATTTAAGATAAGTGAAAAATGACCGGGAATATAAAGTATCAACTTTATATTTAGTAAGGCATCTATTGTTGTTAATTGCTTATCCAACTCATGACAACCTCTTGTGTGTGTGTGGGGGGGGTGTTTGTGGGGAGGGGGAGTAGAATATATGTATATATATGAATATGTAAATGTTACTTACACATAAATGTGTAAGCACATACTTTATACCTATGTGAGAGAAAATAAACTACTCCATTGTTTGAATTAAAAAAAAATAACTTATGTATTAATAAATCCTAAACCATTTTCAACAAATCATCAGAGAAGCTGGACTATATGAAGAAGAATGTGGCATCAGTATTGGAGGAGGCTTATTAACAACCTGTGCAGTGCAGATGACACAGCCTTGCCTGCTGACAGTGAGGAGGACTTGGAGCAGTTGCTGATGAAGATCCAGGAGTGCAGCCTTCGGTATGGATTACAGCTCAGTGTAAAGAAAACCAAAATCCTCACAACTGAACCAATAGGTAACATTAAGATAAAGAGAGAAAAGATTAAAGTTGGCAAGGATTTTATGCTATTTTATGTTCAATGCTCATAGAAGCAACAGTCAAGAGAAAAAATGTTACATTCCCTCCATTTGGTATATATGCTGCCCAAGACCTCTTTGAAGTGTTGAATAGAAGGGAAGTTACTTGTAGGACTAAGCTGTGCCTGACCTAAACTATGGTATTTCCAATTGCCTCATATGCATGTGGATGTTGGGCAGGAAAAATGTTGAGCAGAGAAAAAGTCGATGCACTTGAACTATGCGGCTGACAGAAATTCTTGTGCCAAAAGACCAAACAGATATGTTGTGGAAGAAGTAATCAGAAGGCTCCAGAAGGCTCCTTAAAGGCAAGGATGGTGAGATTTCTTCTCATGTGCTTTGGACATGTTGTCAGGAGAGACTAGTCCCTGGAGAAGGACATCATGCTCGGTAAAGTGGAGGGGCGGTGAAGAAGAGGAAAGCGCTCAGCGAGATGGATGGACACAGTGGCTGCCACAAGGGGCTCATGTACAAGAACAATTGGGAGGATGGCAGAGGACCAGACAGTGCTTCGTTCTTTTGTACGGATGTTTGCTGTGGAGTCAGAACCGGCTTAATAGCACCTAGCAAGAGCAACAACCGACAAAATTTAAATGTTTTTAAAAGTCTCACTGAGAAGATATCCCAGACACTCAAGAAAAGTAAGAAAATGAAAACCATGGGGGAAAGCCTGGGAAATAATTAGGTGAAGCTCAAATTTAGAAATGCCATCAGTTTTATAACAGAACAAAATAAAGTCCAAGCAGGCAGGTAGAAGGAAGAATAACGTGAAACTATGGAATGTTATCACTCATCCAATCATCTCATTTTACGGCTGAGGAAACAGGTGCAGTGAAAAGCTATGTGCCCAAGTTCACCCAGCTGCTGAGCAGCGAAGTGGAATCTATCAGCCAGGCTTCCTCAGATTCCCTCCTTCTCCTTTGTGGTTAATGAGGACATGATGAAGCTCCACATCACAGTATGACTTTTCAACCAATAGAGATCTGATGACACGGAGGCCCAGAGCGTAGGCTGCTGGTTGCTTTGTGACTGTGGTTTTCAGCACTCCAGGCTTTGGGGAGGCTCCAGACGTGACTTTCCCAAGGTTGCCTTGAGTCATCAGAAGGCTTAGGAGGGAAATTCTGGCTCCTGCTGAGATGTCAATGGAAAAGAATGAATCGACAGGACAGGAATAGCAACTCAGAACATCTGGAAATAAATACCAGATCACAAGGATCCTGAGGAGGAGGCTGCCTCATTTTAAATGAAATCGAGCCAAAATACAAAAGAATAATTTTAAAGATTAAATACCAGAAGGCAGATCTTATACCTATCTGTGATTACTGTGGACCTTTGAATAGGCCATATCTCCCTCCCAAAAGGCTTCCATAGAAAGGATAATCTTATAGAAAAAGGGAGCAAGATATTGCTAAGGAGCCATTTTCATTTCCTCTGGTCCCTAAGCAAACAGATGAGGTTGTAGGTGGAGACAACATTAAGAGACTAGGCAGTCTGGGCAGGGGGATTAATTTAGAAGATAGCCTCAACAGAGTTGAGGTGATAAATGAGGGGGGAGGAGAGCTAGAAAATCCAACCCAATGGCAAAATATTTCTCCAGTCAATCAGGACAAAGGGGCACTACGCCCAGAATGTCTCCTTTGTTTTTAGCAAGTAGCAGGGAGCTGGTAAATCGCTTTAAGCAAAGATGGGGACTTACAATGGTCATGAGATGACTCCAAGATGTGACAAGCTTTCCCTCGAATCCAGTGATTGAGATTTTGAAAGACAGGCAATCTGACCCAGTTCACAGGTTCAATCAGGCTTTATTGCACACAGAGCAACCCAAGTGCCCTCCCCTGCTTCCAATAGAACCATGTGTCTACTGAGTCTCCCATTGGCAATGTACATTTGTTGCTGATGTGGGGCTGGGTGTGATGGCTGCTCACCAGTTCCCTGCTGGGGAACTAATAGCTGCAAATAAACACGTCTTTCGAAATGTCAACATGCTCAAGCCATTGGTTTGAGGATCGCTCCCTTTGAAAGCTTGCCATGGTTCATGGATTATGGACATTAAGATCCCATTTAAGGGGATGTTAGTTGAAAATCATACATTTCGAGGGATGCCGTGGCATCTGGAAATGAATCCATCATGTGACCTTGTTGGTCTTTGAGCAGAATCTCTCAAGGCTGGGCAATCAGAGCCTTCAGGATGTATAGGCTTTCCTTACAACCCAAAGTCACTATAGGGGTGATAAGAGGACATTTTAAAGATTAGTCAGTGGTGAGTTTTCAATTTGATTTTTCCCTCTTCTCCATAAAGCTGTATTGAAAGTAGTCTGCATTGCTCCATTTGGTTTTCTAGAAACAAAATGGTTTGACTATATGTATAAAGATTAACTGCTCAAATGAACACTCTTCTATCTATCTATCATCTATTTATTATGTATCAAACAATATATGCATAGCTCCCCCCCACAACAAATTCCAGGCTAGAACATGGCTTGGAAATATTTAGCAGCTTTTTCTCTGGATAAATAGTGATAATCTTCAGAAATCCTGCCTGCTATTAGCTACATAAACCCTTGATAAGTTGCAGAATAAAGTCGTTCTGAAAGTGATCTAGTCAAACCAATGCCAAAGTAGATGGCTGATCCTTCGAGAAGTCATCCATTATGATCATTTCTCCCAGAAGATGTCCTTGGGTGCTGGCTTACAGGCAGTGAGACTTCATTGCATCGTCAGCAGCAGTCTCCTAAAGATGGGAGAAAGCCCTCAGAGTAGTTATCACACGCTCTCAGCTCGATAATCTACACAGTCTCATTAAAACCTCGGCATCTTGTCTGTTCATCCAAAGCAAACTCACTGGCATAGAATTGATGCCAACCCATAATGACCCCATAGGACAAAAGAGAGCTTCCCCTGTGGGTTTCCGAAAAACCCTAACTCTTTACAGAAATACAAAGCCTCATCTTTCTCCTGTAGAGCATTTGGTGGTTTCAAACTTCTGACTTTGTGGTGAGCAGCAGAATGTGTAACTACTATGGTACTAGAGCTGCTGCAAGACTCCATAGCAATAACAAATATAGGTGTGCATTTGTATTCACATTTTGTTGTTGTTTTGAAGTGCCATTGAGTCTGTCCGTCTCAACCCATAGCGACCTTACGCACAACAGAACAAAACAGTGTCCGGTCCTGCATCAGCCTTACCATTGTTCCTATGCCTGAGCCCATAGTCACGTATGTGGTATAAATCCATCAGCTGGATTGTTGTGTTCTCAACGCTATAAAATTCTAGCCAAAATATGCACTATAGAGCTTTCTTCCTCAAAAGCAACCTCTCTAGGGCAGATAGTCCTTCTAAATAAAATCTAAAGTAAAAAATCAAAACTCGAAACTATTTCTGGGAACCACAACTCATCCTCCTTATCTGTGTAGCCTTTGTCTAGTACGTATCTCCTCCATCTCCCAGCCTTCTGTCCGCCGTGTGTGTGTGACTGTGTGTGTGTGTGTGTGTGTGTATGGGGGGAGGGCTGCATCACTCCATACATGTTGCTATTGCAAACTTTTAGTGGGAGATTCATCTTAAGGTTGTCAGTTTTTCACTTCCCTCTCCAAAACCGTCCCCTATATGAGTCTTGTACTCCACACTCACGGTCATTGAGTAAATTCGGACTCGCAGCAAATCTAGAGGACAGGGTAGAACCACCCCCATGGGTTTCGAAGACAGTCGCTCTTTAAGGGAGTAGAACGTTTCCTCTTTCTCCCTTGGAGAAGTCACTGGCTGACCTTGTAGTTAGCAGCTCAAACTGTAACCCACTAGCTTGATAAAACAAGTGAAGTGATAACTGAGGATGCGAGCCTCCTGTGAAGACATTTCATTTGGCCAAAGGGCTCCAGATTCCCAAATTCAATTTGTACAAACGTATACATCTGGGAAGGAGCCTTGGTGCTGCTGCAGGTAAAGCTGCTAACCACAAGATTGGCAGTTCAAACCCACCAGCCGCTCTGTGGGAGGATGAGGAGGCTCTTGGGTTCCATAAAGATGTACATTTTCAGAATCCTTTTTAGAGTAGCCATGAGTTGTAATTGACTTGATGACAATGGGTTTGTTTTCCGTGTTTTGGTTTTATACGTTTGTACTTCCTGGTAAGGAGCTGGAATAGCTAGTCTGCCATTCATATGTCAATAAGACAGCTCTGAAGGAACTGTATCAACTACGTCCTTATGTTATTGTTATTAGGTACCATCAAGTAAATGCGGACTCACAGGGACTCCATGTAACGGAGTAGAACAGCCCAATAGCGTCTCCAAACCATCCCACCCCCAAGTCATCTTCATGGAAGCAGATTGCCAGGTTGTTGTTGTTGCTTTTCTTATGGAGCCATTGGGTGGATTTGAACCTTGAACCTCTTGGTTAGCTGTCCAGCACTTAACCATTATGCTACCAGGACTCCTCGAGTTCTTAAACTACTGTGTTAAATTTTCTCTAATTCCAAAAAGACATTAAATATGAGTGCTGTTTTTCCTCCTCGGTACCATTGATCATACATAAGACTCTCCCCAAAATCTTCTCTTTATACTGACTCTCTTAGAAAAAGGCCCATGTATATCTTTCTTCCGAATTCAGTTCCTATCTATCATCAAATCGTGTTCATCCTTCCTTCCCAGGAATTCCCAAAGAAAATCCCAGCCTAAACTCTCCTCAATAGCCCAGCAAATTGAAATCAAAAGATTTCAGCAAATTCTTTGGAAAAAGCTAGAGGTCAGGAGTCCAACGATGTAACTTTGGGTGAGGCACTTAATCCAGGAAGCCTTCGGTTTCTCAGTCTATTAAATGAGAGGCTTAGAGTCTAAATCATCATCAAATTCCTTTCAACTTCTGAAAAGAAACCAAGGAGGGGATAGGAAAGGAAGAAGTAAGAAAAAAAATTAGAATATCTATCTTTGTAGCTACAAACTACCCCCTTTTGCTCCCCCTAAGATTTTCTACATAATCTCCTTGAGCAGAGACAACCTTTTAATTCTCAATGTCTAGAACCTAGGTTTCACCATTTCTATTAATCTTAAACAATTGAATGCGATACAGCTCTCAGTTATCTTTGCCTTTACAACTTGATCTCTAAATAGAATGTAGGATTTCATCTCAATAGAGAAACTGAAAAAGTAGTAAGAGGATCGGATGCATTTTATTCCAGAACAAAACCGTATTGGCTGGCTTTTATTTTGTCTAAGCATGAAATAGGTTAGACAGACTATAAGTTAGAAGGTTAGAAGGCTATAAGTAAGTCTAGGGAGATAAACCCAGGGGATCATGGGTAAGAGAATGTGAGGTTCTGTCCCTATTTGTGTCCGTCAGGATCTTGGCAAGACAGAGAAAGTACACTGACTGTACAGTATGACTGAGGTAGTTAGTTTATTGTGCCAACCTGGCTGATAAATACATGTGGGGTTCATTGAAGGGCGGAGGGATAAATGGCTCAGTGAGCCTCGCCTTTCTAGTTCTCAGGTCTCTTGCTTTCTGATGGTTGGACCAGGGTGCAGCTGCCTTAGCCAGTTCCCTGCTTTAGGTGGCAAGGCTCACTTCCTACAAGACATCCCTGAGGAGTTCCCCACATGGACTTACTCCCATGCATCCCTGGGTGCTGGAGCACCTGTGTGGAGACCCCTGCCAGCACTGAGATGCTTACACATTCACTGACTCAGCTTTCTTCCTGCAATCAGCATCAGAGTGTGTGTTTTGTGAGGTGGAGGAGGACTTTGTGGATTGGTGTCGGACATATGGGTTGATGTTGGACTTGTGGGCTTGGGAAGCACTGGGTAGGGATGTTTTCTTGATGTACACTGAACCTTTATCTAAAACTCTCTCATATACATGAGTTTCTGTGGATTTCTCTAAAAGTACACAGACGGACTAACACAATGACTTTAAAAAACATTTAAGGAAACCCATCAACTGATAGTCCAGTACTATGAGAGATCACAGCAGTGATCTATTGGCCCCATTAGGCCTGAAAGGACAAGGGCACAGGTTGGAGATAGTACACAGAGGAAATGATGGCTGTAAAAATTAAATTAATAAAGAAAGCAGGCAAGATGTAGAGAACGCCAGGTTGCAGAAACAGTGACTTTAGGCAAGCATAGGAGGTACTAACAGGAACAAGACAGGCCATGTGACATTGTAAAAGAACTGGCAAAACTTCTAAAATCTAGACCTCAGTTGTCTTTCAGATCACAAAATTTCTCCTCCTAAAAGGCTGGGTTCAACTGCTTTAATGGCACGCATAGCAATGACGGTGTGATGGCTAAGTGACCCAAAATGATATTTCCATCACTAACCTGGGGCTTGAACTAAGAATAAAGGAATGTTTTGCCTATCCACCTAGTTATGTTACTTATCCAAGATGCCCTTGCTACAGACTCCATTTTGCATTCTCAGATTCTAACCTGTCCCAACCCTGTGCACATCCCCACTAAATAAAGAGGTCAGGAAAGAGTTTGTAAAAACCATAGCATAGTCCATGTGCAACCCTACAAATGGATTCTGCACGTCCACTGTCATCCAGAGCCTTCCTCAAATCAAGTGCTCATAATTTAAGCTCTTAAACCATCCCTTTCCTTCAAATTTGGATTTTATTATTTACAATACATAGATGAGGGATGTGACTAGCCTCGCTATCAAATAGCAGATTGTGGCAGATGTAGTTAGGTTAAAGTGTAATGCCTTACATTTGATCTCCTTTTAAAGTTGCTTCCATTTTCACTATTTTATATTTTCTCTTTGATTGAGATGTTTCTGTGTTTTATCTAGCCACTGTTTCTGTTTATTTGCTTCCTGCTTGCATTTTGTATGATATTCTATATATGAAATCCAGGATAGGTAGCTCCATAGAGACAGTAACTGTCGTGGTCATTGCCCAGGGCCATGGCAGAGGAGGATGAGGGGAAATGGGGAGCTAACAACAATGTGTGAGAAGAAAATGTTCTGACATTGATTGTGGTGATGATTGCATACATCTTCTTAATATGATTGAATGATTAAATTGTATGATATGCGAAGTATATACCAATAGAACTCTTTATAACATTATGACTGCACAACTGCTCAAATCAGAAACCTTGCCCCAAGAAAGACGTACCATTTCCTGACTAAGCTAACAGCCCTACAAAATGACTTAAGAGGCCTGCCCAAGGAGACTAAACTCAAGGACAGACACTCTGCTGCCTATGGCATCTCCCCGATGAGTCTCTCCTGCAGGTCTCCATTCTTTAATTTAATGAAAGTATTTCTTTGTTAAACTTAGCCCATTTGAGTGTGCTTTCACTGACCCAAGGAGGAATAGCCACACTTCTTGAAGAAGGCTTAAAGTAAGTCTGCGGAGATGAACCCATGCGATCATGAAAGATGGAACTCTCTACTCCCAGAAACACAGTCTCACAAACCCACAGGAATCGCTCTACCCTGTCCTACAGAGCCTCTATGAGTTGGAATGAACTCAAGGGTAGTAAAATTTTGGCGGGAGGTTTTGATTTTAAATCAACTGAAACTCCAGTACTGTGAGAGAGCATAGCATGTAGTCATTAGCACCATTAGGTCTGAAAAGACAAGGGCACACCCCACCAAATAGGACCTGTCACCTTTAGTAGAGGCAGCCAACCTACCATGACTGGGCAGGGAGGGAGGTGGTGGAATATACAATCTGATTTCTCGTCTTGCCCACCTGCCTCTTAGTGGGGCCTCCTATTGGCCCAAACCGGAAGTCAGAACACAAGCCTGTCCATAGAGACAGCCTATGAAATTCGGTCTACTGGGTCAGAGCTGGCGGGGATACAGGGAGAAAAAGGCCCTCAAAGAGCAAGTCGAAATGACCGAGTCAAATAGGCAAACAGTTCCCTGGTCAACACGACAACTTCCACTCAAACTCTGGCAGGAAACGCCTCTTTCCATTCAGAGCTCTGGTTCACAACCTCGTTTATTCATCTCTGGTCTTTACAGACCTGCCCTCACAAGAATAAGAGCGAGTTCACATGCATGGGACACAATCATCAGAGTTTAAGGCTTCTTTGAAGCCACGAAGGAGCACCCCGATCACATCTGAGCTTTGGCTGAGATAGGGGACACTGTGTGGGAAACGTCGAAATAGGTTCAGTTAGGCGTTCTCTCCACCCCTAACTGTGTCCGTGTGTATTCAGAGGTCCTGCTCATAGCCTAGCCACATCTCAGCGCACCTGAAAGGCCCCATGCCCGTCACAGTGACAAAATCTGCTGGCTTCCAGGTCTATGGCCTTCCTACCGTGAAGACAAAAGAAGTTGAGTGTCTTCTAAGATTTAATTCCTTTTGAAGAGGAAGCATTCTGGGGAGAACAGTAACTTCCTGTAGTTTCTTTTTCTCCTTTTTATCTGATTTTACATTGGCCATAAAATATGAATCAGATTGAAGAAATGAAAGTCCATCTCAGCTCTAATGAAGCCCAATTTCTTTGCTGACGAAATGCTTGACAGCAAGGTGGGCTTGTTTACTCTTCACCAAAAGGGATGCTCCACTAGAAGTTATGGAAAAAGAACCCTTTTCCAAGAAGCGAATAGAATGAACATTATTTAAAATCCCTTGAAAAGTATGCCAGAATAATCACAGGCTCTATATTAGTACAAGGCCTAAATAGTACCATTATACATATAAATAGAGTCCTCTTTGCTTAGGAGCAAACTGTCAAAAAATACCACCATACCTTTCAAAAGGAGGATGAGTCTGAGACAACTCAGAATAATGACAAATTTCATGGAGTCCAGATGGTTCTGTCTGACTTGTCTGAAGCTGCTTGGTGTGTGATGATTTTTTCCCCCTGAGAACTAAATAGATTTGGGTGATAGAAACCTATCTAGTAATCATATTAAGACATCTGAATCTCTGTAGTAAATAGGTTTGAGAATGTGTGCTCATCATGAGCTCCACTTCTTTACCAATCCCCCCTCCCTACAGATGCACACAAACACATGAGAGTTGAGACCTGGAGCTGTCAGTGCTTGGACCAAAATGGGTACTTGACTCAGGGTAGTCAATGCAGTCTAGATTGGCCAGACGAACGTCTTTCTTCATCTGGGAGACAGGAAGGGCAGGACATCTGAATGTTGGCAGTTATCTTATAAACTGAGGTAAACTTGACTGAAGACCACCGTGCAGAGATGGCCATGCCATGCCATATGTAAGCTGAGCAGAAGAATCAGTCTGCGGAGTAAGAAAAATGTGATCCCAATGACAGAGATAAGCAAATGCAAAAGCTCGTATAGTTCCAAAGGCAGAGTTGGATGCAGGTAAGAAGAGGTCGGCCTCGACTTCTGTCTACTTTCTAGGTTGCTTTTGTACTTGCCGCTATTCTACTGGTTACGTGGAGCTGTCCATCACAGACTGCTGGATGGCCGCGGCCACTGCCCTGGCCTCGCTTGACAAGCCACTGAGAGTGAACTCGCATGGGTCATGGTCTGGATCAAGTTGCAGCATCAACGTAATCTCGGTGCCATGCACGCATCTTCTTTTATGACCTCAGACCTTGTCTGTTTGAAACAAGATCAGAGAAAAGAAGAGACCAGAAAGAGAATGGAACATTAAATGTGGACACTGTTCCTTCTGTAAAAACACTGAAAGCTGCCAGCCCCTCATGAAGAGTCCAGTCTCTTGAAATATCCTGGCATTTTTAGCAGACTGCACGTATCCTGAGAATGTCTGTGTTTTCCAGAGCATGTCTGCTCAGAATGTATGAGCCGAAACCTCCTAGGGATTTTCCATCACTTATTTATATTGTGCCTGGATCTACTTGAATGAGTTTAATATAAATAAGATAGAGTGATGGTTTTTTTTCCTGAATTGAGACTGAAAATCGCTTTTAAATATTGTTTTCTGCTGTTGACTAAGTATAAATGGCATTTAGACTGATTGCACTATTAGCAAGTAAAGGGTGTTGAGTTTTTAAGGAATTACAACTTGATTTAATATAATTATGAAACCAAATTACAATCAGAGGGGTTTGGTAGGAGGTTCTAGGAAGCAGCCTGTGGTGTATTGAATCACTTTAGATGACCCTTTTAGCTATAGTCTGAGTTCCACAGGATGATTGGGTTGGACTAAGGGTGGAAGTTGTGTCCCCCACCCCAGATATGTGTCAACTTGACTAGGCCAGGATCCCCAATACTTTGGGGTTGCCCTCTATTTAGTGGTCAATGCCATTATCCTCGCTTTTGTAATGTACTAGAAATATATATATATATATATTGTATAATATAAATATAGTACAGCCTCAGGAGGAAACACGGGCTTTCTACTCCTGTAAACAGTTATAGTGTCAGAAATGCACAGGGTGGTTCTAAAGCCCTGCCCTATAGAATTGCTCTGAGTCGGTAATGACTCTGTGGCAGAGTGTTCGGTTGGGGGTTCTGCCTACGGTTGCAGGAGCCCTACTGACATAGTGGGTTACATGTTTGGCTGCTAACTGCAAGATAAGAAATTCAAGACCACTAGCTGCTCCATGAAGAACAGATGAAGCTTTCTATTGTGTAAAGATTTATAGTTCCAGAAAGTCATAGGGCCAGTACTACTTTTACCTAGAGGATCACTATGAGTCAGAAATGACTTGATGGCCATGAGGTTTTATTTTTTGTATGTTTAGTTGTTTTTGAGATATATATATATATATATATATATATATATATATATGCCTGTGGTTATGGTTCCATTTAAGAATGCCTTGTCTGTTATATTAGGCAGGATGAAGGTGGGATATATCTCGAGTCATCCCTTTACTAGAGAATATGATTTAAGTCATCATTACCACCTCAGTCACCACTCTGACTACACGTATTCAAGACACCACTCTTCACTGCCTTATTGAAGGTACACCCTTACTTGAGTCACATCTTTTATCTTACAAGTAATCAAAGGAGGGAGATACAAGTAGAGAAGGGGGATCCAAACTACCACCAAGAACAATAGGCAACATTGCAAAGGGAACTGACCTGGGACCTTACCAGCGAGGTGGAGGAGGGAGAAGGAGGAAGATAAAACAATGAGATCGACTGTGGACTGGTGGTGACTTGGGTAAATGGACGATGAGGGAGGAAAGAAATCAAGGAGCTGGTGAAGGGGGGGCTCTTGGTGGAGGCATATGCTGATTAGTAGTTGAAACTGCGGAATAGAAAGTTGATGATCTGAAATGGAAAGCCCCACCCAATTAACAATAAAATCTGTCATGTAAAATAAGAGAAGAGGCAGGAGGGGAGTGCCTTGGTTCCCTGTGCTAGGAAACTTCTAGACCCAGGCGATAGAATGCTATAACATTGGAGACTGTGAGACCTGGCAAGAAGCAGTGACAGAGAAATGGTGTCAGGTGAGGGACCGAACTAGGAGGCAATGCAGGAGACTTGCTGACCCACCGAGTGAAAAAGTTGAACACCTCCAGTCCCAGGCTTCCTGACAGAGTCAATTGCCTCTGATTAACTCATCAGTATTGCTCAAGAGCTTTATAATACTTTCCCTCGAAGGAAAGAGGCAGGAGCAGCCCAAGAAGTCCAAGGAAGAGAAGTCTCCCTATAAGCATTCCTGAAAAGAGGCTGCGCTGATTGAAGAACACTATCCGGAGTCATTTCTCATCCCAAATTGTAACTTATTTCTTCTCTAATAAGCCCATGGTGGTGAGCTGTGAGTTAAGTGTGGTCATAGCACTGACTTACCAAACCCAGCAGAGTGGAAGAGAGTATCGTGCATCTGAGTGGTGTTAGAATTGGTGAACAGGTTGGAGGGAGGAGGCATGTCTGACCTCCAGTGCATAAGAATCAACCCTGGGCTTATACTGAGAGTGATTCTCTCCTTCATAAACTCAGAGGAAGTCAGACCCTCCATCATAACCATTTTAAAATAGTTTCACTGAGCTATAATTAACATATCATACAATTCAAGAGTTCAATAATATTTTGAAGTGCTGTTCAGTCATCATCACAAACCACTTTAGAACATTTTATTCCTTCTTGTACCTATTGCTATTGACTTCCCATTTCCCCCACCACCACCCAATCCTTGCTCCCAGGTAATTATTCATCCAGTTACTGCCTTCATAGATCCACCCATCCTGGCTTCTCTAGAGAGAAAAACATACAAAACAAGTGAAAATAAAAAAGAAGACCCAGCAACAATGGCCACATAAAACAGAGAAAAAGCTTAAGCTAAAAGAAAACAGAGAACATTAAAAAACTAGAATAGTCTCGAAATGAGTCCAAAGGGAGATCTAATGACAAGGTGTTCCATTCCAGCCTAACTGTAACTACTAAAACCCACTCTGAAAATGCTCTTTGTCAGATACTTTGGCTATTCACATTCCTAGGGGTTACATGTTGGACTGCTGACCACAAGGTCAGTCCTTGGGAGAAAGCCAAGCTTTCTACTACCAAAAAGAGGTCTCACAAACACACAGGGACAATTCTACTCTGTCCTATATGGTCACTATGAATCAGCTTTGATTTGATGGCAGTGATTTTGAGTTTGGAGACTACAGACGGTGTGAATTCACCAGAGACTCAATTCATGTAGGGACCATGCAAATGGATTTTGGGTTTCCAATATCAGGCATAGTGTTCCACAAACCAGGTGCTTAGAATTTTAGACTCTAGTACCATTCCCTCCTCCAGGTTTGGATTTTATTATTTACAATTCTTGGATCACCCAAGCTGCTGTGTTTCTTCCATGTGGACTAACTGGCTCCTCACTTAGATGACTGCTAGTTTTGAGACCAGCTGTTGAGACCCTGGACCTTATTTCTCATACTATCTGGGGATCAAATGATTTCTTCAACACACTTTACTATGACATTTCTATCTTCGGTGATAACCTAGTGATTTTGACACAGCATTTTCCTCTTTTCTATGTAATAGTCAAGCTTGTCTCAAGAAACCTACAATTACTTTCCAAAGGAGGATAAAAGGAAATAGAATGTTAATTGTTCCCAGAGCTTAATGTTCTCATGTGACATTAACTAGCTTCAGTTTTCCTGCAGGATACTTCTATCTATGATATTTTCTTTCCTAAAGACTACCAGCTCCCCCTAATTTGTTTTATTAACTATCTCAACTTCCCTCTTAACGCTAACTTCTGTAACAGGCTGACAGAGGTGGGTTGGGTCTCCTAAGGATCTGCCCTAGGTTAAAATTGCAGAACCGCATAGAATGTTGCCTGTGCCTTCCTTTTATTGTGCCCCCCTGTCCCATCAACCCCCCTCACTTAGCCTTATTATGGAGTCCTGGTGGCATCATGGTTAAATGCTCTGCTGCTACCCAAAAGATTGGCAATTCAAACCCACGAGCCACTCACAGTATTTAAAACTTTCATCCTACTATAGCACAGTTAATTGACTATAAACCAAAACTCAAAATCTACTGCCATTCATAGGGTTTCTGAAACTATAAATTGTTACAGGTTCAGACAGCCTCTTCTCTCTCCCACAGAGCCACAAATGGATTTGAATCTTAGCTCAAAGCCGAACCCACAGAACTACTAGGGCTCTGCTAACCTTGACTGGCTCTGTAGTCTACTGGAGTTCAGTATAGTGTAAACATAACGTTTATGTGTGTGACTCATCTTTTTTGGCCATATTTGCTTTATTGCAGTATTCTAGAATCCCGTCTGCAATATTTCTGTGTTCCTGTATAACTTTAGAACAGATGATTACACCCATAAATCTGGGTTAATTTGGTACAAATTTCTTCTAGACATTAAAAAAATCCATTTTACCCTTTAGTCGCAACTCTTAAATCTGATTCATTTGGATGAGCTGAACACATAGCCATAGTCAGTAGTAGCCTTGCTATTATAGAGGTTAATACATGACACGTTCTTTGGACATCTTGTTAGGAGAGACCAGTCCCTGGCAAAAGGAATCTTGCTTGGTGAAATAGAAGGTCAGCGAAAATGAGGAAGACCATCAAGGAGATCGATTTTCACAGTGGCGGCAACAAGAGACTCACACATAGTGTGAGGATAGCACAGGACCAGTTCGTGTTCTATTCTGTTGTATATAAGGTCACTATGAGTCAGAACCAACTTGACACTACCAAAACAGTAATAGAGAAGTTAGTATAGAGGTGATTTGAAGTGATACAATCTTACTCTTAAACACGTCTTCATTTCATTGGAACACACATTTTTATAGAAATCATGAATCTGAATAAGTCTTGTGACTTGGGCCAACAGAAAGTGATAGAAGTGATATTGTGCCAATTACAATCCTGGCCTCAGAGTCCCCCACGTCCATTCTTTCCTTTACACCCTGTTGCCACCATGGATATAAGCCTGGGATTTCCTGAGATTGAGAGAACACATGCAGGCGTCAACTCAAGGTCAACTGTCTAAGTCAAGGCCTTAGACATGTGAGAGAGTCCAGCGAAGGTTTGCAAAGCCCAAATTGATGCACAGATGACCACAGTGAGTCCCACTGGGCCCAGCTCAGTTCAGAGAAACCATTGCTTAAAGCATTTTAGAGTGGTTTATTACACCACACTAGCTAACCGATGCAGAATAAGGTGACATCATGCAGAATTTATAGGATCCCTGATGGCATAGTGGTTACTCACACAGCTGGTTACCAGAATGTCAGTGATCCCACCCACGGATCCACGGGAAAAGGAGATGGAAGTTTGCTTCTGTAAAGATTACAGCTTTGGAAGCCTAATGGCATAGTGCTACTTGGCATTGTAGGGTCATTGTGTATCAACATAGATTGGACACCAATGGATTCCGCACAAGTGACATACACAAGTGAACATTCTGGAAGAAAGGAACAGGTTCCTAATCTACAACTAACTATATGCACACACATTATACCGTGTGTTCCTTTATTACTTGTTTAATAAATGATTAAGAGATGAATTTGGGTACTGCTCAAGATTTATCAAAGTTCAGTTTTTGAATTATTACAATCTGTTAAATGATGATTATAAAACAACCCACTTCAGTTGCCACTATCTTTACATTTTTTTATCCATAAAACATTCTCTCACCCAGGAAGACCTTGACTCATGCGGCTAAGGGCCACTTTCCTGCTCCTGTCAATTAGCTATCAATGGTCCCAAGTGAGAAAAGAGGCTGGAAATAGAAGGTCTGAGGCTACTCTCTATGAGAGAGACTCCAATCGAAGTCTAAGTACATCATATTAGTTAGAATAAATGTCTGCCCCTCACTGGTAGGCAGTCTTCATAGAAATTTGATGCATGTAGATTAGAAGATAGATAGAAAGTGTAGATAGAAAATTGAAAATGACCCATATCAATGCATTGCAGATTATGGATTTTCTAAACAATATCAAAGCCTGATGTTATCTAGAAATAAATGTGTACATGTTTGTTTGTTTTTTAAAGACCAGACTTCATCACCCATTCTTGGGAACATGATTCTTAGAAAGATATTTGAAGCATTTTCAGAAAGTTTAAAAAGTGCTTTCAAATCTCATCTCATCTTCCTAACAGGGTTGCAATGGGGCTGGTGGGGGTGGGGTGTTTGTTAGGTGCCATCCAGGCTATTCCAATGCACAGGGATTCTGTGCAGAGCAAAATGAAACACGACCTGGTCTGGTGCCCTCCTCACAATGGTTATGTTTAAGCCCATTGTTGCAGCCACGGTGTCCATCCATGTTGTGTCAATACACCCTGCCAAGCATGATGTCCTCCTCCAGGGACTTTTTGCTCCTGATAACATGTCCAAAGTCCATGAGATGAAGTCTTGCCATCCTCGCTTTCAAGGAGATTTCCGGTTGTACTTCTTCTAAGATGGCTTTGTCTGTTCTTCTGGCAGTCTTGGAATGGCCAATGGCCTCCAATGCATGTGAAAGGTGGAAAAACCAAAGAAGAATCGGTGCATTGGAATGGTGGTGCAGGCAAAGAAGATTCACAGAGCACTCACGGGCCATTGCGTCGCTGATAAAACACAAGTAAATATCATGCTGGTAGTCTCTGCTTTCAGCCAGCATTCATCTGACATCAGCTATAATATTCCTCTTTGGAATCCAGCTTGAATTTTTGGCAGCTCCCGGTCAATGTACACTTCAGGGGGTGTTGAATGATCTTCATCAACACTGCTTGCATGTGATACTCGGGATGTTTTTTTATCATTTCTGCGTTCTGTTGTCAATTCGCACTCACTGCCAGTGAGTCGATGCCCACTTCTGGTGACCCGAGAGGACAGGGGCAGACTGAGCCTGTGGGTTTGCAAGACTGAAACTCTTCACAGTAAGTAGAAAGTCACATTTTTCTTCCACTGCATTCTGTTGGGACTCTTTTTTTTTTTTTTTTTTGAATCAGTACGAATATGGATCTCTTGCAGTCAGTTGCCCAGGGAGTTGTCTTCCAGATGCCTTATTATAGGCACATGAATGCTTTCAGTGCTTCATTACCTGGCTGAAATATCTCAATGAGTATTCCATCAATTCCTGAAGCCTTGTTTGGGGTTGATGACATCAGCGAGGCTCAGGAATTCTTCTTGGACCTAAAAACCACAGGGTGTACTTGCCTTGGCCGAAGTCATGGCTGAGAGTTAAATGGTAGAGACTCATTTTGTCACTAATCTCTGTTTCCCAAAGTCAATTTTAAATGTCACCCCCTCTGTGAAACCTCCCAGAGTCCACAAGCAGAGTGACAGGCTCATGCTTCTCACTGCGGTGGCCTGATAGCTCTTTATGATGCCCGCTGTGTGTGATAGTGACTGGCGATCCTGTTCCAAACCTCAGCAAAACTGTGTCTTCTGCTTTTCACCGGTACTTAACATAAAACAAAGACCTCTTCAGTACATGGTTAGTATATACCTGAATTAATTCACGGATGATGGCTTTTCCCCTTAGTTCATATCGTATAAATAGCCTCCAGTAACAGTCTAAGGAAGCAGAAAACTATGAGACCTGTAGGTTAGAGAGAATTCAGGTCGAGTCCTGGCACTGATATTTATTGAGTAACCTTGGACAGGCCTTTACCTCACTGAGCCATGATAGCCTCACCTGCCAAAGGTTTCTTCTACATCCACATGGTTAAGGCCTGTTGCAAAGAATATGATAATATAATAGTCTCAAGAATCTATATGTGTATATATACATGTGTGTGTCTATATCTATATCTATATATATGGAAAAGAGCCAAGACCATGACCAGTTTCATCAGACCACAAAATTGCAATCATTCAGAGACCCTATTCCTTGTCTAACTTTATTTATTCAGAGATTAACTTTCAAATGCCTATAATGTATAAAATGCAAATTTTGAGACTGTGGTTAAATTAAGACATGATCTCCTTAGTATGCATATCAATTTTATGAAGGGAGGGGCAGAGGGAGACTCTTGAATGTCTCATGCTTTGTCACTATTAGGACCTTCAGTGGGGGGAAAAATTTTTCCCCCAGCTCCAAATACATGCTCAGTTTTGATTAGTATTTTCCAACTGTGGTGGTGGTCGTGCTTTTGAAAAATATACAACACTCCTGAGAGATTCTAATATACCACCTATTCCCCATTGATCCACTCTCCCATCTATGCAGATAATCAGTTGATAAACACAGAACTAGACAGATTAATCTGGGTTCCAACACAAGACAACCCAAATGGACACTCCCATTTGTGGACTCTCCATCTCAGAAAGGACGGAAGCTGACCAGGCTGTGGGCAGAATAGGAACCTGTGCAAATTATCAGCCCACTCCTACATGTCAAGCAAGATATTAAAAACTTTCAATATGACTGTCATTTCCTCTACTGGCAAGGAGCGATAAATGAAACATACATTCCTATTATCTTCCCACCCTTCAGAGTGATGGATTACCTGAATGGGAAGGGATATTGCTCCTGGGCTCCAGAGAATTAGAGGTATCTCTTCATGAATGTTAATATCATGTGGTGGGGCAAAATTGCCACAGCAGAGGTGAGAACTTTCTGATAATTCATTCTTCCTTTAGTTTGTACTTCCAAAAAATATGCAATGTCTTTTGCTTTCCCCTATTTTCCCACATATTTCCCCCTTGGGAAAGTAAGGACTAACATCATCATTTCTTCACTAATAGCATACTGGTCATGATTTGAGGCTTAAAAGCAGGATGATGTGTTGTGAATAGAGCTTCTGGGAAGCTGAATGCCAACACTCAGCTACAAAGGCACAGTGGTCATGTTCTGCCAATCAGAAGGTTGACCTCATCTATTATCGGGGAGCATTTTAATAAGAAGAACATCACAAATAAACCATATGGTTGCTAGTATTAACCTGACTCTAAAGAGTCCACTTTATTTCAACATTTGCATTTCACACTTTCAAACTGAGTTTTCCCCCTTTCCACATGAGTAAATGTGTGTTATTCTTTATCAACTAAGGGTTGAGCACTGCCTGAAGTCTTCATTGCAAAGGTGACCATACTTCAGAGAGATAGTGGAAGGCTTAAAACATACGAACAATCAGCCTTTATGGAGCTGACCCTGGCTCATTCCCTGCAAGTGGTTTTTTTTAACTAAATCCTTGATGTCAATTGGGTTCCTGTCCATTGACCTGTGTATCTTATAAGTGAAGGCCAAAGTAATTCCAAGCATTTGAGTTTTCTAACTCAGAGTTTATGGTAGAAGGTGGCAATGACTGCTTTGTATAAAAAAGACTGTTAGCTATTACTTTATAGATCAACCATGGACATATATTATAAAGTAGGTTTTTGAAGGAAGACAGAGTAATTTTAGAATAGAGATATATACTACATGCCATTGTCTTTTGTGCACTTCACCTCATCCAAGAGTCTTTGTTTAAGGGCAGACTCCCCTGGCTTTGAGTTTTCAGTCATCTAGACACTACCCATGGACTACATTTTCAGTGGGCAGAATGCTACTATAAATTTCAGACTCCACAGGGATCATTATGACTATAGGCCAAAAGTCCACCAAAACATCATTTCTCAGAAAAGAATTCTAAACCTTTTTGGTTCAAGTTGACTTTTCAGAGAAATGAAAATATTCTAAACAATCAATACAGGGTTTGTTTGGTTTTTTTCCTGACCTAAAAGAGTGCCATTTATTTGGTATGAACTAAAATCCCCAAGATTTATTGTATACAAATCTGTCCAAGAACAATCTGTTGTGGAGGCATTTCAAATCCGTGCTCGGGGAGCCTCAGGAATGCCCATAACAGCTGAGCTGGAAGAATGCTCAAGAAGGTTAGAATAAAAACAATAAGAGTACACTCCCGACTGCATTATCAACTTCAGGCTCCTTTATGCGAAAGCTCAGATTGTGCCATTGTACATGTTTCACTTTTCACCTCCGAGATTGTGAGGGAGAATATATTTTTGTTATTTGAAACAGCCAGTGATTTTTCAGCTTTTCAGATACAAAGAGCCAAGCCAATGTGACACTGTAGATGCCTATGGCTGTCCTAATGAAAGGGAAGCTAGAAAATGGAAAGTAGGGAATTGTCAACCATGCTAGTGATTATATATTGATAGATAGAGACATAGCTACAGATATAGATATCACCACCCTACCCCACTGCTGTCAAGTCAATTCTGACTCATAGCAACCCTAGACAGAGTAGAACTAGTCCATAGGATTTTTGCAGCAGTAAATCCTTAGAGAGAGAGAGAGAGAGGAGAGAGAGAGAGACAGAGAGAGAGAAGCATCGAGCCTTGCCAACATGTGTTTATGAGTCTGACATGTTCATAATGGCTTACGGGTCAGAACAGAAATCGTAAGAGAGAGAGAGAGAGGAA
>NW_022103951.1:5351163-5371072 GCF_000313985.2 Echinops telfairi
TGGAAGTTGTGTCCCCCACCCCAGATATGTGTCAACTTGACTAGGCCAGGATCCCCAATACTTTGGGGTTGCCCTCTATTTAGTGGTCAATGCCATTATCCTCGCTTTTGTAATGTACTAGAAATATATATATATATATATTGTATAATATAAATATAGTACAGCCTCAGGAGGAAACACGGGCTTTCTACTCCTGTAAACAGTTATAGTGTCAGAAATGCACAGGGTGGTTCTAAAGCCCTGCCCTATAGAATTGCTCTGAGTCGGTAATGACTCTGTGGCAGAGTGTTCGGTTGGGGGTTCTGCCTACGGTTGCAGGAGCCCTACTGACATAGTGGGTTACATGTTTGGCTGCTAACTGCAAGATAAGAAATTCAAGACCACTAGCTGCTCCATGAAGAACAGATGAAGCTTTCTATTGTGTAAAGATTTATAGTTCCAGAAAGTCATAGGGCCAGTACTACTTTTACCTAGAGGATCACTATGAGTCAGAAATGACTTGATGGCCATGAGGTTTTATTTTTTGTATGTTTAGTTGTTTTTGAGATATATATATATATATATATATATATATATATATATGCCTGTGGTTATGGTTCCATTTAAGAATGCCTTGTCTGTTATATTAGGCAGGATGAAGGTGGGATATATCTCGAGTCATCCCTTTACTAGAGAATATGATTTAAGTCATCATTACCACCTCAGTCACCACTCTGACTACACGTATTCAAGACACCACTCTTCACTGCCTTATTGAAGGTACACCCTTACTTGAGTCACATCTTTTATCTTACAAGTAATCAAAGGAGGGAGATACAAGTAGAGAAGGGGGATCCAAACTACCACCAAGAACAATAGGCAACATTGCAAAGGGAACTGACCTGGGACCTTACCAGCGAGGTGGAGGAGGGAGAAGGAGGAAGATAAAACAATGAGATCGACTGTGGACTGGTGGTGACTTGGGTAAATGGACGATGAGGGAGGAAAGAAATCAAGGAGCTGGTGAAGGGGGGGCTCTTGGTGGAGGCATATGCTGATTAGTAGTTGAAACTGCGGAATAGAAAGTTGATGATCTGAAATGGAAAGCCCCACCCAATTAACAATAAAATCTGTCATGTAAAATAAGAGAAGAGGCAGGAGGGGAGTGCCTTGGTTCCCTGTGCTAGGAAACTTCTAGACCCAGGCGATAGAATGCTATAACATTGGAGACTGTGAGACCTGGCAAGAAGCAGTGACAGAGAAATGGTGTCAGGTGAGGGACCGAACTAGGAGGCAATGCAGGAGACTTGCTGACCCACCGAGTGAAAAAGTTGAACACCTCCAGTCCCAGGCTTCCTGACAGAGTCAATTGCCTCTGATTAACTCATCAGTATTGCTCAAGAGCTTTATAATACTTTCCCTCGAAGGAAAGAGGCAGGAGCAGCCCAAGAAGTCCAAGGAAGAGAAGTCTCCCTATAAGCATTCCTGAAAAGAGGCTGCGCTGATTGAAGAACACTATCCGGAGTCATTTCTCATCCCAAATTGTAACTTATTTCTTCTCTAATAAGCCCATGGTGGTGAGCTGTGAGTTAAGTGTGGTCATAGCACTGACTTACCAAACCCAGCAGAGTGGAAGAGAGTATCGTGCATCTGAGTGGTGTTAGAATTGGTGAACAGGTTGGAGGGAGGAGGCATGTCTGACCTCCAGTGCATAAGAATCAACCCTGGGCTTATACTGAGAGTGATTCTCTCCTTCATAAACTCAGAGGAAGTCAGACCCTCCATCATAACCATTTTAAAATAGTTTCACTGAGCTATAATTAACATATCATACAATTCAAGAGTTCAATAATATTTTGAAGTGCTGTTCAGTCATCATCACAAACCACTTTAGAACATTTTATTCCTTCTTGTACCTATTGCTATTGACTTCCCATTTCCCCCACCACCACCCAATCCTTGCTCCCAGGTAATTATTCATCCAGTTACTGCCTTCATAGATCCACCCATCCTGGCTTCTCTAGAGAGAAAAACATACAAAACAAGTGAAAATAAAAAAGAAGACCCAGCAACAATGGCCACATAAAACAGAGAAAAAGCTTAAGCTAAAAGAAAACAGAGAACATTAAAAAACTAGAATAGTCTCGAAATGAGTCCAAAGGGAGATCTAATGACAAGGTGTTCCATTCCAGCCTAACTGTAACTACTAAAACCCACTCTGAAAATGCTCTTTGTCAGATACTTTGGCTATTCACATTCCTAGGGGTTACATGTTGGACTGCTGACCACAAGGTCAGTCCTTGGGAGAAAGCCAAGCTTTCTACTACCAAAAAGAGGTCTCACAAACACACAGGGACAATTCTACTCTGTCCTATATGGTCACTATGAATCAGCTTTGATTTGATGGCAGTGATTTTGAGTTTGGAGACTACAGACGGTGTGAATTCACCAGAGACTCAATTCATGTAGGGACCATGCAAATGGATTTTGGGTTTCCAATATCAGGCATAGTGTTCCACAAACCAGGTGCTTAGAATTTTAGACTCTAGTACCATTCCCTCCTCCAGGTTTGGATTTTATTATTTACAATTCTTGGATCACCCAAGCTGCTGTGTTTCTTCCATGTGGACTAACTGGCTCCTCACTTAGATGACTGCTAGTTTTGAGACCAGCTGTTGAGACCCTGGACCTTATTTCTCATACTATCTGGGGATCAAATGATTTCTTCAACACACTTTACTATGACATTTCTATCTTCGGTGATAACCTAGTGATTTTGACACAGCATTTTCCTCTTTTCTATGTAATAGTCAAGCTTGTCTCAAGAAACCTACAATTACTTTCCAAAGGAGGATAAAAGGAAATAGAATGTTAATTGTTCCCAGAGCTTAATGTTCTCATGTGACATTAACTAGCTTCAGTTTTCCTGCAGGATACTTCTATCTATGATATTTTCTTTCCTAAAGACTACCAGCTCCCCCTAATTTGTTTTATTAACTATCTCAACTTCCCTCTTAACGCTAACTTCTGTAACAGGCTGACAGAGGTGGGTTGGGTCTCCTAAGGATCTGCCCTAGGTTAAAATTGCAGAACCGCATAGAATGTTGCCTGTGCCTTCCTTTTATTGTGCCCCCCTGTCCCATCAACCCCCCTCACTTAGCCTTATTATGGAGTCCTGGTGGCATCATGGTTAAATGCTCTGCTGCTACCCAAAAGATTGGCAATTCAAACCCACGAGCCACTCACAGTATTTAAAACTTTCATCCTACTATAGCACAGTTAATTGACTATAAACCAAAACTCAAAATCTACTGCCATTCATAGGGTTTCTGAAACTATAAATTGTTACAGGTTCAGACAGCCTCTTCTCTCTCCCACAGAGCCACAAATGGATTTGAATCTTAGCTCAAAGCCGAACCCACAGAACTACTAGGGCTCTGCTAACCTTGACTGGCTCTGTAGTCTACTGGAGTTCAGTATAGTGTAAACATAACGTTTATGTGTGTGACTCATCTTTTTTGGCCATATTTGCTTTATTGCAGTATTCTAGAATCCCGTCTGCAATATTTCTGTGTTCCTGTATAACTTTAGAACAGATGATTACACCCATAAATCTGGGTTAATTTGGTACAAATTTCTTCTAGACATTAAAAAAATCCATTTTACCCTTTAGTCGCAACTCTTAAATCTGATTCATTTGGATGAGCTGAACACATAGCCATAGTCAGTAGTAGCCTTGCTATTATAGAGGTTAATACATGACACGTTCTTTGGACATCTTGTTAGGAGAGACCAGTCCCTGGCAAAAGGAATCTTGCTTGGTGAAATAGAAGGTCAGCGAAAATGAGGAAGACCATCAAGGAGATCGATTTTCACAGTGGCGGCAACAAGAGACTCACACATAGTGTGAGGATAGCACAGGACCAGTTCGTGTTCTATTCTGTTGTATATAAGGTCACTATGAGTCAGAACCAACTTGACACTACCAAAACAGTAATAGAGAAGTTAGTATAGAGGTGATTTGAAGTGATACAATCTTACTCTTAAACACGTCTTCATTTCATTGGAACACACATTTTTATAGAAATCATGAATCTGAATAAGTCTTGTGACTTGGGCCAACAGAAAGTGATAGAAGTGATATTGTGCCAATTACAATCCTGGCCTCAGAGTCCCCCACGTCCATTCTTTCCTTTACACCCTGTTGCCACCATGGATATAAGCCTGGGATTTCCTGAGATTGAGAGAACACATGCAGGCGTCAACTCAAGGTCAACTGTCTAAGTCAAGGCCTTAGACATGTGAGAGAGTCCAGCGAAGGTTTGCAAAGCCCAAATTGATGCACAGATGACCACAGTGAGTCCCACTGGGCCCAGCTCAGTTCAGAGAAACCATTGCTTAAAGCATTTTAGAGTGGTTTATTACACCACACTAGCTAACCGATGCAGAATAAGGTGACATCATGCAGAATTTATAGGATCCCTGATGGCATAGTGGTTACTCACACAGCTGGTTACCAGAATGTCAGTGATCCCACCCACGGATCCACGGGAAAAGGAGATGGAAGTTTGCTTCTGTAAAGATTACAGCTTTGGAAGCCTAATGGCATAGTGCTACTTGGCATTGTAGGGTCATTGTGTATCAACATAGATTGGACACCAATGGATTCCGCACAAGTGACATACACAAGTGAACATTCTGGAAGAAAGGAACAGGTTCCTAATCTACAACTAACTATATGCACACACATTATACCGTGTGTTCCTTTATTACTTGTTTAATAAATGATTAAGAGATGAATTTGGGTACTGCTCAAGATTTATCAAAGTTCAGTTTTTGAATTATTACAATCTGTTAAATGATGATTATAAAACAACCCACTTCAGTTGCCACTATCTTTACATTTTTTTATCCATAAAACATTCTCTCACCCAGGAAGACCTTGACTCATGCGGCTAAGGGCCACTTTCCTGCTCCTGTCAATTAGCTATCAATGGTCCCAAGTGAGAAAAGAGGCTGGAAATAGAAGGTCTGAGGCTACTCTCTATGAGAGAGACTCCAATCGAAGTCTAAGTACATCATATTAGTTAGAATAAATGTCTGCCCCTCACTGGTAGGCAGTCTTCATAGAAATTTGATGCATGTAGATTAGAAGATAGATAGAAAGTGTAGATAGAAAATTGAAAATGACCCATATCAATGCATTGCAGATTATGGATTTTCTAAACAATATCAAAGCCTGATGTTATCTAGAAATAAATGTGTACATGTTTGTTTGTTTTTTAAAGACCAGACTTCATCACCCATTCTTGGGAACATGATTCTTAGAAAGATATTTGAAGCATTTTCAGAAAGTTTAAAAAGTGCTTTCAAATCTCATCTCATCTTCCTAACAGGGTTGCAATGGGGCTGGTGGGGGTGGGGTGTTTGTTAGGTGCCATCCAGGCTATTCCAATGCACAGGGATTCTGTGCAGAGCAAAATGAAACACGACCTGGTCTGGTGCCCTCCTCACAATGGTTATGTTTAAGCCCATTGTTGCAGCCACGGTGTCCATCCATGTTGTGTCAATACACCCTGCCAAGCATGATGTCCTCCTCCAGGGACTTTTTGCTCCTGATAACATGTCCAAAGTCCATGAGATGAAGTCTTGCCATCCTCGCTTTCAAGGAGATTTCCGGTTGTACTTCTTCTAAGATGGCTTTGTCTGTTCTTCTGGCAGTCTTGGAATGGCCAATGGCCTCCAATGCATGTGAAAGGTGGAAAAACCAAAGAAGAATCGGTGCATTGGAATGGTGGTGCAGGCAAAGAAGATTCACAGAGCACTCACGGGCCATTGCGTCGCTGATAAAACACAAGTAAATATCATGCTGGTAGTCTCTGCTTTCAGCCAGCATTCATCTGACATCAGCTATAATATTCCTCTTTGGAATCCAGCTTGAATTTTTGGCAGCTCCCGGTCAATGTACACTTCAGGGGGTGTTGAATGATCTTCATCAACACTGCTTGCATGTGATACTCGGGATGTTTTTTTATCATTTCTGCGTTCTGTTGTCAATTCGCACTCACTGCCAGTGAGTCGATGCCCACTTCTGGTGACCCGAGAGGACAGGGGCAGACTGAGCCTGTGGGTTTGCAAGACTGAAACTCTTCACAGTAAGTAGAAAGTCACATTTTTCTTCCACTGCATTCTGTTGGGACTCTTTTTTTTTTTTTTTTTTGAATCAGTACGAATATGGATCTCTTGCAGTCAGTTGCCCAGGGAGTTGTCTTCCAGATGCCTTATTATAGGCACATGAATGCTTTCAGTGCTTCATTACCTGGCTGAAATATCTCAATGAGTATTCCATCAATTCCTGAAGCCTTGTTTGGGGTTGATGACATCAGCGAGGCTCAGGAATTCTTCTTGGACCTAAAAACCACAGGGTGTACTTGCCTTGGCCGAAGTCATGGCTGAGAGTTAAATGGTAGAGACTCATTTTGTCACTAATCTCTGTTTCCCAAAGTCAATTTTAAATGTCACCCCCTCTGTGAAACCTCCCAGAGTCCACAAGCAGAGTGACAGGCTCATGCTTCTCACTGCGGTGGCCTGATAGCTCTTTATGATGCCCGCTGTGTGTGATAGTGACTGGCGATCCTGTTCCAAACCTCAGCAAAACTGTGTCTTCTGCTTTTCACCGGTACTTAACATAAAACAAAGACCTCTTCAGTACATGGTTAGTATATACCTGAATTAATTCACGGATGATGGCTTTTCCCCTTAGTTCATATCGTATAAATAGCCTCCAGTAACAGTCTAAGGAAGCAGAAAACTATGAGACCTGTAGGTTAGAGAGAATTCAGGTCGAGTCCTGGCACTGATATTTATTGAGTAACCTTGGACAGGCCTTTACCTCACTGAGCCATGATAGCCTCACCTGCCAAAGGTTTCTTCTACATCCACATGGTTAAGGCCTGTTGCAAAGAATATGATAATATAATAGTCTCAAGAATCTATATGTGTATATATACATGTGTGTGTCTATATCTATATCTATATATATGGAAAAGAGCCAAGACCATGACCAGTTTCATCAGACCACAAAATTGCAATCATTCAGAGACCCTATTCCTTGTCTAACTTTATTTATTCAGAGATTAACTTTCAAATGCCTATAATGTATAAAATGCAAATTTTGAGACTGTGGTTAAATTAAGACATGATCTCCTTAGTATGCATATCAATTTTATGAAGGGAGGGGCAGAGGGAGACTCTTGAATGTCTCATGCTTTGTCACTATTAGGACCTTCAGTGGGGGGAAAAATTTTTCCCCCAGCTCCAAATACATGCTCAGTTTTGATTAGTATTTTCCAACTGTGGTGGTGGTCGTGCTTTTGAAAAATATACAACACTCCTGAGAGATTCTAATATACCACCTATTCCCCATTGATCCACTCTCCCATCTATGCAGATAATCAGTTGATAAACACAGAACTAGACAGATTAATCTGGGTTCCAACACAAGACAACCCAAATGGACACTCCCATTTGTGGACTCTCCATCTCAGAAAGGACGGAAGCTGACCAGGCTGTGGGCAGAATAGGAACCTGTGCAAATTATCAGCCCACTCCTACATGTCAAGCAAGATATTAAAAACTTTCAATATGACTGTCATTTCCTCTACTGGCAAGGAGCGATAAATGAAACATACATTCCTATTATCTTCCCACCCTTCAGAGTGATGGATTACCTGAATGGGAAGGGATATTGCTCCTGGGCTCCAGAGAATTAGAGGTATCTCTTCATGAATGTTAATATCATGTGGTGGGGCAAAATTGCCACAGCAGAGGTGAGAACTTTCTGATAATTCATTCTTCCTTTAGTTTGTACTTCCAAAAAATATGCAATGTCTTTTGCTTTCCCCTATTTTCCCACATATTTCCCCCTTGGGAAAGTAAGGACTAACATCATCATTTCTTCACTAATAGCATACTGGTCATGATTTGAGGCTTAAAAGCAGGATGATGTGTTGTGAATAGAGCTTCTGGGAAGCTGAATGCCAACACTCAGCTACAAAGGCACAGTGGTCATGTTCTGCCAATCAGAAGGTTGACCTCATCTATTATCGGGGAGCATTTTAATAAGAAGAACATCACAAATAAACCATATGGTTGCTAGTATTAACCTGACTCTAAAGAGTCCACTTTATTTCAACATTTGCATTTCACACTTTCAAACTGAGTTTTCCCCCTTTCCACATGAGTAAATGTGTGTTATTCTTTATCAACTAAGGGTTGAGCACTGCCTGAAGTCTTCATTGCAAAGGTGACCATACTTCAGAGAGATAGTGGAAGGCTTAAAACATACGAACAATCAGCCTTTATGGAGCTGACCCTGGCTCATTCCCTGCAAGTGGTTTTTTTTAACTAAATCCTTGATGTCAATTGGGTTCCTGTCCATTGACCTGTGTATCTTATAAGTGAAGGCCAAAGTAATTCCAAGCATTTGAGTTTTCTAACTCAGAGTTTATGGTAGAAGGTGGCAATGACTGCTTTGTATAAAAAAGACTGTTAGCTATTACTTTATAGATCAACCATGGACATATATTATAAAGTAGGTTTTTGAAGGAAGACAGAGTAATTTTAGAATAGAGATATATACTACATGCCATTGTCTTTTGTGCACTTCACCTCATCCAAGAGTCTTTGTTTAAGGGCAGACTCCCCTGGCTTTGAGTTTTCAGTCATCTAGACACTACCCATGGACTACATTTTCAGTGGGCAGAATGCTACTATAAATTTCAGACTCCACAGGGATCATTATGACTATAGGCCAAAAGTCCACCAAAACATCATTTCTCAGAAAAGAATTCTAAACCTTTTTGGTTCAAGTTGACTTTTCAGAGAAATGAAAATATTCTAAACAATCAATACAGGGTTTGTTTGGTTTTTTTCCTGACCTAAAAGAGTGCCATTTATTTGGTATGAACTAAAATCCCCAAGATTTATTGTATACAAATCTGTCCAAGAACAATCTGTTGTGGAGGCATTTCAAATCCGTGCTCGGGGAGCCTCAGGAATGCCCATAACAGCTGAGCTGGAAGAATGCTCAAGAAGGTTAGAATAAAAACAATAAGAGTACACTCCCGACTGCATTATCAACTTCAGGCTCCTTTATGCGAAAGCTCAGATTGTGCCATTGTACATGTTTCACTTTTCACCTCCGAGATTGTGAGGGAGAATATATTTTTGTTATTTGAAACAGCCAGTGATTTTTCAGCTTTTCAGATACAAAGAGCCAAGCCAATGTGACACTGTAGATGCCTATGGCTGTCCTAATGAAAGGGAAGCTAGAAAATGGAAAGTAGGGAATTGTCAACCATGCTAGTGATTATATATTGATAGATAGAGACATAGCTACAGATATAGATATCACCACCCTACCCCACTGCTGTCAAGTCAATTCTGACTCATAGCAACCCTAGACAGAGTAGAACTAGTCCATAGGATTTTTGCAGCAGTAAATCCTTAGAGAGAGAGAGAGAGAGGAGAGAGAGAGAGAGAGAGAGAGAGAGAGAGAGAGAGAGAGGATCAGTATAGACTGGATCCAAGCAGGGATATCCTGCCTGGATCCAGTCTATACTGATAAATGAACTACTATTTAAATAACCATTCGCCACTGACAGTCTTCAAAATTGGAAGCTCTGTTTCTATGATGAAATATCTAATTCATAATAACAATTCAGCACATTAAAAATGAAAAATACCAGTCTACTGCATCAACCTAAATTAAGCTTTAGTGAATGTTCCGACTTAGATAAATCATCTCTGTTGGAGCTGAAGAAAATTTCTTTAATATGTGATCAGGATCAAATTTGGGTTGCTTTATCTTATTACATATGCAAAGTGAGCTGGCACTCATTTCCTTAAGGATTTCATGATTTCTATATAACATGAGAATTTGAAACTATGTGATTTACAGAGGTTATCTAATATCACATGACTGTGTATACTCAGCTCCTTCCCTCTGTACTTCAGTGCATAGCTGCTGACACATAACTACCTGGATGCTTGGCATTGGCCTCTGTTGTGGAGTCAGGTGACCAGCTCCTTGTTTGGCATTTCTGACTCCTCCTACATTAAATTTAGATGCAACAACACTCCCCGGGCATAGGAGCAAGCGTCCTCTTGTAGACCAGAGTCATGAGAATACAACCTAGAAGTATGTGACAGCTCACTCGTGGAGGGGGAAATTCTCTGATCCATGGGAAACAAGAGATGAGAGGGAATCAGGCTGATCCAGTCTCTTCCCATCCTTCCACCCCTGGACCACTCGCAGGCACAGCCTATCTATGCACTAAGTGGACCTTTCTGCCAAGGTATCTGCCTTGCCTTATCTCTTTGTGAAGCACCATCACACACTACCTTGAATTGCGTACTTTCCTTTCCTGCCTCACCTCCCTGGTCCTCAAATGCACTTCCCTGGGGGTTTTATGTCTCCCCAATTAAATATCAGCATTTAATCCTTGCCAGAGACTCTCTGGAGTCTAGATTAAAATAGCTGGTTAGAGCTCATCCCTATAGTTGCAAATATGAGGAAAATGCTGTTCTCTTTTAATTCAACTTTCTGGAAACTTTTTAAAGTTCATGACTTTTGTACATACGTTTTTAGCCAAATTAATGGGACACCACACGTTACACAGATTTGTAGTGTTTTCAGTTTGAGACCCCTTCACAGTCAAGTTATTAGCATGTATCTACCTATTTTATAGTTCTATGCCATGAGCAAACAAGGTCACTCAGGTTCAACCCAAAAATACCCATGAGGAAATAGGTCTTGACTTATTGCTATGCTGCGCTGGCAGGGAAGAGCATGATAAGGTCTTACTTGGTCAGATCCGAGAGATCCCATAACCACATCAAAGTTTAGAGGAGAGAAAAAGGGTGATTGGTATGGTAGTTCTACAACCTACTGGGCTGTGAGTCCTTAATCCAATGACTTCAACTCTCTGAGTTCTGCTTCCTGCTCTGCTCGGTGACGGGGCACTCCTGGGTCAGCGGGTTCTCAATCCAACCCTGTGCTGCTGGGTGTGGCCGTGGTTGTTCGGTGCCCTGGAGTCCACCCTGACTCCTCGTCACCTTATGTGCAACCGAACAAAACACCGCCTGGTCCTGCAGGGATCCTGCTAATTATTTTGTAACTATATCCATCATTAAGAGGCCTGGTGTGGGTTAGATGGTAGGCTGCTAACTGAAATATTGGAAATTCGAACCCACCAGGGACTCTAAAGGAGGAAAACCAAATACCCATTGGCAAGGAGTCCATTGGACTCATAGGGACTGTATAAGACAGAGTAGAATTGCTCCACAGGGGTTTTGCGGCTGTAAATCTTTTGCAGGGGAAGCAGACTGCTTCGTTTTTCTCCCCGGAAACAACTGGTCAGTTTGAACGGCTGACCTTAACATTAGCTACAAAATACCTAATCCACTGCACCATCAGGGGTGCTTAGTCTCTTTAGGATAGAACACCTGGCAATCTGCTCTCTTGACCATCATAGCCTAGCAAACCCTACCAGGCAGTTCTCTGGGGTCACCATGAGCCAGAATCAGCAGCAGAGACCACCACTGCCACCGTTTACTTCTTATAACAACTTTCCAATGAAGCAAGGAAGAAACAGTTTTAATGAAGTTTTAAAGAATGGTGATATATTTGAATTACAAAGAGAAATTGTAGTTACAGGTAACAGAATAGCAGCGCACATAAGCTTATACAACAAAGGAGAACTAGCAACCCAGGTAACTGGAGGGTACTGGCTGGCCTTCGGCCTGGGGGCTCAGATGGTTTCTTAGTGTTCTTTTCCTTTCTCGCAGGCCCACTGTGTTGGTCCCATTCACGCCGATGGCGGCTTTATTCCTTTAACGTCCCCCAGCGTGTGCAGCGTTACCTCATCTCAGCTTAGTCAGTGAGAAAATAAGGACTCAATGGCCTCAGTTCGTTTCACACTCTCGTCCCTTGGAGACCAATCATAAATTCTTAGAGGGCTAACCTGTGAGAATTGGCTAAGTCCCAGAACTTGTCCACCCCAATGACCAAGGGGCCAAAATCGAATATTCAAATTATGAACCTGAGAAACTTCATAGGCGCGCGCACGCACATTCACACACACACACACACACACACACACACACACACACACACACTATGTCATATGCAGGGTTCAGAAAATTTCTTCCCTTAAAGGATCAGAGAGCAGACTTTGTAAGCCATGTAAGAACTCAGTTGCACAGTCTTGGTTTCTTGGTTTGTTCATTTTGTCTTGTTTTGTTTTGATAGTGCTTCAAAATTGAGAAAGTGTTCACAGCCTGCTGAGTGTCCAAAATGAGTCCACAGGTCTCCGTTGGCCAACGACAGCACTCAACTATATTGTAGCAATGAAAAGATACATGAAGGACTGTTCACCTCATTCTCTAGCTGAGTTATCTAGTGCTTGTGTAACAGAAATTCCACACATGGGTGGAATTAACAATTTTATTTTCTCACAAAGCCTTTTCAGTTAGTCAAAAGCTCCCTGTGCAGTAAGTGCTGGTTTTCATGAAGACTTTGTTGCCAGTAGGGGTTAGTTCAATTGTTACAAAATGAGGGCACATGAAAGGTCAAGGTGAAGTTGTCTGGAAGCCGACCTTGACTAATCTGGGGACTGCCGGTACTTTATTGAGGAGGTAGAGGGAAGCAGGAGAGTTAACGAAGCCACTTCGTTCAATTAACAAACATATTTTGATCACCTACCTTTGAAAATCCCAAGATGAGTGATATGCCCAGGAGTTGGGCATTTGTATTTCAAAGACTGAATTTTGAATATTAGTGTGGGGTTAGAGGGAAAGAGAAATGGAATAGATATTCTAGAACTTTAAAGGAGGTAATAGAGAGAACAAAGGGAGTACCTTTACACAAATGTCTATCCTTCTTCCCTATGAAGCAGTTTGAATATCAAATAATGGGAGTAAGGGCAGATTTAAATGTTTTCTACCCTAATGAATTCACTTCCAAATCTGTTTTAATATTAGACGTCTTTATGAATATTAATGCTCTTCAACAGAAGTAACTAGAGAAAAGTATATTCAGCTTTCCCCTCCCCACTCCACCCACCTCCCCTGTCATCACTCCTATGCCCTTTCAATGTCATATTCTGACAGGGGGATAGAGCATTCACAAGACTAAGATTCTTGCTTAAGATTAAGCAAGGATAGCGAATTCACTCACCAAGTTAAGAGGATCCACCTTACTCAATGCCACTTCGGAAGGTTTACTTTTTGACATTAGCCCAATGGTTTTGAAAGCATGGAGTTTGTGAATGTACATGGGAGAATTATGTTTTCAGTAATCTCTAACTGAACGTAGTATTTCCATCCGTTGGAACTGTAGTCAACAAACCACAGTAGTAGCAACAGTATCTGTGACTCTGACACGCTCAGAAAGTCACAGATATTTTCATATTGCATCATTCAAGACATTGACGGTGTCTCAAAATGTCCTTTGTGCTCATCATTATTTATAAATTACAGTAGTTATTAGACCCACTGCTGGACCAAGGTTATAATATGCTACAAAGAAAATCATATCTGAAGGTAAATCATAATATATTGCTACTAGGTTTCCATTTCATACACGCCTGAGTTTATTTCAAACAAAACTCATTTAATCATGTTTCTGTGATCAATGGATGGCGGCAGACACATGCTTTCGGTAATACACTTGTCTTAGTCTCTTATCCATGTGCCTTTAAAAAGGGGTCCATTCAAAACAGTGACGTCAGAGGAATTAGAATTCCAAATGGGTAACATTGATAGATTTCTCAGACCTGCACCTCACCCTGAACTTGATTACTGCTCATCATCAAACCTACTGCAATGCTAGTTCTGCCCACGTGTACCTGTCACCTGACGTTATACAATGACCTCCTGTTTCAGCTCCCTGCTTCCATTTTTGTTCTCTAATAATTCATCTTATATGCCTTATTAAGCATTGTCTTTAAATTATGTATACCAATTATATTAAAAGTATTAAATATTGCAGATCTGCCAACAAAATGATATATGCATACAAATATACACAATGAAAACATATACTACTCCGTAATCTTATTAATAATAATGAATCAGCCCATGATCATTTCTGCCTAAAATCGCCTAATGGCTCTTTGCTATGCCTAGAATACATGATCAGCTCTGTACCATGGCTTGCAAAGTCCACGCTCATTTAGTTAACTTAGCCTCCTACCTTTCCCCCCACCCCACTGGTGGCCATGATAAGGTTCCTGCCATTCCCCAAACCCACCAAGCTCACTTTCCCTTCAGAAGCTTTGTGTTAAATATGTCCTCGGCCTACAATTTGCTTCTAACAGATCATTCCATAGCTGGGTCTTTCTTGTCCCAGCTTAAAACTTCATGAAAAGTCTTTTATGTTATCCAACCTAGAGTGTCCAACTACTGCTATCATATCACCTTGATTTTTTTCCTCGGTATATTATTTAAAACCTTATTTTTCTTTCTTCATTTCTCTGTCAACACCGCCCTTGTGCCCATATGTGGGAAAGTGCATACATGTGTATGCATGCACACCAATAAGCACATGCACTTTGTAATATGAACTCCATGAGGTATGGGTTTTCATTTCATTTAATGTTGTCATCATTGTTGCTAAGTGCCATCAGTCAGCTTTGACTCATAGTGACCCCATGTACGAAGAAGAAAGTACTGCCTGGTCATATCCCATCCTCATAATTATGCTGGGGCCATTGCTACAGTCACAGTGTCAATCACTGCCCTGAGGATTTTCCTCATTTTCAAAGACCCTCTCCTTTACCAAGCATTATATCTTTTCCCAGGAGCTGGTCTCTCCTGATAACATGCCCTAAGTATTTGCAATTAACTCTCGCTCTCCTTGCTGCCAAAGAACATTCTGGCCATATGTGCTCCAAGGCAGATTAGTGTGTTCTTATCACAGCCCATACTACTTTCCATATTCTTCACTTCCACCTCATTATGATCCATTCTTCTCATGTCTTCTCAAAATTGTACTTGCATGTGGTATTGACGATAGTAATTTCCTCAATATCTCATTACTTAGCTTTCACAAGCATATGAGGTGATTGAAAATACCACGGATTGGATCAGGTGCACCTTAATACTCAAAATGCAATCTTGCTATTTGACAGTTTTAAAAGATTTGTGTAGCAGATTGGGCCAATGCATGCGATATGTTGCTTGATTTCTTGTCTGCTGCTTCTATGAGGGCTAGAATGGATACACGTTGTTTGTTGATACAAGTACAATGATATCCTCAATAACCTTAATTTTTCTGTTTTTGATCATGCTATGTATGAGTCCACTTTGTGAGGATTTTGTTGTCTTGATAGTCCATCCTGAAAGCTGTTGTCTTTGATTTCCATCAGTATTTTAAGCCCTCTTGGCTTTCAGTAAGGAAGATTGTGTTATCTGTAAGTCAAAGGTTTTTAACGACCTTCCTCCGGTCTTGATTCCCCATCCTTCTTCATATAACCCAGCTTTTCAGATTGTTTGCTCGGCACATAGATTGAATAAGTGTGAAGAAAGAATATAATCCTGGTACACATCTTTCCTGTTTTTAAACCATGCAATATTCCCTTGTTCAGGTTGCACAACTGCCTCTTGATCCACATATCGGTTCCACATAAGCACAATTAAATGGCCTGGAATTCCCATTATTCTTGGTTTCATTCAGAGTTTGTTATGATCCACACAGTTGAATCGTTTTGCATAGTCTGTAAATACCAGTAAGTCTCATTCTGCTATTCTTTGCTTTCAACCACAATCCACCTGACATCAGCCATGATACCCCTCATTCCATGGCCTATTCTGAATCTGCCATTATTTTCTGGCAGGTCCCTGTCTATGTCCTGCTATAGCCACGTTGGAGTTATCTTCAGCAAAATTTTACTTGCATACGGTATTGGTGATATTAATTTCCTCAATGTATGATTACCTTTTTTGGGAATAGGCACAGATATGTATCTGTTCTGGTCCATTGAGGAAGTAACTGTCTTCCAAATTGCTTGCATGGATTAGAGCATGCTTCCAGTGTTTCATCTCATCATCACTTTTGAAAATATTTCAATTGGAACCCCAGCAATTGCTGAAGATGTTTTTCCATTAAGGCCCTCGTTGACGCTTGGGCTTCTTTCTTCACTATCATCAGTTCTTGCTCATATGCTACTTCTTGAAATGGTTGATTGTCTACAAATTCTGTTTGGTACTGTGGTTCTGTGTATTCCTTGTTTCTTCTTTTGATGCTTCCTGCATCACTGAAGATTTTGCCCATAGTTATACAGCATCAAGCCTAAATGTTTCTTCAGTTCTTTCAGCTTGAGAGATGCTGAATGTGTTCTTCCCTTTTGATTTTCCAATACGAAGTCTTTTCGCGTTTCATTAAAATGTTTTGCTTTGTCTTCTTGAGCTTGCCTTTTAAAATTGTAGGTTCAATTCTTTTAATTCATCATTTCTTCCATTCACTTTAGCTACTTTACATTCAAGAAGTTTCAGAGTCTTTTGAACTCCACTTTGGTCTTTTCTTTCTTTCTTATAAAAATGCTTTTTGCTTTCTTCATATATGATGCTCTTGATGTCATCCCAAGGTCATTAGTGTTCAACGCATAAAATATGTTCTTGAAAAGACCTCTAAATTCAGGTGGAATATACTTGAGGTCATATTTTGGCTCTTATGGATTTGTCTTCATTTTCTTCAGTTTCAGCCTGAACTTGCATATGAGCAATTAATTATCTGTTCACAGTTATATCCTGGCTTTGTTTTGAATGGTGATAATAAGTTTCTCCACTGTCTCCTCCCAGAGATATAGTCAGTTTGAGTATTGTGTACTCCATCTAAAAAGGTCATTATGTGTAGTTGACATTTATATTGTTGGGGGAAAAAAGGTTTTACAATGAAATTATTGATATTTCAAAGTTCTATCATGTTTTCTCAAGTTTCATTTCCCTAACAAAGGCCATATTCCCCAACTATTCATCCTTCCTTTTTGTTTCTTACTTTTGCATCCCAATCACCAGTAATTATCAATGCATCTTGATGGCAACTTTGTTTAATTTCAGTCTGAAGACATTGGTGGAATTCTTCAATGTCTTTCATCATTGACTTTGGTAGTGTTAAGTAAATTTCAATAATAGCCATATTATTGATCTTTTTGCAGGCATATAGATATTTTTCTATTGCATACAGCATTTTACTTCAAGCTAGACCTTGATGAGTGTGATACCATTACCCTTGAAGTTGTCCTTCCTGGCATAGTGAACCATGCAATTTCCTGATTTAGAATGGTCTGTATCAATCCCTTGAAGCTTGCTAGGGCCTAGGACAGCAATATTTATGTCTTCCACTTCGTTTTTGACAACTTCCAATTTTCTTAGATTCATACTTCCACATTTTGATTATTAATGGGTGTTCACAGATTTTTCTTCTCATTTTGAATGGTGCCCCATCCACACTGAAATGAAGGCACTGCAAGTGCCTTCCTCTATCTATGCCGTTAAAGTAGATTCTGCTTTGAGAAGGTGACCCTTCTGCTGTCATATCTTGAGTATCTTCCCACCTGAGGAGGTCATCTTCTGGTACCAAATCAGGCAAGTTTTCCACTGCTATTTAAAAGGATCTCAGTGACCAAACCGTCAAAGGTGACTGCCTCTTCCTTCTTCCTAGGGTCTTCTTAGTCTGAAAGTTCCAGTAAAACTGGTTCACCGTGAGTGCCCCTGCTGATACTTGAAACACGGATGACATAGTTTCCAGCATCGGCAGTATGCAGGCCACTGTGGTAAAACAAACTGAAGGAAGTAGTAGGGGTCAAACTTATATAAACTTTTAATTCCAGAACTTAATGGTGCTCCAGCATTTTGGGAGAAGAAGGGAATGAAGGAGGGAGGGATAAAAAAAGAGGAGGAGGATAGAATTTAACTTTTCCAAGTATTATATTTAGAATGCTGTCATAAAACAACTTCAAGCAGCATCGCGATAGGCATTTACAAGAGTGAAGCTACTGCAGATGGTGAAATTATTCCTGAAGGCAAAATTAGCCAACACTTCAAAAAAAAAAGGATGGAAAAAGTCAGGCTCGGTTATTTAGAAGAAAGAGTTGTAAAAGTCTTGAAGGCAGAACACTCACTGTTAAACCTCAAAAAGCCTAATTGTTAAGTGTACATATTGCCTGCTCATCTTCCCACCACACTGCCAGCCGAACCATAAAGAGCACAGTGCGATCACTCAGCCAGATTACAGTGCAAGTCTTGCCATCCAGAGTAACTGATCATATACTAGAGGAAAAAAGGCATGAATGAGACAAGGCTTAACTAGAGACTGGGCACCAAAGCATTCATACAAATGAGAATTTGGAGATCATCCTCTTTTGTTTTATAGATGTCAAGTACTCGTGCAATAGTAGGCCACCCGCCATTGAACAAGGTGCTTCAAATTATCCAACTAGGACAATAGGAGTTAGGTTTTCTATTCTGATCCTAGCCATTGGAAAGATTTGATTTAGAGAATAAGGGTGGCCTTATTTTCAAGTATTTCAATAGAAAGTAATTATTTAGAAAAGAATGGTGGCAACGTATGTATACATATGCTTAATACTATTGCTGTGTGACTAGTTATAAGAGTTGTAAGAGCCCCCAGTAAAATGATCTTTTAATTAAAAAAAATTAAAATAAGGGTAGATTCAGACGTTCTTGAACTGAAACATCTCCCTAGTAAGTCCCAGCTTGGAGCCCAGATGCGGATTGAGGAGTTACTGTTTGGATACCTCCTTATACTAAAGACTCCTAGTGGTGCAGTGGTTAAGCACTTGGCTGCTAACCAAAATGTCTGTGGTTACCCAACTCATCAGACACTGCAAGAGAGAAACGTGTAGTCTGTGTCCATAAATTTTTACAGCCTTGGTAACTCTATGAGGCAGTTTTTGGTTTTATAGGGTTACTATGAGTTAGAATTGACTTGACAACAACAGGTTGGGTGATGGCACCACATGCACCATAGCACAACGTACCAATGAGTGACAGTATACCTTAAGGCAAGGTGCCTAGAATCTCTAACCTCAACGTCCTCTGTAGAATGAGAGCAATGGTAGGACCCCCCTCACGGGGTTACTTGAGGAATAATGAAGTCACACAAAGCAAGCATCTAGCACGGGTCTGTAGGGAGACAATGCTCAATGAATTTTAGCTTTATTATAAAAAAACAAAATGGTAATGCCCTCCTCTCTTGAATTTGATAATTCAGTTATATAAAAAGACATATACACAAGATTTCATGATAGTGCTCAGGGTATCTAACAACCACTTGAAGGAGAGAAAATTACAGACAGAGAATAGTCAGGGGAAAATAGTGTATTGATCTTCACATTTTGCTTTTTTTTTAAATGTCTTTGTCCCAGACTTCTATATCCCCACGTGACCCTCACAAAGACAGCTAATACGTTTATGACGTCACTTTCACCACACTGAGTGAGGTCCTTATCATCCTTTTCCCCAGTCATTTTGGGATCTCGGTTGACTCACGATAGGCACACCAACTTCCACCCTATTCTAAGATGCTCTCCTTTGATATTTGAGTTACTGATGAGGGAAGGATAGAAGGAGGTTGAAAATCCAAAGATAACACTGTACTAAATAAGATAGTGATGGAATGAATCCACTGAAAATGCATGGCATGTCTAGAAACCACAGAAGTACCACGATGACAGCACTTCTGTGTAGTGGTTAGTACTAAAATTAAGATCAATTGAATCCAAAAGTCATAGCAAGTGTTTACTACCAAAGCAAAGAGACAACACCATTCAGGATAGTCCTTCTCTCTAATCAAGAATATCGGCTTAAAAAAAAAAGAATATCGGCTTTATATTTGGCAGGAATG
>NW_022103951.1:5372307-5379944 GCF_000313985.2 Echinops telfairi
TATTCTCTGCCAGTCTTTCTCTAATTGTATACTGCCTTTTCCTTTACCCGACTTTTTGAAATCTGCTTGACTTCCTCTCCATTTGGGGATTTTGTTAATTGCACTATTTCCTCTTTTTAATTTTTAATTGTTTTGCTTACAAATTGATATCTCTGGTTGCCTGTTTTCAGCCTTGCAGGTTTCTTTTTCTTTGGCTATTTCTGTATTGCATCGGCTTCTGAGTGGTCCTATGGATGCTAATCTCAAGTCATTGTCGGATCTGTGTTCAGAGAACTCCCTTGAGTACTTATTGTAAGGTTGCTCTGGTGTTTGCAAATTTTGTTAATTTCTGTTTATCTGGAATTGGGCTTCTTTTACCTTGGTATTTCTTTAAGGGATAAATTTTTCTATGTCTATGATTCTTGTTTTGAAATTGTTTCTTCCTTTCAGAGTTTTATATATGTCATCCCATTGCTTTTTTGTCAGCATTGGTTCTGCTGAGAAATCAGAGCGTAGGCTTATTGGTTCCCCTTGGTGAGTCACTTTTTGTTTTTCCTAAGCTGCTCTCAGGGGTCTTCTCTTCTCTCTGGTTTCTGAAAGGTAGATTAGGGTATGTTGTGGTGGTTTTCCTTCTATCTACCCTCTCTGCAGTTTGTTCAACTTCTTGAATGCATAGCTCCTCATCTTTCATGGTGTTGAAGAAGTTTTAGTCCAACAAATTTTTGACAATTCTCTCTGTTCTTAATTTTTTCCCCTTTTCTGGGAGCATTCCTCTTGATTGTGTCCTACATAAATCATAAGCTTTCATAACATTTATAAACGCCTTTTTTTCTGATTATTCCTCTAGCAGATGGGTAATGAGAGATTTATTTTCAAGATTACTACTCTGGCCTTACATTAATTTATTTCTACTACTTTGACCTTTTAATGCATTACCTATTTCTAATATCTTAATATTAATCTTTTAGGTTTCTATTTGCTTGTTCTTGTATGGTTTCTGATTTTTCATTTATTTTGTCTGTTTGTTCTTGTAGTGTTTTCCTGAATCATTTAAATTTATTTTTCTTGCTTTCATTGATCTTTCAGTTCATTGACGAAATCTAAATATAATTCCTTTGGATTTCTTAATACATTTTCCAATGCCCTTTATTACTGAGAAAAGTATTCTGGTTCTTTATGTTGGTCATTTGTTTTAGCCACTCTGTCTTGTTTCTCCATGTGAATGGAAATTGTCTGTTGTCTCTGAGACATTATGGTACTGCTGTATTTGTATTTAATTGATGATTGTGTGTTGATGTGCTAGACAATGAGAGTATATGCAATTCTCTGTTCATGTAGCATAGTTGATAGTGAATTTGACTGCTATTGACTGCTAACTATATATGATCAGGAACAGGAAGTACCCTGACTTAGTAGGTGGGTTTGCTGGAAGTGTGGGTATAGCTGGGCTATGTGCACATGGCTGTTGTCTCCTGTTGACTGAGACAAGGAAAAAGAAAAGAAAAAAACATAAGCAAAGAGCAGCAAAAGAAGAAAAAAGTAAGAAAAGCAAAAAAAAAGCATATGCAGAAAAGAATGTAAAAATTTTTAAGGAAAAAATAAAAAAGCAAGGGAAAAGGGAAAAGAGAGAAAAGAAAAATACAATAATAGTGGATGGTGAGTAAAAGGGAAAACATAATTGTAAAGAAAAAACTAAGAGGGGAAAAAAGAAGAGAAGGGAGGGAATAATAAAAGAGAAGCAGAGAAACAAATGGAAGGAAATAACTAAAAATGGTAAAGGGAAAGAACAAAGAAAGAAGAAAATTGTTAGTAGGCAGCCAGTATGGGTCAACACCCTCTGCTAGCCAAGGAGCTCCTGGAGTAGACAAGAAAGGAGACCTTAGTGGTATACCAGGTTCTAAATGGAACTCCTGCTGGCCTGCATGTTGCCTGGGGCCAGGGCACCTGATCTGGATATAATTCCTGCTGGCTCAGCTGGTGGCTGAGTTCAGGGTGCTAATTCCTGGATGGTATTCATTCAGGCCCAAAGGACAGCCTGAGGCAGAGTTGTTGGTTAGGAAAAAACTTCATGCCTGTCCATAATTGCCTAGGGACTTAGAATTTTATGTTTTGCTGATCTGATGAGGCTGATACTTTGCGGAGTTCACAAGGAGTTTGACCAAAGAGGGATAGACTCTGACCTCAGGCTGACCAGAAGCTTCATCGGAGCGGGGAGGTATCACCAGCTGCTGATTGCGTGAAGGGCGGGGGCTGGCTGGTTTTTTTGGTTTCCAAGAGGTATGGGGAATAAGGGAGGCTCACAGCTTTCTCATTACCAGTCTCTGTGTCACCCTGTGTCTCGATCGAACGCTGCTTGCAAAATTCAAGATGGCCACATCATGTCAGGCTAACCGAAATGTAACCATCTATCTCTTCTCTCACCATTTTGGTTTGGCTTCTCATCGTCTGTACTTTTTATTCTTTCTTCTGAATGTTAGGGTTCCAGGATTCTCAGTTCTATTTACTTGGTGTCTTGTGTCTTTGTTGTGGAGGGTGGTAGTGTGTCTGCCGATTTCACCATCTTGCCAGAAGTTACAACCCCATTATGCCTTTAACTGGGTTCTATACAGAAGTAAAAGCCACAAAACAGGTATGTGTGTGTGCAGAACCAAACTCATTGCCATTGAGTCCATACTAACCCACCGTGACTCCCTGTGGTTTCTGAGACTGTAACTGTTCATGGGAGTAGAAAGTCCAGTCTTTCTCCCTCGGAGGTGTTGGCGGTTTCAAACTGCCAACCATGCAGATCACAGTTTATACATAACATAACATATGCATAACATGTGATCATAGCTTAATGCATGACAAGGACAAACTAGGGCTTCGTGTGTGTGTGTGTGTGTGTGTGTGTGTGTGTGTGTGTGTGTGTGTAGAAAGAGAGAGAGGTTTAAGTCAAGAAAACGAGTCACACAATTGTAGACATGGGCAAGTTCCAAGCCCGTGTGTCAAATGTGAGGCTGGAGGCTTCTCCTGATTCATGTGGTTTTCCGCGTGGACGGACTCAAAATCAGCAGGGAGACAGTAGGCCTATGGCTGTAGAGATGACTGAATCCAAGGTCGACCGGGAAGATAGCAGTCCACGTAGGACTTCCAGGATTGGCAGGCAATATAGCAGGCAACTGACTCAAGGTCAAAGAACCAGAGGTTGACAAGTAGATGCAGAAGTCAGATCCAGCAAAAAGGCAGCAAGCTTTTCTTGGAAGCAGGCCACCTTCAAGGTCTCATGATGGGGAGATGGGAAGGTCTTAAGTGCCAAACCACTGAAAATCCTGACCCATCCGTGTTGGCAAAAAACTTTAATTTTCACACTTTATCTTTTAATACAACTTTTCCCACAAACTTTTCAGAGCCCTGGCGTGGGTTACTCACTCATCTGCTAACTGCAAGGTTCAAAACCAATAGTCACTCCATGGGGGAAAGATAAGACTTCCTACTCCCATAAACCCACATGGGCCATTCTGCGCTGTCCTATAGAGTTGCTATGAGTCAGCATAGACTCAAGAGTGAGTTGAGTTGAGCTCTTGCATCATACCAGACCCTGTGATAGGGCCTAGGGGCATGTCCTTACGAATCTCAAACACTTTCCATATTCCCTAAGATCATTTATTATTTGGTATATTCATTTTCTGTGCTGTATGATAAATCGCCACAAACATGGCTTAAAACAACACACAATTTTATCTCAGTTTCTATGAGTAAGGAGTCTTGGTATAGCCCAGCTTAGACTTCTCAGGATCTCATAAAGCTACAATCAAGATTTCATATATGACTAGGGTGTCTTCTGGGGTGTTAAATGAGGAAAAGCCCATTTCCCAGATCTGTTGGATCACTGACAGAATTCATATCCGTGTAGAACTCATAATGGTTTGCTTCTTCAAGGATTGCAAGGAAAGTCTCTAGAGCAGTGGTTCTCCACCTTCCTCCTGCCGCAACCCTTTCATACAGTTCCTCATGTGGTGGTGTCCCCCAACCATAACATTATTTTCATTGCTCTTTCTAACTGTAAGTTTGCTACTGTTATAAATCGTAATGCAAATATCTGATATGCGGATGCATTTTCATTGTTACAAATTGAACATAATTAAAGCATATTGATTAATCACAGAAACAATATGTAACTATATCTTGTGAAATATATATTTCTAATGACAAACACATGAAATTTTTTCTTGGAGCATGGTGTAGCATGGGTAACAGTCAATACAGCAACAGTAAACTACTTTGCTACATTTTGCGACAGTATGTGTAAAAAGCCCATGTCATTGCGAAGGTTGAGATAGCCTCCTTCTCAGCAGATCAGAAATTTTCTCGGGGCAGTCTTTGCAAGAGCACAACGAAGATCATCTTCCACAACAAGTCTACTTCTGTATTTAGACTGGATAACCAGCAAGCTCAAAAACCCTGTTTCACAAAGATATGTTGTTGGAAATGGAAGAAATACAGTCTCAGACAGAACAGGATCTGACTGCAAACACTTGATCCAGAATTTTGTAACTGGCATTGTAGAGAAATCAGTTCTCGCTGCATCGCTGTTAATTAGTTCAATGAACTCCTCTTGTGCTGTCTCAGGACCATCTTCAACTTTGAGTATGGACTTCTGGCAAGTGCAAATGGGGTGTCAGGTTGATTTGGAAAATGCAATGAAATTTCGTCTGCCAGCATGTGCAAGTGTTCTTTCACAGAAATTATCATCGTAATCCTTTTGTCTGGTTCAATGTCATGTTCCTCAAAGAAAGCAGATAAGGTAGGCAACATATAAATTTTATTTCATCCTTTTTTTTTGAGAAAGCTGAACTTTCATTTGGAATGATTGGATCTTTTCTGACAAATCAAGACATGTTGCATTTGGTCCTTTCAGTGATAAATTTCACTCATTCAAGATGGCAAAGATAGCAACCGATTACAAGGATCTACATGTGACCTCCTCCCTGGAGGACAGACAACAGACAAGTGGGTAAAGGGAGACGTTGGACAGGACAAGATATGACAAAATAATAATTTATAAATTATCAAGTGTTCATGAGGGATGGGGGTGATAAAAAGAGGACCTGATGCCAGGGGCTTAAGTGGAGAGCATGTGTTTTGAGAATGATGAGGGCAATGAATGTACAAATGTGTTTTACACAATTGATGTATGTGTGGATTTTGATAAGAGTTGTATGAGCCCCTAATAAAATGATTTTTAAAAAGAAACATAAAAAAGAGTGGATGGGAGAGAGGAACTGGAGAGTATATGCAAAAATAAATGCTAAAAAAATGCCTCCCCTCCCCTCCAGATTGATTCAGTAAATAACACAGGAAATGCATATGTACAGATGTGCTTGATACAATTGATGGATGGATTGTTATGAGTTGTAAGAGCCCCCAATAAAATGATTTAATAATTAATAAAAAGATGTCAACCAATTAAGCTATTTTCTGCAGTTCACTTTTATTACTGAAAAGTGCTTTGAACTGCGGTCTTGCTTTCTAATTAAAAAACATTTTGAGTTCATCACGAAGCTCAAAAACAGTAAGACATGGCAACATAATAATAATTTATAAATTGTCAAGGGTTCGTGTGGGAGGGATGAGTGAGGATGGAGGGGGGAAAATGAGGAGCTGATACAAAGGGCTTAAGTGGAGAGCAAATATTTTGAGAATGATGAGGGCAATGAATGTAAAAATGTGCTTGACACAATTGAGGTATGTATGGATTGTGATAAAAGTTGTATGAGCCCCTAATAAAATGATTAGAAACAAAAACAAAACAAAAAAACATGTTTTAAAACTCTTCCTCTCAGTGTGAGATAGCAGAGCACTATTTGGCGTATCCAATTCATTCCCACAGTTGCAAAAAAAGTGCTTGCCTTTACAAAATTGACAGAACTTATGACGCCTTTCATTACTTCTTGGAACTCTCGTGGCAGCATCTTCGTTGCTAATATTTGCTGATGTATCATACAGTGAGTTCTAATGACTTTTGGTGACTCATTCAGTACCAAACATTGAAATCCAAATCGACATCCTAGCATAGCTGGAGCACCATCTGTACAAACACACTTAAATTTGTTTTGTGATCTAAAAAAAATGCTAACATCTCACCAAAAGAAAATTCTCCATCCTGAACACAAGTCACACCCAATGATTTCAAATGCTTTCTTAAAGTTCCCTATGTTATGCAGATACTGTGCACATTGAACGTTTTGCATAGCGCACCCCACCACAGATTCTTTACCTAAGTGTGTTATACCAATATTTTTTACATGTTAAAGGTTTCAATTTCATTTTCTGTTATGTCCAGTACATTTAATGTTAAGTCTTTGTCTTGTTGCCTATTGATCCAGAGGTTTGGTTTCTAAAACAGCCCCTCTCCTGTAGGATTACTTCTCTACTCTATAAACGGCTTTGTCAAAGGAAGGATGAAATCCCTTCTTCTGCCCATCCCAGAAACAGCCCTCACCAGGGCAGCCCTTCACAGCCAGGCACAAGCACAGCTCTCCACTGTTACTCTTTGCCCATCGCCAACATGGCTTATGTAAGCATAGATCACCTTTAAGGAATGCCAAGATTCTCAGGGGCAGCTCTGAGCTTCCCCAGAGCAAACTCAATTTCAGTAGTTTACTTTTTGATTACTGGAGGGACTACCAAACTCAATTCATGATTTCTCAACCATAGCTTATACTTTATTAAACAAATGTGAACAAAGTAACATTCTTAAACTATTGTATGAGGGTTAATGAGGCCAAAATTAACTTCTGGAAATGTCAAGAGACATGTTCAGTGTATGCTCGAAATATTCTACATCGTTTCAGCATTTGTTCCCACTATCTGTGTATATGGTATATGTGTGTGTGTGTGTGGGGGGGGTGTTACTTACATGAGTGAACTATTTCTGAAAATTATGGTAATATCTAAAGGGAAAACATTTTAATGTGTTCTCACTCTTAGGGGGAAATATTTAAAATAGGTCTTAAAATGAAAAGATTTTCACTTTATGGATTTCCATTATTATTTAAAGTAGTGATCACCTATTATTAGTACATCTTTGGTCATGAAGGATCCCAGCTCAGGTTACAAACAAGGCACTTTCGTCCATCTCTGAAGTACTAACCTTCTAGAAAGAAAGTCCCCAGGAGTGGAAGGGCGCCAGCTGTGGAACACAAATGCCACATGCCAAGAACGCAGTCAATTGCCCAAATAAAGTAACTAAGCCAGGTGAGATTGTTGTTCTAATTTCCTTACTCAAATCTGAATGTGGCCAGTTAATTTTGTGAAATATGCTTGCAAAATAATAGACTATTAATTGACCGAAACAGCATCCTCTCATATAATTAGAGTGAAACTTCACATCAAGGAATCCTTAGACTCTGCCCTCTGCTAAGTTCCCAAACATGCTCAAATTTATCAGCAGGATTCAGCATCAACGTTAGCAAAGTCCATAAAATGGATTGTCATGGTCTATAGTTTAAAAAAGTAATAAATTATTTCCAAAGGATAGTTTCTCTTAAAAATCATTTTTGGATATTAAATTGTTCCATAGTTCAATCACATCAAGAAAGTATTGTACATTTGGTACCAAAATAAGTTTCAAAATATTCTCCTCCTTCCTGATCTCTTTCACATCAGCTCCCCCGTCC
>NW_022103951.1:5380100-5383042 GCF_000313985.2 Echinops telfairi
GGGTTAACCCCAATGACAAAATACATCTGAGAAAAACCTCAATACGAAAAAAAACCCCAAAAACAAAAACCGAAAATGTTGAAAACCAGGTCAGGCCCAACGTGCATCAGAGGGGGGAGAAAATGACAAGGTTTTAAATGTTCAAGTCCGGTTTATCATTTTCATCTCCTACATTCGTCTCTCTAATACACTGTGTGTGGTCACCAGTTTCTTCTCATCCTTCCATTATGGACAGAGGGAAATCACCAGAGGCTTATTTCCTGTGAGATCTCATAAAAGTATCTTAGGTTTCCACTGTCGTCCATAGTCTTCTGCAAATGAAGTTCTCCCATTAGCCTCTGATACTATTCTCTCCTTCAACTCCAGATTATATGATTTACAATCCTTCAGTCACTGATGTTGCTGTGCTTCTTCCATATGGACTTAGTTGACATCTCACTTAGATAGCTGTTTGTTTGAAAACAAGCCTTTAAGACCCCAGACACTATTTGATCTGATAGCCAGGCACCATCTAATTTCTTCACCTCACTTTGCTATAGCACCCATATCTTCTGTATTCCCTTCCTGAAGACAGGTATCAAGCAGGGCCATGATGTAAGAACAATTTTTTCTTAAATTGGACCTAGGATTTAATGCGAGTCCCAAATGCATAGAATCATTTCTATCCTTAACATGTGTAAGCATGCTCATAAGGATACTTGCAGGTTTGACATATAGAAGCCCTCATATATTAGGTAAAAACTCTAATGATTATTTGGTGACTCGTGTATCTCTGAAGTTCCTAGATAGTACTGGCTTCACTCCCTCACTCAACTGCAATCAAGTTGATGCTGACTCACAGTGACCCTATAGGACAGAGTAAAACTACCCCTGTGGGGTTTCTAATTCCCAGGAGATCACAAAATAAGACATTAATCTAAATTAAAAGAAGAAGAGTAAAAAGGGAACCCCCAGATTGAGCAAAAAATGGGAAATAACACAATACACAAAGGACTGATCTCTGAAATTTATAGAAAACTTCAATATTTCAATAACAAAAAGATAAGTAACTCAATTTTTAAAAAACTATGCAAAAACCATGAAAAGACAGTTCACAAAAGATGGCTAACATTCAAATGGCTAACAAACATATGAAAAAGATGCTCATATCATTAGCCATTCAGGAGCTACCACCATAAAATGACAATAAATTAAACAAATTAAAAAGAAACAAAACATACAATAATAAATGATGGAGAGGGTAAGGAGAGACTGGAAGACTCCCACATTGCTGGTAGGATGGTAAATATGTGCAACCACTGTGGAAAGTGATACGGTGCTACCTCGAACAACTGGGAATTGATTTAGAAATGCCATGTGATCCAGCAATACCCCCGCTGACTGTGAATGCCAGAGAAGTAAAAGCCTCTGCACAGACAGACATCTGCACCCACAGGCCCATCACGGCACTGTTCACAAAAGCGAGAAGGTGGAAACAACCCAAATGCCCATCCGTAGAAGACTAGAGAAAGAAACGCTGGCACATACACACAATGGAATACTAAGCATTGATGAAAGGTAGTGATGCAACTATGAAGTACCTCATAGCAGGGGTGGACCTGGAGAACAGTATGCTGAGTGAAAGTATTCAATCACAAAATGACAAAAATGGCACGAGACCATTTTAAGGAAAAGTAGACATGACAAAGATCTTCATACCAAACTGTGGAAGTCCTCAAGCAGTGGGCAGGGGAGACATGGAAGGGAAGATTAAGCAATCGATGAGAGTCCTGATGGGTTTGCACATGGGTGAAAGGGAGGGTGGAGGCCCCCAAGAGGGAGAACAGTCAGGGAGGTGGAGGAGGTAGAATATGGCGGCTGTGGCTAGGGGGCGTGGGGATTGGGGTTGGGGCAGTGACTAGTGGTTGGAACTGCAGAATGCAGAGGTGATGGTCTGAAAGGTAACCCCTCCTATCTAACTCACAATAAAGAAATCACACAAAAATCCATATGAGTACAGAAAGCCTCATCTTTTCCCTAAGGATGGGCTGGTGGAGTTGACTTGTTGGCCTTGCAGTCAGCAATCCAACACATACGCACAGTCACCAGAGCTCCTTAGCTCCACTTAGCTCCTAATTTCTAGGCGATTTTCTCAGCTATAGCCATCCACTCCCCACCCCCACCCCCACCGGATTTTAAACCATGCAGTATTTCCTTGTTCTTTTTTTCTTAAATATATTTTATTGTGTTTTGATGAGAGTTTACATAGCAAATTAGGTTACCATTAAACAATTTCTATGCATATTGTTCAATGACATTGGCTACATTTTCCACATTATATCAACATTATTTCCCCCCCAGTGGCTTTCTTGATATAGTATTGACAAATCATATACCTCCATGGTGAAATCTCTTTAAAAATGAGTTGTAATTCATAATCACAATCAGTTCCTATGTTCCCACCTCTCTCCCAGATTTTTACTACCTGAGATAGTTAAGGTCTATTGAGCCAACCTGGCCGATAAACACATGTGGGATTAATTGAAGGGCGGAGAGATCAATGGCTCGATGAGTCTCGCCCTTGTGGTTCTCTGGTCTCTTGTTCTCTGTTGGTTGGACACTTGTCCGGCTGCCTTAACTGGCAAGGCTCACTTTCTGCAAGACATCCCTGAGGAGAGGCCACGTGGACTTACCCTGATGTAGCCCCGGGTGCTGGAGAAGCCACATGGAGACCCCTGCCAGCGCTAAGATGCTTATATTGCCACTGGATTCAAAGACTTTCAACTCACTGGTCTGTGATCCTCCTGCATTTGGCATCATTGTGTGTGTTTTGTGAGTTTGAAGAGGACTTTGTAGATCGGCGTTGGGTTTATGGGATAAGTCGGATTTATGGGCTTGGACTGGACTGGGTTGGGATGCTTTCTGAATGTACAATTACCCTTCATATAAAACTCTCTCTTATA
>NW_022103951.1:5383792-5385091 GCF_000313985.2 Echinops telfairi
CACAATTGATGTGTGTATGGATTGCGATAACAGTTGTATGAGCCCCTAATAAAATGTTTTAAAAAAAAGAAAAAAATAGTATCAACAACAACAAAAAAAAGGTAAGAAAGAAAGAAAGACCACATTCAATATTTTAAAAGCCAGGGAATACATTCTTGTCGTGGAACAAGCAAGAAATACTTAAACCTAGAACAAATTCAGGTTGGGTCAAGAGGGTGGTCAACTGACCAAGTGTCAAATTAGACCATAATGAAGTTTACAAGAATCTCTGTCTGAGAGTAAACCTGTTTAAGTCCCTGGCCTGTGGCTAGAAGGGATCTGCCAGAAGCTTCTTCTCACTGGACATTCTGCAGATGGGTTCTGAGCTCCCACCATCCCCCACAGCCTTCTACAATTTAAGCTCTGATACTTTTCCCTTCATCATATTTAGATTTTGTTATTGTCATCTTTGGATCACACAGGCTGGTGTGCTTCCTCCGTATGTATTTAGTTGACTCCTCACTTAGTTGGCTGCTAGTTTGAATACAAGCCTTTAAGTCTCAAGGCACTATTCTAGTTGATAGCTGGGTACCATCTGCTTTCTTCACCACACTTTGTTGTAGCATCCTTTTCTTCAGTGATCATTTCATGAAGGCAAGTATCGAGCAGGGCCATGTTATCAGAACTAACTGTTCTTGGATTGGGGCTAGAGTTAAGTGGGAGCCCAGAATCCATCTGCTTGTCCACAGGTTATGCATAACTCTGGTTTACTTTGGTGATCATATTAAGAAAAAAAATAATAGAATCACACAAGACCACCACCACCAACAAAAGCAACCAACACGCAAACAAACAAAGGGGAAACAACAAAAACCAAGCAATCAAAAGGCAAAAGAACAACCCCCACCCCACCCCCCAAAAAGGAGAAAGAACTTGTTAATCATCGCCCTGGGATATAAGGGTATTGCATTGATAACATAAACAATGTTTCCAATGACACAACTCGAGACATGGTCAATATGAGAAGTCTCTGCGAGTACAGTTCTGTTCTGCCACAAACTGCACTCCATGAGTTGTTGCCCTGCATAGGTCGATCTCCCAATGGATTAAGCTCTGTTTATACTGAGCATGGGGATTAATGTCAGGGGAAAACTTCCTGTAGCAATTCAAGTGCAAGTCTCTGCCCATCAGTTCAAAACCTGTCATATCAATGCAAGGGGAGCATCGAGGTACTAAATATATGGTGATTCTGAGTCCCTTTCCATTCGCCACCCACCCAGCCAGGGGTCCCACCCTAGGTCCAGTGGCTGTCCCTTTCAC
>NW_022103951.1:5385719-5387144 GCF_000313985.2 Echinops telfairi
CTGGTCTAGCCAGACTTGCAAGGTCGAATTCGAGTCATGGTAGTGGGAGCGGGGAGGAAACATTTAGGAACTAGAGGAAAGTTGTATTTCTCACCACGATGAGTGGTGTTTCTTTGTTTCCATCTGAGAAGAGGTTCCCTTCAACAAATCAACAAAAACCTACCTAGACGATTGCACTGTAAAGACAAATCAATTCCCTTAGACATGGGAGTGCCACTAGTTAACTTATTTAGGCTTATAATTTTGTTTGGTGAAACAGTTAAAGAGTCCATTTCTCTAATGTTCATGCAAGTACTTAAGTCGCTTAGCCAGTGAATCTTAAATCATCTCCGTCTCAACATGGTTGTCTTTTCTCCATTCAACATTGTGTCCATACTATTGATGGATTGATATAGAGCTGCCTGAATTTCTACTGAGGTATATCAGAAATGCCAAGCGCTGCTCTTTGGAGTTAGATCATGTGTACCCCAAACCAAAACTGTAGGCCATTTGGTGGACTACAGAGCTTCAGTGTCTCCACACATACGACCCTCAAATTTCCCACTGAAAATTGATTGACGTCTTCTGGCAATTCCAGGGGTATGGCAATACTCATGGTAATGATCTCACTTGAACCAACAACCTATAGCTGGCCAGTTTATAGAATAATCTTGAAATTTAATCTAATCATGGCATTTTTAGATTTTTTTTCAAGATATTCTTTTTGTCCCTCAAATTTTTCAGGCCTTCGCATCTCTCAAGATATCAAGCATGATACTTCCAGGAGCCAACCAAGTTATACATAATGCATTTTTATGTTCTTAAATTAACAAAGTGACTTTAGATCTGTGAAGAGTGTTAAAACTTATGCAAGCTATATATGCATTTTTATTTGTCCAAACATTTCAAGTTTCTTTCAGGGCTTAAAAGTTTCAGGGAACTTTACTTATTTCTAAGTAGGCCTCACTTGTTTTGGATGCGGGTAAAAAGTACTATGAAAATATGCATATTTTTTTTCCTGAGGGCCCTTACAAAGTAAGTTTTTTCTCCCTTCTTGCAGAATGCTGAACAATCATTTGGATATGTCTATCCTTAAGATAAAGAATATTTAGACATGTTGCTTCTCTCTGCATATTATTCAATGAGGTCAAGCAAACTCTGTAGCAAGGATTTGATTGCTTGTAGTTTATTTGCGCCATCACTCCTCTGGCAAGGAATCCATCATACTGTGGTAGCTTGTGGGTTGTTAAGACACTGGAGCTATGCCACCAGTATTTCAAATACTGGTTGGCAGGTTTCAGGGAAGCTGAGACAGACTATAAAGAAAGGTCTGGTGATCTATTTATGGAAATTAATTAGTAAATACCCTATGGGTCATAACAGAATATTGTCCAACAGAGTGCTGGAAGATGAGCCTCTTCAGTTGGAAGACCCTCAAAAGACACC
>NW_022103951.1:5387861-5392684 GCF_000313985.2 Echinops telfairi
TATTGTCAGTGAGTACATACATAACACAGTGTGGTAGTTACATAAAGTGGTGTCAATTTTGGACTTTAGAGGATTAAGAGTGAAGGGGTGGAGTCTACTTTGTCAATCAGATCATAACCTATGAGGCCTCCATGTGGGCATGACCTTCTCCTGAGAATTATAGGAACTCTGGTATTTCCTCCTTGGAAGTGGGAGATAGTTCTCTCTCTCTGCTGACTCCCTTGGAGACTCTCTACTGACAAGACTCAAGACTCACTCCCTGGGAGACGCTCTACTGGCAAGACACATGGCACTATGACCTGGGAGCTGGAGAAGCCACTTGGAACTACCCTGATGCAACCAGACCTTTGGAGATGGAGAAGCCACATAGAGACCCCTGTCTGCACTGAGATGCTTACAATGTCACTGGATCCATAAGATTTCCAACCCATTGGCCTGTGATCCTCCTGCATTCGGCATTACTGTAGGTATTTCGTGAGTCTGAAGAGGACTTTAGAGATTGATATTGGACATATGGGCTAATATTGGATTTATGGACTTGATCTGGACTGGACTGGGATATTTTCTCAATATTAAATTGCTCATATATAAACCTCTTTCTTATATACATATGAGTGTATATGAATTTGTTTCTCTAATTTACCCAGATTAACACACATAGGTACAAAAACAAACAAGCTAACTCACTGCCATCGCGTTGATTCCAGCCCATAGTGAGCCTGTAGAATAGCCCCAGTGGGTTTTCTCAGGAGTGTAACTCTTTACAGAAGCAGCAAACCTCATCTTTCTTCCAAGGAGCCAGGTGGTTTAGAACTGCTGACTTTGTGGTTTGCAGCCCACCATATAATCTCAGTGCTATCAGGCCTACCTGGTATGTAGGGCTAATCTTGCTGAGGAATTTTGAGAGTGGGTGTAGAGTCAGTCTCACTGTTGTCTCTCCTGAGAGTCAAGAAGCTGGAGTGTTTATTCTTCAAACCCCTTCCATCATTGGCAATGGGCATGGGACACTGGTGCTGTGTCCAAGAAAGCATTAGCTCCCGATATTTAAGACCTACATAGGCAAAGATCATGTGAATAGGCAGAGAGTCATACATACTCACAGAAGGATACTGATGGCAAAGGAATGTACCAAAATATTTGCTGCAATGCCTGCAGTGAAAGGATTAATATGTGTTTCTTAATAATATTCCTAAATATCACTGGTTGTTTTGGCTTGGTTCCTGTTTAAAATATTGCATTCAGTGAAATTCCAATGTTGAGTGGATTGTTACTGAAGTCAAATTCACTTACAGAATAAAAGGAGCCCTGAATGTGAATGAGGTCTCAGTGTTCTCGTCCCGATGATGGCCTCAGTTCCTTCCATGTAATAGAACCATTAAACTGATAATTATAGAAAAGACATTTCTGGATTTATTACCTTCTACGGTTGAGTTAGAAATATTAATTAATTCAACCCTCATGACACTTGATGGGATGAAGACTATTATTATTCTTATTTCCATTTTACAGAGAAGAAAACTGATCCACACATTAGTTACTTGGATGAGGTCACACATGGGGAAGTTGGCCGATCCAGAATTAGATCACAAGTAATCTTGACCCTCCAAAATCAGGATTGTTAACCACCACCAGGCTCCCTCTACATGTGGTACTCTCTAGGCTGCCTGCCTTCCCGGTGATCTGGAATCTTGTACCTTGGATAAAACCACGAAGGAGGGCAGCGGGTTGACTTCTGTGGTTTGACACAAGTCCACCTTGTGTCATTCCTTTTGGAGAATCAGTCACAAGACATGTGTACAGAATCTGGGGATGAGCAGGACACCTCATGTACTCAGTAGGTCCTAATAGGTCCCCTTTGGGAATGGCATTCTACTTCTGCACTAAAGAGAGATATGTTTTAAATCCTTTTCTTAAGAAAATGAATCCTCCTAGCTTTCCAATACCCTTGCAAATACTTCACGAACTGTGAAAGCTTTGGACCATCAAAATCTGATCTGCTGCCAGTTTTATTACTAGTGTATCTCCTTTCTGAATTTGCTCAAGCGAGTTGTTCAAGCGTACATTTGTTCAAGTGAATTTCCAATGAACCAGTCATCATCAGCATCAGGCCAGAATGTTTAGTTTCCAAGGGAGAGTAGCACATATCAGCTCGTGGTAATCATTAGAGACCAATTTTTACCCTCTCCTAAAGTCTGATCCAGAAATCTCTCTGAGTATCACTTGCAGGGGCCTGCAAACTCGCCTTTGAAGTCACATTATTATGATGAAAGTTATTTAATTTATAAGACATATGCCACTCTCCTACTACGTATATCTCACTATGCTTGAAACTAAGATCTGAGGGTACAGATATATTTTTGATGGTCCTGAATTTTAAGATGCTTGAAACACAGGTGAAAGGAATACATTCCAATATCATAAGAAATCAAATGGTGTAGACAGCTAAAGTCTATGTGTAAAGTTGAATGTGGAATTAGCCAGCCTCAAGATTCTAAATTATTATTATAAATGAGGGTCTTCATTAATTTATTCATCCATTCTCACACTCAGCAAATATTTAATGAACACCTACTATGTGCCAGGAATGTGAATGAGTGCGGAGCGGAGACCCAAAGCCCATTTGTAGGCCACTGGATATCCCCTTACAGAAGGGGCTCAGAGAGGAGATGAGCCAGTCAGGGTACGATGTAGCAAGGATGAAAAATACACATTTCATCCAGTTCCTAAATGGTTCTTCCCCATTTCCCCCCCCCCCACTATCATGATTCCAATTCTACCTTGCAAGTCTGGCTAGACCAGAGGATGTTCACTGGTACAGATAGGAACTGGAAACACAGGATTCCAGGGCAGATGATCCCTTCAGGACCAGTGGTGTGAGTGGCGATACTGGGAGGGTAGAGGGAGAGTAGGTTGGAAAGGGGGAACCAATTACAAGGATCTACATGTGACCTCCTCCCTGGGGGACGGACAACAGAAAAGTGGGTGAAGGGAGACGTTGGACAGGGCAAGATATGACAAAATAACAATTTATAAATTATCAAGGGTTCATGAGGGAGGGGGAGGGGAGAGGGAGGGGAAAAATGAGGAGCTGATGCCAGAGGCTTAAGTGGAGAGCAAATGTTTTGAGAATGATGAGGGCAATGAATGTACAAATGTGCTGTACACAATTGATGTATGTATGGATGGATTTTGATAAGAGTTGCATGAGTCCATAATAAAATGATTTTTTTAAAAAGAAGAAAACAAGAGAGAAGAGGGCAAGAAAATGAGAAAGGGAAAAAAAGTAAAATAAAATAAAAGTAATTAAAAATAAAATAAATTAAGGTTTTCAATCAAGAAGATGGATATGGAATCAGAACTCATAACGGTTTTAGCTCAATAGAGTAATTGAAATGAATTAAAAACTGTTCTAAGTTTGATATACGCCACCACCACCAGCACCCCAACAAAAAAGCTGTAACCTTTGAACAAACTACCATCCTTTTGATTTCACCCATTTTATTCCCTGTGTTAGGCTGGGCTGACTAGCGAAACAAATTCAGCGACACTCATATTATGTATAAGAGAGAGCTTTATATTAGTGAGTAACTATATGTGAAGAAATTGTCACACCCCAATCCAACTCAAGTCCCTAAGTCTGATACTAATCCGTAAGTCCCTTTACAGACTCATGCAACCACATGCAATGATATAGAATGCAGGAGTATCATAGGTCAGCCAGTGCAAAGTCTCATGGATCCAAGGTTGGTGGAAACAAGGCCAAGCTCCAGCAGCTCTAATGGTTGCCACCAATCAGGTGGGGAAAGGCAGAGAACAGGGGAGATTCCCTGGGCCCTCCTTTTGAGAAGGCCACGCCCACAGGGAGCACCATCAGTCTGAACTGAGTGACTGGTTGGATCCCAGCCCAACATTTGTATGTACATTCAAGTTGACATAAAAGTATGTGACTACCACATGGCCTAGCTGCTTTTCCCATTATGTCAAGGGGAAGTTGGGTTTTCTTTTCTTAAAGAGAAAAAGTCACCTTTCTTAATTCGATGTTCTCTAGTTGCGCCAAATGACTTCCAAGTAGCAAGAAGGGGGTACATAGAAAGGAAATGGGGTCATGCACAAAGTCAAAAGAGTATCGAATTTTCCATTTATTAAAGCAATGAGATAAAGGAGAGATGTTTCATGAGTAATCATGTCAATCACCACCAGAAGAGATTACATAAACTCACTTTATCTGGCTTTACTGTGGTCACTCTTCTTTTGTTTTAAAAAAACATAATTAACATACACATCCCCATGCATGAGAAATAACAAAATATTACAAGCTAATTTCCATATAGTTGGAATTTTATATCTGCATATTGATGGTTCAACTGTTTTATTAATTTTCTCCCATATTTTCTATAATGAACTTGTATGACTTTTATAATAAGGACAAAATGTTATTTTTCAAAAATTCCATAAACTCTCAGAGAAGACCAAGTCCAAAATAAGTACAATTATTCATTTTCATCATCATTGTCAAAAGAAAGGAGGATACTATTTTTGATTTGCTTTTGTGAGTTCTTTTTAACTGAGTCTTGCCTATTTCATCTTCATTTGTCTCCTTTTTTGAGCATGGTGTCAAACCTGAATATTTTTCATCAGAGGAATGCTTCACAGGTTTCCAGTACACGAGTCCTCCATAATCTTGTGCTAGCTCTTCATCTGCTTTGGCTGCCTTTATCTCAGCTTTAATTTTCATGACTTCTTCAGCTGATAAATCTGCTCTTCTCAAAACTACTTCTTGGGACTGTTCGTCTTCTTTTTGTTGTTGTTGTTGTTCTTTTTTT
>NW_022103951.1:5393021-5408158 GCF_000313985.2 Echinops telfairi
CTGTGGTCAACATCTTCTTCTGGGAGTTGAGGCTGGATTCTTTTGAGATAAGTATCCCAAAGCATCAATGCCAAAGATCTCCCCGTGGGAAAGAGATGTGGTCACTCTTACTTCACATCCTCTTTTGGATATTTGGAGCTTTGGTAGTGCAGTGGAATATGTGTTGAGCAGGTAAACACACAAGCTCATCTGTTCAATTCCACCAGTGGATCTGGGGGAGAAAGATAAGGTGTTTTACTCCTGTAAAGATTTATAGTCTTAAAACCCAAAGGGACAGTTCTACCATGTTCTATAGGGTTCATATGAGTTGGAATCAATTCAATGGCAGTAAGTTTGGTTTGTGGGTCTTGGGAGATAAATTTGCTGTTAAACTTAGTTGCCATTAGACATAGACTGTTATATAGGGAAAAAATAAAGACGAGAAAGTCCTAAGGATAGAAGGAGGTTAGAGGAGAAAGGATGGACCAACGGTTCTATACAATGGAAGTGAGAATCATTATAAATAATTAGTAGTGACATGAAGTGGAATATGCCTTTGACATTCTGCCCACCATTTGGGGCAAAAATCCATTTAGTTCTTTGCTAACATTACACTTTAGGTTCTCACTCTGCACAGCACTCAGGATGTGATAATGTATGACTCAAGCACCCCCTTTGGCACATACTTTGGTCTCTTATCCGATGACCTGCCTGACTTTGACAGCCTTCTCTGCTTCTGGACAATTTGCCAGATAGATTTTCAGTGTAACCAGGCCTAATTCCTTTTATCCCCAAAGGCTCCCAAGCCAACAATCTTAGAACGATCCATGCCTTGCAATTCTCACCTTTCTCTTATCTCAGAGACTACTTTTCATGTTCCCTCTGATGCTACTTGAAAATATTCTCACCTCAACCCCCAATACAACTGAAATCCATATATATATATATCTTGACCTCTTCTTGTGTCAACTCTTGCAATATTCCTTCCTAAGACCGTTCTAAATCCCCCTTGAACATGAGCATTCCATTTATTGTAGCCACAAGGGACTCTCACTCATCTCAACTACAGTTATCCTAATCACTTCAAAATAAAAACAAAAGCTTGAGGTTTGGTTTGTTTGTTTGCTTAATTTTTTACATTCAGCATGCATTGCCTCTCATAACTCAGTTTATAGCCAACAGCATAATCACACTTATGTCTGATATTGTCAAATTAGAGAATTGAACCAGTAATATAGATAGCTCAGGAAAGAGCTTAAATATAAAAATGAGAAATTGAAATAGTTTTGTCATCAATGCTGGTCACTCTCCCACCATCTATCTACTTGTTAGTTTGAACTACAAGAGAAAATTAAGATCAAGAAATGGATCTAATCTGGCTAAAGAAAAGCCAAATATTTCTTTACCTTCTTTTTTTATCCACCTTCTACTTGCAAGATACTATGGTGTCTTAAAAAGAATATGAACACTGGAATTAGGCAAAATTGGGCTCTAATCTCAGCTCTATCATTGACTTGATATATGACTTTGAGCAAGTTACTAATCTGCTCTTAAACTATTTCATCCGCTACAGAATGAAGATAATAAGTGCTTCCTCATAGGGTTGTTGTGAAAACCAAATGAGATTGCTTATAGATGGAATCTATTAATGGAACCCTTCCATTATCAAAAATGGAATGAATTAAAAAATCCACTTAAAGAACAAAGGAGCTGATTCAAAATGATACTGAGATGCCAAATTCCCAACTACCAAGGCAACAGTTGAAAAAAATTTCATATTTACTCAGGTCTCCCTTGTCCCAGAATATGTTGGTCCACTCATCAAGTGCCAATACACTGATCTTAAATCAGTTATCGTCCAGTGTAACTGATGGTCCACTGTATGATCAACACTGTACTCATGCTATAGGAGAAGCCAAATAAATATGAAACATGATCTCAACCCACTAGGAGTTAATAATTTGGTTGGGTCATATTTCAATCACTCAGCTCAGTGGTTATCTCGCCTTTTAGATAGGAGTTACCAAAGCTAGAAGATCTTCGAACTGATCTGGTATGTAGACTAAATGTTTAATTCAAAAGGATCAACTCCAGAAATCTATAATTGTGACAAGTTTCCTGATAATTTTGACACATCACAACTATGGTTTATGGTTCTGCTTCTGTGACCATTCTGAAATATATTCCTGTTCCAACATCAATTTTCTGAGGGGTTCACTATACAGTATATGAATTACATTTTTAAATGTTTATTCTTCTAACAATGGAAGTAGCTCTGTAGGTCCTAAAGACAAGTGGCCTGAAGCAAGTGAATATAAACACCAGCCCCAAAATTTCCAAGCAGTCAGTGCTAACTCATAATGATTCCATATGTTTTAGAGCACACCTGGACTCTATAGGATTCTCATGGTGTGAATTGTTTTTAACTTATGTTTGCTTGTTTCTTTAATTTGTTTTTAAAAATCTTTTTATCGGGGGCTCATACAGCTCTTATCACAATCCATCCATCCATCCATTGTATGTCAAGCATAGTTGTATATTGGTTGCCCTCAGCATTCTCAAAACATTTGCTTTCTACTTAAGCCCTTGGTATCAGCTTCTCATTTTCTTCCCTTCCTTCCCCCTTCCCCCCTCCCTCATGAACCCTGACTTTTGAGGGACAGAAAATCAGGCATCTCTTCTGAGGAGACTCTGGATGGGTTCAAACTTCCAGTCTCTTAATTAGTAGTTCAGTGCTCAACTATTTGCACCACCTATGGACCCTTAAAATTATAAAAGTATTTTGCAACTAATGGAAAATTCAAATGTAGTACAATCTTTGGAAGAAGAAATAAGAGGTCTGCTTCATAGGGATTAGTCACTATGCTATTTTTAACAGTGGAATATTGCCAGATATAGTGCCAGAATATGAATCCCTTAGGTTGGAAGGCACTCAATATACGACTGAGGAAATGCTGCCTCTTAAATTTGAGGTGACCTTACAGAAGTGAATGAAGTACAGATTTTGGAACATTCATTTGCAGATGGACCATAACTCAAAATGAGAAGAAAGATCTATAAACATCCATTAATAATTGTAGCATGAAATGTGCAAAATAAGAATCTAACAAAATTGTAGGTAACCAAAAATGAAATGGAACATACGATTGAACTGTTCAATTGCATGATATATGAATGATAAGCCTATAAAACTGGGAAAATGAAATGGAACACATGAAAAATGATATCCTAAACATTAGTGTGCTTAAATAAATTGGGTTTGGCCATTTTGAGTCAGACAATCCTATGGTTTAGGAATGACAAACACGAGAGAAATGGCTTTGTATTCCTCATCAAAAAGAACATGTCAAAATGTCTCTTGAAGTGCAATGCTTCGTGTGATTGGATAGTAGCTATACAGATCTGTTAATGCAACAATTATACAAATGTATACACCAACAACAAAACCAGTTAAGAAGAAATTAAATAATTCTACCAACTTGTCTAAAATTGATCAGACATGTAATCAAGGCGCATTGATAATTAATGGTGATTGGAATGCAAACGTTGAAAACACAGAGAAAGGATCCGTAGTTGGAAAATATGGCCTAAGGTATAGAAATTATGCTAGAAGATGATATACAATGTTGCATGAAGAATGACTTCTTCATTATAAATATCTCTCTTTTTGCCAGAACAAGTCATTTTATTTATTTATAATTCAAAAAAACTTTATTTATTTAGCTTCCTGACTCTGTGCTTCCATCTGCAACACTTTCCCAACGATCTTCTGCTCCTCAGTAAGGAAAGCGCGCTTGAGCCTGCTTCAGACCAGACACATCGAGCACAGCTGGAACCCCCACAGGCCCTGCTGACATATTTTTTGCTATTGTTGTTTTGGATAATCTCATGAGAACTGTGGGTCTCACAACACAGACCCCTTGGACACACACCACACCCAGATGTTGGTGCTTACCAACCTTCTTTGTACAAAAGTAAACAATTCTATTACCAGGAGTTTGGGACAGCCCACTTTTATTAGAAGTTGTATTGTAGGACAGCTTACGCCGGTAGGTCAGACTCTAAACCATTTTGAATGCCTCTACACAGCATCCCCAGAAGAGCACAAATACCATTTTGCAACGACATAAACTGTGCTTAAACACTCAGACCTCGCCAAATGGAATACGTAAGATTGACTATATTTGTAGTGAGACACAAGAAGCTCATTTTCGTAAGCTAAAACAAGTCCAGGAGCTCACTGTGGGATAGACCAATAATTGTTCATATGAAATTTGGGGGTGGAGCTGGAGAAAATTCAAACAAGTCCACAAGAGTCACAATAGGACTTTCAGTAGATCCTTCTTGAACTTAGTGACCATCTCAAGAACAAAGTTGCTGCATTGAACACTAGTGACTGAAGGCCAGACAAGTTGTGGGATGATGTCTAGAACATCATACATAAAGAAAGCAAAAGGTCATTAAAAATAGGAAAGAAAGAAAGAGGTTTCATAAAAGACTCTGAAACTTGATCTTCAATGGACAGTAGCTAAAGCAAATGGAAGAAATGAAGACGTGAAAGAGCTGAACAGACAATTTCCAGGACACCTGGAGAAGACAAAGTAAAGTCTGATAATGACCTGGGTACAGACCTGGAATTGTAAAAGCAAAAGTGCTCAGCACATTTCAAGCTGACATAAATGAAGAGAAATTCAAGATGCAAGTTGTGATATTGAAGGGTAATATAGTCAAAATTTTGAACGATGCCAGGAGCACCAAAAGATAGCTAGAATCCGGCCACAATACCAAAAAGAACTGGGTGAACGTTAGCTATTTCAAAGGTAGCATATGACCAAGGCCTGTTGATGACACTGAAGGAAAAAAACCAAGCAGCCCTTAAAGGCATTCAGAAAACACACGATTTCAGAAATTGACAAGAGTACCCATCGAATTGTTAAAAAACGAATGTCCTGCTAGAAGCACTTATCAGCCTGTGCCAAGACATTTGGAAACCAGCTACCCAGTCAGATGACTTGGAAGTTCATAGTAATGCCCATTACAGAGAAAGGTGACTGACCCAACAGAATTTGGAAACTGTCAAATAATATCATTAATATGACTTACAAGTGAAATGTTGCTAGAAATAATGCGTAAATGGTTGGAGCAGTGCCTCAACAGGGAGTTGCCCGAAATTCAACAGGCTTCAGAAGAGGACATGGAAGGAGGGATAGCATCGCTGACTTCAGATCTTGGCTTAAAGCAGCAAGGACAGGAAATGTAATTTTTTGTTTGTGTGTGTGTGTGTTTGTGTTCTATTAATTATGGAAATGTATTCGATTTTGTGAATCATAGCCAACTATGGATAACATTGCAAAGAATGGGAATTCCAGGACATGTCACTGTGCTCATACAGAACTTATTCAAGAACAAGAGGCAGTTGTTTGAATACTGCATGATTTAAAGTCGGGAAGTGTGTGCCAGGGTTGTCTTTTCATGATATTTATTCAATCTGAGCAAATAATCTGATAAATCGGACTATATGAGGAAAATGCAGCATCGAGATTGAAGAAAGGCTAACTTAAAAATCCCAATATGCAGAAGATACAACCTTGCATGCTGAAAGCCAAGAGGACTTGAAGCATTTGCTGATGAAGCTCAAAGATTGTGGCTGTCATAGATTACAAATCAATATAAAGTAAACCAAAATCCTTCAAATTGGACCAATAGACAACATCATGATAAACAGAGAAAAAAAAATGAAATTGACAAGGATTTCATTTTGCTTTGATCCATAATCAGAGCTCAGGGAAGTAGCAGTCAAGAAATCAAATAATGTATTACATTGCTTCAGACCACTTTAAAGTGTTAAAGAGCAAAGATGTCATTTTGAGGCCTGAGGTGTGTCTGACCCAACGCATGGCATCATTTATATGTGAAAGCTGGATAACACATCAGGAAAACTGGGGGAGAATTGATGCATTTCAATCATGGTGCTGGTGAAAAATATTGAAGGATGCTGCTTAGATGCAAGGATGGAGATACTTTGTCTCATGTCCCTTGGACAAGTTAGCCAGAGAGACCAGTCCCTGGAAAAGGACACATCATGCTTGGTGGAGGATCAACGAAAGACCCTCACTAAGAGGGATTGACACATTGGCTGTAACAATGAGCTCAAACATAGCACTAATGGTGGGACTGCAAAGGACTGGGAAGTGTTTTGTTGTGTTCTCCGTAAGGTTAATACGAGGCAGAACTGATTTGAGGGCACTTAATGAGAATAACAACAGAATCTGTCCAAGACTCTCTCAGTGGCAGAACTGAAGTTATAAATAAAAGAATAATTAACAACTAATAAGAGCCCATGATGTCTCTGTAGATGTGTGACTGTACCTTGTGCCAAAACTTTCCAACGGTTCCATTCCAATGACATTCTAATGCCAATCACTCTGCCCAACTTCCTGGTCTATCACTCTCAAAATGTAAGAAAGAAATCATTAAGAAACTTTGGCTTAAACACTATCTGAAGCCCACTTAAATTTGAGGTAGGTTCAGAGAACTCATTTCAGAAATAGGAACATCAACATATGAAATTAATAGCAATTTTCCTTACTGGTTCTCTTGAAAAATCCCAGTGAGAAATCTCACTGCAAGCCAAATAATTCTAGTTAGGCTGTTCACTGCTGCCATCAAAAACCTGTGACAAAATACCCATTTATAAACTATCAAGGGCTCATGAGGGAGGGGGGAGCGGGGAGGGAGGGGAAAAATGAGGACCTAATGTCGGGGGTTTAAATGGAGAGAAAATGTTTTGAGAATGATGTACAAATGCGCTTTACACAATTGATGTGTGTATGGATTGCGATAACAGTTGTATGAGCCCCTAATAAAATGTTTTAAAAAAACCAAACCTGTGACTAGAAAACAAGTACTGCATAGGGCTAAGGCACACGCTGATGTGTGGCATAAGGACAGATAGGCAGACTCAGCATATGATGAAATTACAAGGGAGCAAAACAGACACTTAAAAAACCCTCACTGCCATCAAGTTGATTCCAATGCACAGTGACCCCATAAGATGGGGTAGGGCTGCCCTTGTGGATTTCTGAAGCTAGACATCTTTACAGAGGAAAACCTCATCTTTCTCTTGAAGAGCAGCTGGTGAGTTGGAATGGCTGAACTTGACGTTGGCAGCCTAACACATAACCCACTATCCAGGGCTCTTTAAAAAAGATACAGACCCATAGAATGTTTTAAGTTCCCCTTTACATACATAGGTGTGCATATACACACATGTGCATGCCTCTCAATAAGGTGCTCTTTCGGTAATGTTAATTCTAGCTATTTGAAGCCCTGAAAATCAGAAGAGAAATCAGTACTGTACATGCTATTTTGGATCTACTTCATGGTCTGTGATCCCATGAGATAACTTGTAAAATCTCTCTTCACCACTACAAATTTGCAGCTGGGGATGACTACCTTCTATCCCTAAAAATCAAATGCAGCTATTGGCATTGCTCAACGACAGTAATTAAAATCTAGGACCAATTTACATCCTTTTGTCCAAATTCCTCAAACTGTTCTCTAGGATGGACAAATCCCATTTTGTATACAATGTGTTAAAAAGCAAAGTTTTGCCAGCATACCCCACAGCCATTGAGTTGATTCTAACTTAACCTAACCCAACTCCATCAAGCTGATCCTATATAAGATTGTAAGCTCTTTTAGGAGCAGATAGCCTCTTATTTCTTCCACAGAGTGGCTGGTGGGTTTGAACTGCTGACCTTACTGTTAACAGTCAAACACTTACCCTGACAGCACCACCAAGGTTTATTCCTATTCATAGTGTCCCTATAGGAGACAGAATAGAGCTGCTCGCTAGGTTTTCAGAGAATAATTCTTTATTCCTTGTCTATATGTGTTCTATTTTGCCTGGAGTGCCAAAAGTTTTTGAGACAGGAAAATAATAACAAAATGCTCAGCATACAAATAAACATCATGAGTTTTGCTTTAAAATGACGTACAGTCGAAAAGCAAAACACTTTTTAAAAATTAGGCCTCATTAACCACACACACAAGCTTCATTGAAGCCATTCAATCAGCATTTTATTGCATGTTATTTTCTAGGCAATGGGTGCTACAGAGGGCCTAAGTGGTCCCACTTAAATCAATGTCATTACACATCAATCACTTCCTTTTTCAAGCACCTGATTCTCCACCTGAAGGGGATCTTGGGCAAGGAGAGAGCTCAGCTAGATTATAGGGCACGCCCTAACGTCAGGTGCTAATGCCCCCAGCTTGAATCTTTGGGTGGTACAGTTACCACACTGAGCTGCTAACCAACGCTGTTGTGTAGTTCACCCAGAGGGTGCTTTGATGAACAACCTGGCCAGCTACTTCTTAAAACCAGTCATTGGGGTGGGGGCTAGAACACAAGGCATGGAGGCCTGGTGAGTGGTTTGAACTGTGGACTGCAGAGTTGATTGCCTAAGACGTAAACCGCCCCCCTCACCTAATTCACACTTTTAAACAATTCATTGAAAACCGTATGAGTACAGTTGTACTGTCACACGTGTGGGGTCACTGTGAAACAGAATAAATTCAGCAGCTGATGAAAAATTTAAAAAATGGAATGTCCCTTGTAGTAGTCCCCATCAAGGAAAGATGAATGGTGTTGGAGAAAGGCCTCAAATCCCTCTCCTTTGGGGGACAAGTATGATATATAGTTTCCCAGACATTGCTCGTGAGATTGAGGCCCATTTGGCCAGAGCAATACTCTGCTCAGTAAGCTTTTTTTACAGTCTCCTTTCCCAACACTGTATCATTTTCCACTTTCTCATACAGCTTCCCAGATTCACCTATCAAATAAACTATTTGCATTCACAGCTTTATTTTAAGGTCTGCTTCTGGGAGCACCCAGATTAAAACACTGGGCATAAGCCAATTAAAAAAGTCAGAGCCATGCCCTTTGAAAGACATACCTAAACAAGCTAGTAAATGTTCTGTGATCATCTACAATTTTACCAGGCAGAACAAGAGATAGAGTAACTCTCCATGGGGTACTTAGGAACACATAACCAAAAAAAAACATATTGTTGAGAATGAGGGGGACTGGAGCAGATCCAAAGTCCATCTGTAGACAGTGGAACAATCTCCCCACAGAGGGGCCACAGGGAAGGGATGAGTCACCACGGTGCAGTAAAACATCGATGAAAAACACTATATTCCTCTGGTTCCTTGAGGCTTCCTCACCCCCCACTACCATGACCCCAGTATGGCTTCTCAATTCAGACTAGACTGGAACATGTACACAGTTATAGAAAGGGATGAGATCTCACAACACACAGAATCCAGGAACAGGAGTGGGAATAATGATACCAGAAGGGTAGGAGGAAGAGGGGGAGAGGAAGGGAGAAAGGGGGAACCGATGGAAATGATGGACACATAACCATACACCCCTCTAGAGGGGGAAGAACAGCAGAAAACATGGGGGAAGGGAGACAGCAGTCAGTGTGAGAGATGAAAATAATAATGTACAATCTATCAGGGGGTTATGAGGGTTGGGTGGGGGAGGGGGGGAAGTAAGCAGATACCAAGGGCTCAATAGAAAGTAAATATCTAGAAAAGAATGAAGGCAACATATGTACAAACATGCCTGATTTAATTGATGTATGGATTGTGATGGATTGTACAAGCCCCAATAAAATGCATTTTTTAAGTTCTCTGGATTAGAGTTTATATTCTAAAGCACTTGGTTTATGCAGGGTCATGCTTGACAGTGGATGCTTTAACTGCATTGTGTTTCTTGACATAAAATCAGACTCCATTTTGAGTTTTTCTGACCATCAACAAACAATGTGGCAGCCTTGCTTTCAGACAGAGTATGTTTGAAAGTAAATTACAACTTCCATGGCCAACGAGGGGCATTCTTGCCCTCGGGTTTACAAGAAGAACCGGGGACTTGCCTGGGTGTGTCCTGAATATGCTATCTAAAGGCTGTGGTATTGGTAGCTATGATTCAGGGTCGAAGTCCCAGTACCAATCCTGTAAGCTTTCAAAATCTGCAGTTGTGTGCTCATTCCAGCAAGAGAAAATCCTTGATGTCTGTCTTATCTCTCTTTAGCTTAACGTTACCTATTGGTCCCGCTGTGAGGATTTTGGTCTCTTTTACATTGAGTCGTAATCCATACTGCAGGCTGCAGTTCTTGATCTTCATCAACAAGTGCTTCAAGTCCTCCTCACTTTCAGCAAGCAAGACTGTGTCATTTGCATATCACAGGTTGTTAATGAGCCTTCCCCCAATCTTGATGCCATATTCTTTCTCATATAAGCCAGTTTCTCTGATTATTTGATCAGCGTCCAGATTGAATAAATATGGAGAGAGGCTACAACCTTGATGAACACCATTCCTAATTGTCAACCATCCAGTATTCCCATGTTCCAGTCACACAGCTCTGCTTCTTGATCCATGTACAAGTTCCACATCAGCACAATGAAGTGTTCTACAATTACCATTCTTCTCCAAGGCTATTGGTTCGGATCCACACAGTCAAATGCCTTGGCATCGTCAATAAAAGAGAAGTAAACCTCTCTCTGAAATTCTCTGCTTTCAGGAAAGATCCATCTGATTTAGCAACGATATCTCTCATTCCACACCCTCTTCTACGACCTGTATGGATTGCTGGCAACTTCCTGTCAATGTACTGCTGCAACCTTTGTCGGATAATCTTAGGCAAATTTTACTGGCATGTGATATCAGTGCTATTGTTCTATAATTTGAGCATTCTGTTATTCTCCTTTCTTTGGAATGGGTACAAATATGGGTCTTTCCCCCATCAGTTGGCCAGGTAGCTGTCTTCCAAATTTCCTGGCAGAGATAAATTAGTGTTTCCAGTGCTTCATCAGCTTGTGGAAACATTTCCGTTGGTATTCCATCTGTGCTTGGAGCCTTGTTTTGAGCAATGCATTCAGTTCAGCTTGGATTTCTTCACCAATGCTTCTTGGCTCATATCCTCCCTCCTGAAATGGTGGAATATTAACTAGTTCTTTTTGGTACAGTGACTCTGTGTATTCTTCCCATCTTCTCTTGATGCTTCCTGCAGCATTCAATAGTTTGCTCATAGAATTTTTCAATATTTCAACTCGATGCTTGACTTTTTCTTGAGTTTTTTCAGTTTACAATATGCTGAGCATGTTCCTCCCTTTTAGTGTTCTAATTCTAGGTGTTTGCACATTTCATTATAATATTTAGCTTTGTCTTCTCAAACTGACCTTTGGAGGTTTCGCTTCTACTCTTTGACTTCATAATTTCTTCTATTTGCTTTAGCTCCTCTACAATTAAAAGGAAGTTTCAGAGTCCTTTCTGACATCCAATTTGATCTTTTCGTTCTTTCCAGTCTTATTAATGACCTTTTGCTTTCTTCAAGAATGATGGTCTTCAGGTCCTACCACAGCTCGTCAGGTCTGCTGTCATTCGTGTTCAATATGTCATCTGTTCCTGCGATGTTCTTCAAATCCAGGTGGGATAGACTCAAGGTCATATTTTGGCTCTCATGGACTTGTTTTTTTTTCCCAGCTGTGACCTGAACTTACATACAAACAATTGATGGTCTGTTCCACAGTCAGGTCTGGTTTTAGCTGCTGATATTGAACTTCTCAATAATCTCGTATCACAGATGTAGTTAATTTGATTTCTTTGTATTCCATCTGGAGAAGTCCATGTTGTTGAAAATGGTTTTTGCTATGAAAAAGTCATTGATTGTGCAAAATTCTATCATATGTTCCCAAGCTTAGTTTCTATCACCAAGTCCATATTTTCCAATTACTGTTCCTTTCTCCTTGTTTTCAACTTTTGCATTCCAATCACCAACAATTATTGATGCATCTTAATTGCTTGTTTGATCAATGTCTGATGAAGTTGTTGATAGAATTCTTCTATTTCTTCATCACTAATGTTTGTGATTGGTGTATAAATTTGAAAAATAGTTGTATTGATTTGATTTCCTTGAAGGCAGAAAGATATAATCCTATCACAGACAGCATTGTACTTCATGATTGATTTTGCAGTTTTTTGTTTTCTTTTTAAACAATGCCATTCCTCTTGATTGTGTCAGTCTCGGCCTAGTAAATTGTATGCTTTTCTGATTCAAAATGACCAATGCCAGTCCATTTCCACTCATGAATGCCAAGGATATGGATCTTCATGCATTCCATTTATTTCTCTCTTTTAAAAAACATTTTATTGGGCGCTTGTACAGCTCTTATCATGACCCATACATACATCCATTGTGTCAAGCACATTTATATATCTGTTGCCATCATCATTCTCAAAACGTTTTCTTTCTACTTGAGCCCTTGGTATGACCTCATCTAGCCCCCTCCTTCATGAACCCTTGATAATTTATTAACTTTTTTTCATGTCTTACACTGACTGCTGTCTCCCTTCATCCACTTTTCTATTGTTAGTCCCCCTGAGAGGGGGTTATATATCAATCATTGTGATCAGTTCCCCTTCCTGTCCCCCCCCCCTTCCTCTTACCCTCCTGGTATCACTATTCTCATTATTGGTCCTGAGGGGTTTATCTGTCCTGGATTCCCTGTGTTTCCAGCTCTGATCTGTACTAGTGTACATCCTCTGGTCTAGCCAGATTTGTAAGGTAGAATTGGGATCATGATAGTGGGGGGAGGAAGCATTTAAGAACTAGAGGAAAGTTGTATGTTTCATTGTTGATACCCTGCACCCTGACTGGCTCATCTCTTCCTTGTGACTCTTCTGTGAGGAGATGTCCAATTATCTACAGATGGGTTTTGGGTCTGCACTCCACCCTCCCCCTCATTCACATTGATATGATTTTGTGTTCTGGGTTTTTGATGCCTGATACCTGATCCCATCAACACCTCATGATCACACAGGCTGGTGTGCTTCTTGCATGTGGGTGTGGTTGCTTCTCAGCTAGATGGCTGCTTGTTTATCTTCAAGCCTTTAAGACTCCAGACACTATATCTTTTGATAGCTGGGCACCATCAGCTTTCTTCACTACATTTGCGTATGCAATCATTTTGATTTTAGCGATAATGTCAGGAAGGTGCACATCACAGAATGCAGTGTTATTACAACAAAGTGTTCTTGTGATGAGGCAGTACTTGAGAAGAGGCCCAATGTCAGTCTGCTACCTTAATACTTAACATATAAATATATGTACATAGCTATAATTCCCTATCATTATATATAAATATATATGTACATGTAGATGCCTGTATTTAAACCTCTATAAATGTTCTTTGCCTCCTAGTTCTTTCCTCTGTTTCCTTTTACTTTCCTCTTCTCTCACTGTCATGTTGAACCTTCATTCTGTGTTCAATAATTCCTCTCGGTTACATTGCACTTTATCAAACCCCACCAGGCATCCTATGCCCTCCTCACCATAGATTTTAGATCACTTGTTGTACCCTTGTACCTGGGTTTGTTGGGACCCCCGATCCTTTCCCCCACCTCCCCCTCTCCAGCATCCACCCAGAGCCATCAGCCCCATTGTTTCCCTCTGGATTGTTTATCCTGCCTATTTTACCTAGATAGACATGCAAAATAATAATAAGCAAAAAACAAATAAATAAAGCAAAACAACAACAAAATAAAAGCCTATAAATAATTCCAGGTCTCTTTGTTGACCTTTATGAGTGTTTTCTAGTCAAGTCTTATGGGGTGCCACACCCTGGACCCAAAGTCTATTTTTTGTATTCCTTGCGGACTTCTTTAATTTGCTCCCCTTGCTGCTCTGATGTATGCCTTCAGTGTTTAGCCCAGGTGTGGTGGGGTCAGATCAGGCACAATTCTCGCATTGCGTCTCCAGTGTCTCCATTTCATTTTTGACCACTTCCAATTTTCCTAGATTTATACTTTGTACATTCTAAATTCCTATCATTAGCATATTTTCAGCTGTTTCTCTTTACCTTGAGTCATGTCCCTTCAGTAAATGAAGATTCAGAAGGCTCTACTCCCACCGGACTCCATTCTGAGAAATCAGCTCCTCGTTAGTGCCATTTTGAGTGCCCTCAGACCCGAGGGACCCACCCTCTGGCAATGTCAGCTATGACCATCTTTCACTTCCATCCATTAGGGCTTTAGTATCTGACAAGGTTTTAAAGCTCTGCATAAGGTTATCAGTTGCCCCTTCCCCCAAAATGGAGAGCCATGTCCCTCTTCATTGTCTGTTCTTAGTCTGAAAGCTCCACTAAAATCTCTTCACTCTGTGTGACCCTGCCACCATTTGAAATATCAGTGCCATACCTTCCAGCATGACAACAACACACAAAAGCCACCACAGCAGTAAATTTTTTTGGCTTCTTGCTAATGGTCTAGGTTTAATAAAGGAATCTCTATAGAATATGTTTGAATGTAGGGGTCTTCATCTTCCCTAAGAGCACCTCAAGGATCCCCCCTACACACACCTCACTGCCATCAAATTAGTGAAGACTCATAGGGACCCTATGGGACAGAGTAAATTTAGCCCTGTAAATTTTTGAGACTAACTCTTTACAAGAATAGAAATCACTGTATTTCTTCCCCCTAAAGATGAGTAAACATTTGTTAGAAAGGATGAGTAGAAGTTGAATGTCCACATACTAAGAGAATAAGCATTTCAGATCATGGAAGCATCACTTGAAAAGCATGTTACCCAGTCCTACCAACACTTACACACACACAAAGAGAGAGAGAGAGAAAGACAAACACATACTTATACTTGGAGTTCAGAGGAGTGCACTAAGGACAAATGAAAATGATTAAAAGAAATTTGGAATCTAGCCTCTCAAGATGGTCCCCAGTGCATCTTGTGCCCCCACAACTATACCCATGTTTATATAGTTCTATCTCACATAAAATTTATGATGACTTTATTCCTCTTTTGTGGCTTTTAGGACAGTTCAGGACCTAATCTTTAAGAAGCCCTTTGGTTTTTCCAATTTTGTGAGCTACAAAACACCATGTAAAATATCTGGTCACTATGCTAGAGAGACCAAATAGGGCCGGGAGACACCATCAGGTCTTGTATCCTTGCTTAACATAGCTGTCCAAGCTAAGTTGCTAGATATGAGTATTAACTCATATTGAATATTCCAGCCCCAGTTGCTATCTTATTTGAGATATACTCAAGGAAACCATCAGAGGAACCACAGAGGGAACA
>NW_022103951.1:5409201-5412216 GCF_000313985.2 Echinops telfairi
GGGAGGTAAGTGGTAGAATAGACAAAGGTGGTGAATGGCGGCGCTGACACTGGATCAAAGGTAACACTCAGCAATGATGATGGCTTCTATACCAGCTTATATGCTATTATTAAAGGAATATGTTTCCATGCTATAGAATTAAAATGAGAGTCAGGGAGCAAGTAACTAATTCTACATTTAAAGGAGTAACATGAATATAGTGGGTTTTTTTACTTTTGTGTTTGGATAATGTTCTTGTAGGACTAGTGAAAATATGCATGAATAAAATATAGGAAAATAAATTCGAAAAGATCATGCTTGGAAAGGACTCTAATCGTTCTAACTCAGTCTTCCAGGGTTCAGGTCAGAGGCTGCCTTACTGCAAGGCCTCTGTGGTTTTAGACCAGAACAAGCAACATCTATTGACCTTAAGAATCACCGAAAGAAACTATTTCTTTCCTTCATGGTTCAAGAGGCTGTGTATTGTTTTGCTTTTTGGTCTATCACAAGGGGAAGGGAAGAGTTCAACAAAATATTTACAAGAAATACAATGATATAAAATAGCATATTAAAGCTATTTTTCAAGAACTTTGGGGAAAAGACATAAAAGAGAAAACTACATTCAACCAAAAAAATGCTATTCACAGATTCATCCATTCTGAAGTACTGGAGATCAGGAAAAACATATTCCTATGTGGGCCCTGGGCACTCAGAAAGCACACACACACACACATACACACAATCAGTCAATCAATCAAGGATACCATAGGAAAAAAGTAGCTTTATTTTTATTTTGTTTTTGAGTGAGCAATTAAATGTTGCCCTCCTTTGCTTTGAAAATTAACAGAAGGAACACAAACGTGCTATCCAAAATATTAAATTCTTAATAAAAATATGCCGCTCTATCTCCGCAGAAACTATGCAAGCAAGAAAACAGTAGAGTGAAAGTATAAAATTATGATAGAAAAAACTCCAACCAAGAATCCTAGGTTCAGCAAAATTATTCTTCAAATATGAGAGAGAAATAAATGTATTTCTAAACAAGGGAAAACTAAAGGAATTTGTAAAAGCAAGACCAGCGTTACAAAAATTATTAATGGGATCACTATCGGCAGAGAATGTTTAACAAAAGCAGACAAACCTTAGAGCTTCGTATAGCACAAAACCACTCCGAAACCAATACAATGAACCCAGCACTCAAAACAACACAGAAACAGAGGAGGAACATATACACCAATAAAACCAGACAAAAAGTAGGGGTGGGGGGGATGTAAGCCCAGCAGAATGACAGCAAAATATTTGCATCTGTCAATGATGACACTGAATTTCAATGGATTAAATGCACGAATCAAACGAGAGTAACAGAACTGGATAAGAAAACATGAACCATCTATAAGCTGCTTACAAGAGGCACACCTTGAAGCCAAAAATAGACTAAAAATCAACAGATGGTAAAAAATCTACCAAAACAATAGCAACCATAAAAAGGGCAGGAGTGGCAATATTAATCACGTATTAAATATATTTCAAGTTGAACAACATAATGGAAGACAAGAATGGACACTAAATAATGATTAAAGGAATAATACACCAGGAATAGATAACCCAATAAATATATACACACCCAACAAAAGACCCTTGAAATACATTAATCAAATCGTCACTGAATGGAAAGCAGACATAAATAACCTAATTTCAGAAATAGAAATAAACAGGAGAATTCAACATACTACTCTCAAGGGAAGACTGACCATCAGGAAAAATCTCAATAAACAAACAAAAGAGCTTAACAACACAATCAACCTGCTTAACCTCCTAGACATATGCAGAGCACTCCATCCAATAACAACATAGTAAACATTCTTCTCCAGAGCACATGATATATACTTTTCTTTGTAATCATTTTACTGGGGGCTCTTACAGCTCTTATAACATTCCATACAACAATTGTATCATCAAGCATATTTGTACATAAGTTGCCATCATCATTTCCAAAACCTTTTCTACTTGAGCCTTTGATATAAGTTCCTATTTTTTCCCCTTCCTCCCCCTCCCCCCACACTCATGAATCCTTGATTGTTATTATTATTATTGTTATTATTATTTTGTATCTTACACTGTCCTTGTCTTCCTTCACCCACATATATACTCTTAAATAGATCACATATTAGGCCACAAAGCACGCCTCCACAAATTCAGAAACATTGAGATCCCACAATCCATTTTCTCAGATCACAACATTATAAAATTGGGAATGAAAAACAGGAAGAACAGGAACATAAAGACAAACACATGAAGACTGACCAACATAAACAAAAGACTAGGTAATAGATCAAATAAGGGATGAAAGTAAGACATTTCTTGAAACAAATGAGAATGAGAACACATTATACCAAAACCCTTGGGAAAGATCAAAATGAGTTATCAGTGGGCAATTTATAGATATCAATGCACACATGAAAAAATAAGAAATCCAAAACCAACACCTTAACACAGCACATCCAACAACTAGAACAAGAGAAACAAACAAAAATACCTTCCAACAACAGAAGAAAATAAATCATAAGGATTAGAACAGAAATAGACAAACAGGTAAAACAGAAAAAAAGTGCAAAAAGCAACAAGACAAGAAGTTGGGTTTTCGAAAGGATTAAAACAATTGACCAAAAAAGCTACTGGCAAACTTAACAAAAGAAAAGAAAACACGTAAATATCTAGAATTAGAGATGAAAAGGGTGAAACCACAACATATCCAAGTGAAATCAAAAGAATAATAAAACATTACTATGAAAGACTGTACTCCAACAAGTTTGATAATCCAGAAGAAAGTAACAAGTACCTAGAAATTCACCGTCTACCCAAATCAACGCAAACAAATGTAAAAATCCTGAACAGACCTATAACAAAAGAAAAACTAGAGAAGGTCATCAAGAAATCTCCAACCAGAAAGGGGGAACCAATCACAATGATGGATGTATACACCACCACCACCAACCCCACACACAGGGGGGCAAACAACAGAAACGTGTGAAGGGA
>NW_022103951.1:5413198-5474167 GCF_000313985.2 Echinops telfairi
AGCTGATTCCGGGAACCCAAGAGGAAAGCCAATTTGGGGAATGATGAAGGCAACAAATGTATATATGTGCTTTACACAATTGATCTATGTATTGTGATGAATTGTATGAGCCCCAATAAAATGATTTTTTTAAAAAGAAGTGAACCTCTCAATATTAGAAGATGATATGATTTTATATAGAGAGACCCTGAAGGACGCCGCAAAAAAATATTGTTGGAAAGAAATGAGGAAATTGGTAAAGTACCAGGATACAAGAGAATCTAGCAGATTCCTATCTACCTGCCAAGAGAGCTCTGAAAACGACATCAAGAAACCTAACCAGATCTTCTTTAAGCCTATTAGGTCTGCTGGTGACGCTTGGAAGTCGGGACATTGTTGTTGCAATTGATCCAGTGGAAAGCCTCAGTGGGGCGAAACCAGAAAGCAAATTTTTCAGATAGCCATAACAGCTGAAAATGGTGATAGTGAAAAAAATGGCTGAACTGAAAGCCAAAATCTGTCATCAAATTAAGTATTATTTTTGGTGACTTTAATTTTCCTCAGGACAAATTGTTTAAGGAACAGATCAAAGTTGATGAAGGCTAGGTACCACTGGAGATAATGATAAAATTCCGCATGTTAAACCATCTATCAACAGACTTTAATGTAGAAACATTGAGCAAATCAGAGGTAGAGTTCATGGAAATAAATGAAGATAAAACTAAAATCTGAAGATCTCCAAGCAAACCCCACCCCGAAGTGACTGATGGGTATAAAAATTATGTAAAAACAGATCTGTTTATAGTAAAGTCTTCCCAACTGATGACATAAAAGAGTGGGTTGGAAGGCCAAGGTGAAATACTAAATATTCAGATGAGAAGAACATTGCACAGAGCATCCAAGGGGTCAATATTTGTTGTATTAGACAGAATGTGTTAAGAAGATTGTAGAACCCCTTGGCCAGTTGTAGAAAGACACAGACCTGCTAATACAAGGAGGATTACTTTCCAAAAAAGAATAAGGGGGAATAAAAGTGGAAGCTAAATTATGGGATTAACGACGAGAAAGAAGAAAAACAGAAGTTAAAAGAAGATGCTGAAATGAGATCTCTAGAAGAAAAGATGGGCTATTTGCTGAATTTTTTGCATGGCGCCAGTGATCAGCTCCATAGAGAAGATTTGCACAGCCTTTTTGCAAGTCATGGAGAAATCAAATGGATAGACTTTGTCAGAAGAACAAAAGAGGGAGTAATTTTATTTAAAGAAAATGCTAAAGAAGTACCAGATAAAGTCAAAGATGTCAGTAACACTAACCTACAATTAAAAAACAGAGAAGTGATGTGAGAAGTACTACAAGGAGAGACAGAGGAAGCTGCACCGAAGAAAGTATGGAGAGTCAACAAGAAACTCTGAACAAATGGAAGTCTAAAGGTGGCAAATGCAAAGGAAAAGGAAAGGGAACTAGAGTTGCCCAGGCTGGGTCAGTGGAGGAAAAGTACAGATCCAGAGCAAAAAGAAAGGAAATTTGATAGTGACGATGAAAATAGTGGTGCAGCTGGACCAGTGGAAAGAGCAAGAGAAGAAGCAGACCAGAAGATTCTTCATCCAAAGAACAGAAAATTAAAAATGGCACAGGAGACCAGTAGTTTAATGACCCACTTTAACACATTTCATTTACCTTTAATCTGCTTTTCTCTTTGGAGAGTTTTAAAAAGAAAAGTGAATTAGGTCCACTTCAATGTCTATCTGTAAGAAAGGAAAATATTTTTGTTGTTTTGTCTTTTTGTTATCAGATGATGATTTTTTTATGTATAGCGCTGCTTTAACAGGTGATTCAAAAGGAAGGTTCTTCCGCTAAATTACCTTTTTTAATATGAGAATATATTAATATAAAATTTAATAAAATTTTATGCTAGATAAAAGAAACCTAACCAGTGAAACAAAAGAACTGTTAAAAGAAAACTACAGAACATTATTACAAGAAACCAAAATCGTCCTCCACAAATGGAAGAATATCCTGGGTTCATGGATAGCAATAGTTAATACTGTGAAGATGTCAACATTACCTAAGGCAATCTACAAATACAATGCAATTAAGACCCAAATCCCAGCTTCATTCATTAAAGAAATGGGAAAACTAATTACCTACTTCCTGTGGAGAGGGAATAGATCCAGGATAAGGACAGAACTTCTCAAAAAGAACAAAATAGGAGGCTTTGAACTACTCAACCTCAAAACCTACTACACAGTGACAGTAGTCAAAACAGCCTACTATAATGATAGCGATATATATATAAACCAATGAAAACAAAATAAACTCACTGTTATTGAGTCCATGGTGACTCATAGCAACACTATAGGATAGACTAGAACGGCCCCTCTGGGTTTCCGAGATGTTACTCTTTACAGGAGGAGAAAGCTCCATCTTTCCCCCATGGACTGGCTGGTGGTTTCAAACTACTAACCTCATGATTAGCAGTAACCACTACACCACAAGGACTCTTGTAGAACAGGATAAAAAACCCAGACATTAAAACATCCGCATATAGGCAACTGATTTTTGACAAAGGACCCTAAAAAAATGTTCAATAGGAAAAGGACACACTCTTTAATAAATGCTGTTGCAAAAATTGGATCTCCACCTGCAGAAGGATGAAACAGGACCCAAAGCTGGCCCCATGCACACAAATGGACACAGGTGGATTAGAGAACTAAATGCAAACCCCAGACCCATCGATGGGAACATTGAGACAAACATGGACTGCCAAATATAAAAAAGAAGTACACATTAATTTAATGAAGGGAGACACACTAGATGACTGGGACCCATTAAAAATAAAACATCAAAATACTTCATCAAAAGAGTCAAGTGAACATGTGTAATGGATGCTGGGAGAGAGACCAAGCAGCAGCGATTTGATCTCCCAGGCCAACTCCCAGCCATGTTGGCCTTTGGGCCTTGGCTCCAGGCTGGAGTTCTCTGTTGGCTGAGGCCTGTGGATGGAGCCCCATTCAGCCTTGGCTCCTCGACCAGGCCCAGTGGAGCACGGGGACATCCACCATCACATCCTCCATCGCATCCTCACAGTTTACCCCGCAGAGGCTGAGGGATGCTGCACCTTCTCAGAAGACGCCAGAACTGACCAGGGGAGCTGCTACTTGAACCTGTTTCTGACCAGTAGACAGACATGGCTGTGCTGTACACCAGCATCTGGATTGAGAGTTCTGGCGGTCCAGGGGGAAAGGCGGAGCAGGGTGAAGGCAGTCTTAGCGTGAAGAAGGCAGATTGCAAAAGCAGGAGGGAATCCCCGGCCTGGGCTCCACGGGAAAGATGGTGCCAAAGGGAAGAGAAAGCCAGTGACATGAAACTTCTCTTCCTTTGAAATGTTGCAACTTTGTTCATCAAGGAAATGTCTGTGCATTACTTTAGGGGTCGTTTTGTGTGTGGTGGGGGGGTGTTGGTAACTTTTTATTATGAGTTGGGTGGAAGTTTACAGATCAAATTGGTTTTCCGTTCAACAATTCAGATACATTTTATTTGGTGACATGGAAACCTCACAAGGTAACAGTATTCTTCCGACTGCCACCTTGTGTTTCCTGTTGGCTCTTCTTTCCTGGACTTTCCTGCCTTCTGCACTTTATCCCTGTGCGAACGCTGCCATGGAGACCTCATGAGGTTGACTGGTCCAGGCTGTGTGCACCGTCCTGGTGGTGGTGTTCACACCTCCTTGGTGTGATGCTCACTTTCTAGCCTGTTTAGTGCTTGACTGAAAGTTGAACCAAGAAGCTGAGGTTAGTTCAAGACTTGAAGATTGTCTAACGCAGGAGTAAGGGGCCTTTTTTTTTCTGCCAAGGGCCATTTGGATATTTTAAAATCATTCTAGGGCCATACAGTACTATCAACTTAAAACAAATAGTCTGCCATATTTTGTCAAACACTTAATGGGCTCACCCTGAATGTGGGGGGAATGGTACATTCGACTGTGGGCTGGAACTGACTCGATGGCACTCAGCAACAATGCAATGGATGGAACGGCTTCTCTGTGGCAAGGCATGCAATGTTAGCTGGTATTACTGATTTCTTGGGCCTTGTATGGACTGAGAGTCAGAAATTTCCCATTCTTGGCCCAGGGGCCCCTCAAGTTTCTATCTTACTACTCAGCTTGGTCTTGTTTTAATGATTATTTTTACCTGTGTTCTACATTTTTCTCCCCTTCTATCCTGGACCTCTTGTTGTGATCCCTTTCAGAGAAGTCAGGAGTGGTAGCAAGGCACCGTCCAGTTAGATTCTTAAAACATTTTTTTAAATGTATCTTGAATACCCATTCTCTCTGCTTGGTACACACCCTACTGAAATAAAGAATAAAACATGAAAAGATATATATATGCACACCAAAGTTTATCGCATCAATTTCTATCTATAACAGCAAAATGATGGAAACAGTAAAAAACACCCCTCTATGGAGGAAGTGATAAACAAACTCTGGCCCATACACACAAAGGGATATTCTGAATCCTTAAAAAATAAAATTGAGCCTGTCAAACATGTCCTGATATGGACATAATTGGAGAACACTATGTTCAGCAAAGTTAGGCAATCTCATAATAATACATATTTTATGACACCATTATTATTATGGGAAAATGATTTTCACACCAAAAGAAAATACTTCAGAGATTATAATGAGGGCAGGGCGGGTGTTGGGGGGTGGTCTCACGAGGGGCAGGAGGAGAGAAAAAGAATAGGGAGATAAAGAGGCAAGGTGGGTGAGGAAAGAAAAGAAGAAGAATTATATGGGGGTGTTACTAAGAGTCTGAGAGTATTTTGATTTGGTGGACTGTGCAACTACATATAGTCTGTTTGTCTTTGTATGTGTTCTGTCCTACAAATAAAAATGAAATACAGAAAAAAGAATACAATGAGAACCCACAGATTGAGTGGAAAAATCTTTAGCAATGCCACAATGTACGAGGGAATAGTTACTAAAATCTATAGAATTCTGAAATACCTCAATAGGGCGGGGGGCAAGCAATTCAATTAAAGGGTGGGCAAAGAACATGAATAGACATATTACAAGGGACCACACTTGAATGGCTAACAAACACACAAGTAAATGCTCGAGATCACTAGCCACCCAGATGATGCAAATCAAAACAATATGAGATAAAACCTTACACCTACAACGAGAGCTCAATTGAAAAAAAAAGACAATAACAAATTATGGAGAGGATGTGGAGCTATGGGAACACTTATACACTGCTGATAAGCCTGTAAAAAACATTTTGAAAAGTGATAGGGTGCCACCGAAAACAGATGGGAATAGGAAGACCATACGACTAAGCAGTTCCTTTGCTGGGCACAGGCCCCAGAGAAATAAGAGAGAACGCACGCAGAGGTATGCTGTCCTCTGTTCATTGCAGCGCAGTTCACAATAGCAAGACACTGGAAACAGGGCAAGTGCCCATCAGGAGACAAATGGATAAAGACACTCTGGAACATTATGCATCACTTTAAAAAAACCAACGAAACCCTGAAACATTGGATGACATGGATAGACCTGGAAACCATTATACTGGGTTAAGTCAGTCAATCAAAAAGAATTGTGCTGATGATTACACATTCTTTTTAATATGATTAAACAATTTCATCTAATAAAATGTGAATTACATGTCAAAACTATTTAAAAAACAATAAATGAATAAAATTACAAACAAATAAAGAAGAACAAATATCATATGAGTCCACTACTATAAGAATAAAAACACCAAGACAAAGGCAGGCTTCTACTTTAAACTTATGTGATCTTCTAATCTTATCTCCCAAGCAATGAATTAGAGAGCCTGACTAGTGCCCATGAACCATATATCATCTCCTTTATAAGTAGATCTAAAAAACTACTTCTATAGATGATACCCTTACTTTAGCTAGGGTCAGCTTCTCATGATAAGGGGAGAGGGAGAAGACCATTCAGTTGCCACCATACAACTCTGTCCTAAGGTCACCCAAATCAGCAGACACCCCTACAAGTGTGATAAGTGAAACTTACTGGAAATTCAAATCAAGATGGGGAGAGGGGAGCATGTACGGTATATACGCAAGTATAAGCCAACCCAAATATCAGCCAAGCCACCTAATTTTATCACAAAAACTGCATTAAAATGCTGAAAAATTCAGCTTAATACATGAGTCTATATGGTATGTCTCAGGGAAGGTGATTACATTCCTCTTGGTGGGTAAACAGGATGGAGAAAGATCTCATTGGGGGAAAAATGCTTAACAATACTTACATAAGCCCCATGGAAGAATATGCCTGGTACTATGTTCCTCATTGAACACTTTTGACCTAATTTCTGTCCAGCCATTGGTGAGCCAGGCCATGTGCTATATCCTTTGGAGGCACACAGCATCCTTCATAGGCCACACTAGAAGGGCTCGAGGTGGAAACCCCACTGAACAAACTGGGCCTTACCTCAAACTCACCTGTAGCAGATTTCAGGAACTGACATACTCCCTTCGACTTAAAAGCTGAAATGCCCTACTGTGAGAAGCAGATGACTGCGATCCCACCATTTTAGAATTGGTGGTCATGCTAGGGTTTTTTTATCTTTTGCTTTAAGAGTGCTCAGTGAATGGTGCTCTGAGATTACCATATATTTACTACTTTTTTACATATATTTACTACTGGGTTTTCTTATGACGTAATCATCTGGTAGGCATGACTCTGTCTTTATGAATGAGTGTTATTGAAAGTTTTGCCATACTACCAACCCCCATTGTTCATGTAACCAGTGTCCAGTCACTTAAGAGTTTAATCTGTACAAATTAACAATTCATATAGCATGATCTGAAGTCAGCCTATACTTGTTTAATTTCCTTTTCTTAGCAGTATTTTAAATTCTATTCCATTGGATTAAATTACTGACACTATCAATATAATACCTTGGGCCCCAGAGGGAAAATTTATGTTCTGTATCATAAAATGATGATGTCTCTATAGTGAACCATAGATATATTTAAACCATAGATATATCAATGGACTTTGTGCTTGTATTTAATCCTAGTCCCAATCTAAGAACAATTCTTTCTTTTTTCTGGTTAAAAATTTTACTTTGAAAGTTATAAAGAAATCATACAGATATCCATCCAGAAGTTAGATAATTGGAGTTTCAGATTATTATACAATTTTGATAAGGAAAGATACCAAGACAATGAACAATTCTTTCGTATGACCTGGCTCTACTCCATACTCACCCTCATGAGGAGATCATTGAAGAAATGGGTGCTATAATAAAGTGTGGTGAAGAAAATAGATGGTGTCCAGCTATCATAAAGAATAACAACTGGGGTCTTTAAAGGCTTGCCTTCAAATGAGCAGCCATTTAAGTGAAGTGTTAACTAAGTGCACATGGAAGAAACATATGAGCCTTTTTGATCCAAGGATTGTAAATAGTAAAATCCAAAGGAGGTAATGGTATCAAATCTTAAATTCTGAAGACCTGGTTTGCAGAAGGCTAAGGATAACCGAGGAATCCCAAACTCCCTTTGTAGGGTCCCCTCATGGATTAAGCCTCTGGTGAACCCCTTCTGACCATAGGCCAGGGATGTGAATAGCCTTACTATTGTAAGGCATTGTAAGCTGAATTATGGCAGATGTAAATTACAATGTAATACCTTATCACTTGATTGCCCCTTGACCCATTTTAAAGTTGTTTGCATTGTTGCAATCTTCTGCTTTCTTTTTGATTGAGGCTGTTCTCTGTTTTATTTTGGTTGGTTTGTTTGTTTGTTTCTTCTTTTCAGTATTAATTGTTGTTTATGAAATCCAGGATAGGTAAATCTGTAGAGACAATAACTGGGTTAACAATTACCTAAAGACAGGACAATGGAGAATGGGAGAGATAGGGAACTGACAGCAGTGAGTACAAGAAGAACATGTTCTGATTGATAGTGGTGGTGCTTACACAACTCTTCTTAATATGATTGAATTGTATGATATGTGAAGTATTTGCCAATAAAAGCATTATATATATGTTATGTATATTAAATTAAATTAAGTTCATAAAGAAGCAAAAGACAGGAACTTTAAGATTAAGAGCAAGAAGTAAAAAAGCATCACAAATAGAAGGATCAATTCATACAAGGAATTGACAGCTAGTAAATGAAGTATAGGGACAAAGAAGTAGACAGAGGGATACACGGAGAATCAGAAAATATTGAAGTTATCTATTTCTGCATAACAAATATTGCTGAAACATAGTGACTCAAAACAATAATAATTTATTTTTTTGTTTTGCTCACAAATAAGAAATTTGGAATGGATTCAGCAAAGACAGTTTCTCTTTCCTCCACTCAATGTCAGTTCAGGAAGGTCAAAGTCTGATAATGACTCTATGTTTGGGGACTGAAATCACCCGAGCGCTTGCTCACTCACATATCTAGTGATTGGTGCTGGCTCACAGATGATATGTCAGCTGGGGTTATATGTAAGCACCCTTATGCATTATATGTCTATGTAACCTGGGCTTCTTTACTGAATTCTGATAGATTTCCAAGAGCAAGTGTTTTAAGAAAGCAACATGGGTGTACAACCTTTTATGGTCTAGCCTAAGAAATCATAGAGCCTAGGTTCCCAAATTGATGTGGTCTACAGCTCCATTTTCAGAAAGACACTTACTCAGCAGTCCTCTGGCAATTAGTAATTTTTTTTACTGTAGTCTATATTCCAGAATTAAGTAGGTATCTGCTTTTTCAGCTACCCTGGATCATTCCAGCAGCACCTGCCGGGCAGTAGCACCCACATTGGAAAACACAAAGAGACTTAAATGATGGCATGTACACCCATGTTCACAGCACTAGCACCAAAAGGTGAGGTAAAAACCCAAATATTCATCAGTAGACAAACAAAATGTAGTGCATACATACAATGGAGTGGTGGTGTTTTATTATCGTTAGGTATCTTAGAGTCAGTTTGGACTCAAATATTAATGAAACACTGCCATTCTCACAATCATTGTTTTGTGTGTCTATTATTACAACCACTATTTCAATCCTTACCACTGAGGGTCTTCCTCATTATTACTGACCTTGACATTTGAGAAAGTTGAGGCTATCTGCTCCCATAAAGATTTAAAACTCTAGAAACCCAGAGGGACAGTTCTACTCTGTCCTATAGGGTTGCTATGAACCCTAATCAATTCGATAGCAATGAGTTCATTTTCCTTTTTGCATTTTCTACTTTACCAAGTATGATATCATTCCCCAGGCACTGGTTCCTCTTGTGAAGATGCCCAAAGCACTTGAGGCATGGTCTCATTGGTCTGAGTGGCTAAAAAAGGAGGCGACATAAAACTGAAGTGGACTTGGAGTATGTAATGACTTACAAGTTCATTTCAAACATGCAAAAAGAGAGACATGGTCTCTAATCCTGGCTTCTAGAGAGCATTCTGTCTTCTTCCAAAAAAAGTTCTTCTAGCAGTACATAATATATTAATATTCTTTGCCAAAATGATAATTCAAAGACATCCATGTTTCTTTTGTCTTACTTATTTTCTGTCTAGCTTTTGCATTTATGTGAGGCAAGTGAAAATACCATGGTGAGCACAAGGTGCACTGCATTCCTCCAAATGACGTCCTTGCTCTTTAACACTTTAAAGAGGTCATGTGCACAGATTTGCCCAATGCGATGCTTCATTTTATTCTCTGACTTCTGCTTCCATGGGTGTTGATTGTGAATCCAAGTCAAATGAAATCCTTGACAATCTCAATCTTTCCTCCATTTATCATGATACCATGTAGTGGTCTCATTGTGGAGATTTGTGTTTTATGTTGAGTTGTAATCCACACTGATGGCTTTAGTACAGGATCTTCTTCAATAAGTGCTTACAGCAAGCAAGGCAGTGTCATCTGTATATCACAGGTTGTTAATGAATCTTCCTCCAATCCTGATGTCATGCTCTTCTTAATCTGTTTCTTAATAATCTGTAAACCAGTTGACTTCTCTCATTACATTTGTGTTCTCTGAGAGGAGAATGATATCTTGTTTCTTATTGTCTTCTCATAGTTTGATATAACTGCTCAGGATTTGATGGGTGGATGAGTGAATAAAGGAAGGACTGTATCTTGAGATGGAACCAGCCCCACACTCAGTGCAGTAAAGTAGGACACACTGCAGTGGTACAACTGAGCTAAGTGTGCCTAAAAACTTAATGGCCACTGCCCAGGGTGAAAGAGAAAAAATGTAACCAAAGAATCAAGAAAGAAACTAGTCAACAAGCGAAGAACTAGATGAGGCCTGGCTACCATTACCAACAGTTCTAGCCAAATCAAACCAAACTCACTGTCATCAAGCCAATTGTGATTCATGGTGACCCCAGAGGATTTGGTAGAACTGACCCTTGGGCTTCAGAGACTGCGACTCCTTAAGGGAATAGAAAGCCTGATGTTTCCCCATCTGTGTAACTCGCAGCTTCAAAAGGCTAACCTCTCAGTTAGCAGCATGGACAAAATGGGGATGTATGTGTCACAGAACATCAAATTCATATCATAACAAGAAGCAAATTAAAAACAAATAAGCAAACAATAACTTTTAAAAATCCAGACCTACTGGGCTGGTTGAGATTAGAGGAATCCCTGAGACTATTGCCCCGAAATATTCTTCAAACCATGAACCAAAACTATCCCTTAAGGCCACCTTGAAGCTAAATAATAAATTGGCTCAAAATCAATGACTATCACCCTTAAGTGTTTTCAAAATGTTACCTATATGAGACCACCCAGCAGTTACTTTGAAACAAAGACGAGGATATAAAGGGGCATGAGAGCGATATTTATGAAAAACAACCAACCTGAAAGGAAATAATAAGAATGCTCATATGATGGACAATTTAACCAATAAGCAAGTGAAACCTACATTTTTTTATTGTGCACATTTAGTAGTAGAAATATTATCATACCAAAATTAAAGAAAATAAATGTTAACACGGCCCCCATATGATGTATATTTATTTATCCATAAGCTGCATACATACACTATGCCAATTCATATATTAACATTTATACATCTTTTCTTATTTTTAGAATAAAATATGTAAATATATATAGTTTATATATATACTATATATATAACTATATATATAGTAATATCAACTCCTTCTACCTCATTATATTTTTTCCCCCATTAGATTTTTTTCACACTTTCAAAGTCACTGTTCTAAGCCAACATTTTTATTTTCAGGTAAACATCTCCATATTCTTCCAGCAGCACCCAGTTCAGTGTGATTTAGTAAACAGGGGTGCCAAGTGGTGAAAAAAATGCCAGGAAACTAGGGAATTGTCACAACTTAAAGCTGCAGTGGTAGATCTCACCTTTGGAAGGCGTTTAGTCTATCACAAAGGGTTTGTTGTGATTCTATTGAGAAAACCTCAGCAAAGTTTTGATTTACTATAAATACGCTTTCTCTGGCAACATTTTCATTACCCTCAGGTCTCCATGAAAACCTTCCAACTTAGATCCTCTTGTTATTCTTGGCGATCACATTCAGCTCTTTTCTTACATAGTACTTGTCACCATGTTGCTCTGGATGGTCATGCCTTTCGTTGCCATCTTCGCTGGACTGTCAGCACTATGAAGTCAGCATGTCTTCATTTTGTTCAATAAACACATGCCGCTGCGTACCTAGCACTGGTCTGTGATAAATAGCAGATCGGACACAATGAGTCTCATAGTACATAACAGGTGCTCAAAAAAATTGGGGGAATCAAAGAGACAAAGGACATAAACTTTCCTTTTCATGATCTTTTGCCTTATCCACCACCACCCACTGTCATGGAGTGGATTTCCACTCATAGCCATCCTATCAGATAGAGTAAAACGGCTTCTTAGGATTTCCAAGACTAACTCGTTATGGCAACAAGCAGCCTCGTTTTGTTCCTGAGGAGCAGCTGGTGCGTTTCAACTGCTGACCTTGATGTTAGCAGCCAAATGCTTTCCCCACCGCGTCACCAAAAACACTCAAACCAAACTCACATCAAATCTGCCCCAGATTTGATGCTGACTCACAGTGACCATATAAGACAGGGTAGAACTTCCCCTGTTGAGTTTCTGGTACTAGAACTCTTCAGAGGAGCAGAAAGCCTCCTCTTTCTCCCATGGAGTGACTAGTGTTTTCAAACTGCTGACCTTATGGTTAGCAGCCCGAGTCCAAGGGCCTTTTTCTGGACATACCTATGTATGTAGAATTTTTCTACTCTGAGTACTTTCCCTCTTCTTCCTCTACTTGAAAGCGGCAGGCAGAAATAGCTGTGCCTTCCCCATTGGATCTCAGAATTTGACGGATTTACCATAGAACATTATGGGTGTATACTTTGAAGATTGTTCACACTTTGTTTTCCATTTTAGTTCTTAATCATTGCTTTCTTTTTAGAAATGCTTTTCTGATCTGCCCTGTGGATCTGCCCTGTGACATCCAAATTGGGAAAATGTCAGTTACTGTCAAAGTCACAACTGACTCCCGACTGAGCTCGAAGGAGTCCAATGAAGCAACAGATGGCCAGAGGCAGGGAATTTGTTCTCCGCTTTTTCTGATTCTTATTCTGACACTTATAAAATGGATGCAATTGGTCATAGGTCTTTGGATTCAGTTCAAAAGACCCATATGAGCTAAGACTTCCATTTTATTTACTATGTCTGTACAACAGCATAACGCACCCCCAATTTAACCACTTATTATGCTTGGTATCCAAAAGATACCAATGGTGTAGAACTCTAATTATCATTAGACAAAACACTATTCGTGTCTATTCATATATTTCACCTTTGTATAAGCTTGTCCTTGACGCCCTTATTAAGCCACTTGTACACAGTATTACAGACAAGTGGGTTTGCTTGGCTGGTAGTGGAGAGCATTGTCCAATTTTCACTAACTGAGCACAGGATTGCATTCTGCAGTACTGGGTATGCTTTAATAAATGCACTTAGTATCTCCTCATTTTGTGAGTACATTTCATAAATATGCAATCAGTGAATTCTTATACCACTGCCTTTAGTGAATTTTGGTACCTCCTTCTATCGATTCTTTCTGCAATAGGTTCTCGGCATACATCATTTTGTCATTTCTCAATTGAGGGAGTGCCTAGAACTTGCCAGGAGCATCAAAGATTCACATTTACAGAATACCTTTTCTCTGTATTGCGATTTTTCATTTTTCATCATCTTTCTGGACGATGCTCCTGAGGAATTTCTCAGGAGACAGATGCATCTGTTTTGGTGACTGATGATAGGCTGACTTCACAAGTGGCCTCTTTGAGAGGTTACTAAGACTTGACATGTTCCCATCCCATAAATCTCCCATGTTCAGATTTTAAAATATATATATTTCCTCTGCACCAGCTCGAGCACGGTGAAAGGCATGCACTTCTTTGACAGGCAGGCCCAAGAAAGGAAGCCAGGGATCTGTTTTCACAGAGACATCAATCTGCTCGGCATCCTGGCTAGTTTATATCCATATCCCCCTTCTCTCATCAACTCCAAGAAAACATGTGTGACCTTTGATAGTTCAGGAAAATCTTGTAAACTTCTCTTTGATGTTTAATAATATCATCATTCTTTCAGGGGTGTTGTACCAGCCGGTACAACAGCTTGGGAACTCGGCTGATGGATGAAATGTTCCATTCACGCTGTTTTAACAACATTGGCTCCATCATTGGTGCAAATAGAAACAGTGGAAAGAATATGAGGAGGAAGATATATATTTGGCTGTTCAGCTGTGATTATGTTTTTTCCAGGTACTACAACGAAAGTGCACTTTCTGGGAGATAAGGAACCCGTACAATGCCACAGAATCCCCTGTGGGGGCTTGTTTGATATTTGCTGGAGATAATAATGATGTAACTCCATGAGGTAATCGTTGGTTAACAAACCCCGTGAATCTAAATCAGCCCTGATTTAATTTGTCCTTCAGTAAAGGTTAAAACATGAAGAATATGTGAGCATACATTTTGTGGAAGAAATAGAATGCAGCTTTGGAATGAATGCACAAGTCTTATCTTATAGACATTATTTCACTGTTTCTCTCCAGCTATGAGTATCTCCTCTCTCCCTGGACAAATGACATGCACACACACACACACACACACAAATAAGTTTCGTTCCAGAATGTGAGACTTCAGCTGGGCTCCCCAATTTGCAACATTTTCAGGTGGGGCTGGCACTTCTAATAGGAATTTCTTCTCCTTCCTCTTTTTCTTCCTATTGGACTGATTGTTTGCTCACTAGGAAGATCTCACCTCTTCTACTGGGTAGACTTACATATATATGTGCTAGTGGGTCTCAATCATGGTTGAACAATAGAATTACCAGGTGGGGGTTTAAAACAATTCCAAAGCCAGGCTGTACCTCAGATTATAGTACTCCAATTCTATCAGAATGTAAGAGGTGGAGATAGTGCCCATTCCTTGTTGAGATTTTTAGAGTGTCTCGAGTGATTCTATCTTGTAGCTGAGGGTGAAAATCTCTATCCTTCACAAACAAGTGGTGAGTTAGTTAAAGTTTATTGTGCCAACCTGGCCAATAAACATATATGGGGTTAATTGAAGGGCAGAGGGATAAGTGGCTCAGTGGCTCTGTGAGCCTCGAGTCTCTTGCTTTCTGATGGTCAGATCAGGGTGCAGCTGCCTTAGCCAGTTCCCTGCTTCAGCTGGAAAGGCTCACTTCCTGCAAGACATCGCCGGGGGATAAGCCACATGGACCTACCCCGATGTAGCCCTGGGTGCTGGAGCAGCTGTGTGGAGACCCCTCCCAGCGCTGAGATGCTTACACATTCACTGATAGGCTTTCCTCCTGCAGTTGGCATTATAGTGTGTGTTTTGTGAGTTGGAGGACTTTGTGGATTCGTGTCAGACATATGGGCGAATGTTGGACTTGTGGGCTTGGGCAGCACTGGGTTGGGATGTTTTCTTGATGTTCATTTAACCTTTATATAAAACTCTCTCTTATACATGAATTTCTGTGGATTTGTTTCACTAAAATACCCAGACGAACACAAGTGGTTTCTTAATTTAAAAGGTATTTCTGCATTGAAAGTTTAAAAAGCTGATTCATATAAAGCCATTAGACAACTAACAAGTGTTTGGATCAATTACTCAAAGCAAAACCCTGTGAGAAAAGAAATAATTTGACATGTTAATGTAACATTGTGTTAGTCTGGGTAGACTAGAGCAACAAATTCATAAACACGCAGCTGTGTATAAGAAAGAATTTTACATACAAAAGCAGTTGAATATTGAGAAACCATCCCAGCCCAGTCCAGATTAAGTCCATAAATCCAATATTAGCCCATATGTCCGATACCAATCTATAACGTCCTCTTCAGACTCACGAAACACATGCAATGACACCAAATGCAGGATGATCACAGGCCAGTGGGTAGAAAGTCTTTGGATCCAGTGGCAGTGTAAACATCTCAGTGCTGGCAGGGGTCTCTACGTGGCTTCTCTGGCTCCAGAGGTCTGGTTGCATCAGGGTAGGTCCATGTGGCTTCTCTTCAGGGATGTCTCGCAGGTAGTCAGCCTTGTCAGTAGAGTGTCTCTCAGGGAGTGAACAGAGAGCAGATAGGTGTCTCCTGCCTCCAAGGAGAAAAAAAATACAGCAGTTCCCAGAATTCTCAGAAGGCCATGCCCACACAGAGGTCTCATTGGCTATCTCTGGATTGAAAGGCTAGACTCCACCCCAACACTCTTAATCCTCACATTGACACCAGATTATGTTTAGCAAGACACCTCACATTGACACCACATTATGTTTACCACAGACATGTTTAGCAAGTTCTACATCCTATGAGCAACATCCCAAGGTAATTTATTGTAGTCTCCCTGGATTCTAGTGCTGTCTCTCCACCTCTAACTAGCTGTAAAGACATGGGCATGTTACTTATCATCTCCATGCCTCAGTTTCTTCCTCTAAAAAATGGCATTGATATTACCCCAAGCTACTTCATATCATTAAGACTAAGTGGACTAACTTGAGGTCAGCAAATATTTTCTGAGAAGGTCACAGAGTACATAATTTCAACTTTGCAAGTCAAATGCTCTCTGTGCAACTACTCCCCTCTGATACAAAATGCAAAACAAGTCCCAGGCAACAGGTGAACGAATGAGTGTGGCTGTGTTCCAAGGAAACTGCTGGTTGACAAAAACAAGTAGGGGCCCAAATTTGTCCCGCAGGCTGTAGATTGCCCACACGTCGACTAACATAAATGGGCTTCCGAACGTTCGTGGAAAAGGGGTATTGAAAACTAATAGAATGCATACCACAAAATGTTTGAATTCTTCTCCTGCGTGCTCCACGGTTGGCACAATAGGTTGCTGTTTTCGTGATGGGACCGTGAGACCAGGTCCTTTCCCTCCTTACGATGTATGCATTTATTCATCTCTCTCAGCCCCACCTTGGGCTCTGTCAGCCACCAGACCCCAGCTTATAACTCGGAGAGACAATTGGTGCAGTTCCTCACAAAAGGAGAAGGCATCAGAACGCTCCTATTTCAGCATGTTGCCTCCCCTCATCATCACCACAGCCACAGAGCTGGGGAGAAAGAAAACTTCGGCCAGCACACAGGACCAGGAGTGGGTCCGGCCTCCAGTGGTGCATCATCTTTTAGGTGCTCTGGGAGCAAACACCACAGACACTGATGCCACTAGGGAAACTGTACATTCAACCGCGAGTCATAACTAGTTGCTGAAGTCCCAGACATGCAATAAATCATTACTGTCAACTGCTCAGCGTGAGTCATACAAAATCAATCCACTTAACTAGAAATAAATTCAAAGATTGTGCTTGAAACAATAGTAGTGCGTGAGCAAAATAAACAGAGAAGTGCTGTGCTATTTCATCTTTCAAGGAAGGCCAGAGGAGAATGACGCCAGGGGATAGTCCCTTTTGCCTCAAGAGTGGGAATCAATGAGCAATGGTGACGTGAGTCAGCAGTTAAAAAGGAAGCTGAGTTTGGTGGTTCATTCCTTCCTGAGGACATTAAACCCATCTCTTTCTCCCCCTCTCTCGCTTTTTTCAAAGGCTCATCCTTCTCAGGCCTGAGCTGTTCCTTGGTCACTTTCAACAAGTCATGGATTTGTTAATCATTTATTAAACACCTCCTACATGCCAAGCATTGTGTTCACAAGTAGAGATGCTGGGTCCAGAAAAGCAAGACCCTCACTCTCCAGAATTCTCTCCAACCTCCTTTTGAATTGGCCACATTTCCTCTTTACTGCTCAAGAAAAACAACCAGTATCAGACCATATCCATTTTCTCAAATGGCTTGAAAACCCCACGGCATCAGTTGCTGTCATGTAATTCTTGGCTGCTGTCCTTTCATAGTCGAGTTTTGCTTTTATTCATGGAGTTGCCAAGGACAGACACAGAGTGTGGGGGTGTCTTCCTCACTAAATCCTTTTCAAAAGACTCCAGGCTGTTTTCATAGTTTAAGAAAAAGAAAAACCTAAAACTTACCTGGTTTCTTTAAATGTGTGGAAAGATTTTAGGGAGGGGAAATAGAAAAGTATAAACAGAACAACTGGCAGGGGTTTACCATGGCCACATGCTTCAAACTCAAATAAAAATAAGGCAAGGAGAGTCAAATGCCTGAATGGCATTAAAGGTCATATTAAAAGATCTTATTAAAGAATGTATCTGTTGGGGACAGAATACCAAACCCAAAGAGATTCATGTCCAATCCCTGAAACCCATGGATACTTTATATGGAAAAAGGAACTTGGTAGATGGGATTAAAATAAGGAATTTTCAACAAGGAGACAATACTGGATTATCTGCGTGGGAGAAATATAATCACAAGGATTAAAGTGGGGCAGGGAGCGTCAGAATTACAGAGAGATGTAAACATAGATTCAGAGGTCAGAGAGGAGAGAAGGTCCTGAATTTCTAGTTTCCAAGTTTCAGGAAGTGCTCACGAGGCTAGGAATATAGGAAGTCCCTCCCTCAAACTCACTGCCATCAATTCTATACTGACTCACAATAATCTTACAGGACAGAGTAGAACTGCCTCTTTGGATTTCTGAGACTATAAATCTATAGGGCAGCAGAAAGCTCCCTTTTTGCCCATACGAAAGCTGTTGTTAGGTATCACTGAGTTGTCTGTGACCCGTAGCGACCCTATGCACAACAGAAGTAAACGTTGCAAAGTCTTACACCGTTCTCACAACTGTGCCCAAGCCTGAGCCCATTGATGCAGCTTCTGTGTCAATCCATCTACTTGAGGGCCTTCCTCTTTTTCACTGCCCTTCCTTCCACTTTATCGACCATGATGTCCTTCTCCAGGGACTGGTCTCTCCTGACAACATGTACAAAGTTTATAGATGAAGTCCTGCCATCCTTGCCTCTAAGCAGCACTATGACTGTTCTTCTTCCAAAAAAGATCGGTTTGTCTTTTTAGCAGTCCATAGTACTTTCACTAGTTGAATCCAGCACCACAGTTCAAATGCATTTCTTCTTCTATGTTCTTTCCTATTCAATGTCCAACTTTCACATGCATATGATTCAATGGAGAATGACATGGTTTGGGTCAAACACACCTTAGCCCTCAAAGTAACCTCCTTGCTCTACCATCCTCTAAAGAGGTCGTGCACGGCAGATGTACCTAAGGTAATATGTCTTTCATCTGTTGACTGCTGCTTCCATGAGTATTGATTTTGGATCCCCGTAAGAACAAATCCTTGAATACGTTTTCTCCATTTATCATGATGTAACCCAAGGTCTAGTTGTGAGGATTTTGGTCTTCCTTACATTGAGTTGCAATCCCTACTGAAGGCTACGATTCTTGATCTTCATCAGCAAGTGCTTTAAGTCCTCCTCACTTTCGGCAAGCAAGTTTGTGCCATCTGCATACCGCAGGTTGTTAATAAGCCTTCTTGACTTCATTCTTTCTGACATTTGCTTTAGCCACTCTATGATTAAGCGGAAGTTTCAGAGCCTCTTCTGACATCCACTTTGATCTTTTCATTCTTTCCTGTCTTTTGAATGACTTTTGCTTTCTTCATGAATGAGGGCTTTGATATCCTCCCATAGCTCATCAGGTCTTCTGTCACTAGGGCTCAATGCATCAAATCTGTTCTTGAAATTCAGGTGGAATAGGTCATATTTTTGACTCTTGTGGATCTGTTTTAATTATGTTCGGCATTATCCTGAACTTACATATGAGCAATTGATGGTATGAATGAAACCATCTTCTAGCCCATGCAATCTTCAAGAAAAAAGCACATCATGGAAGTTTTTAAAGAACAGGATACATGCAAGGAGCTTCCAAAAGTGCATGGAAAAAACTTGATTGTCCTCCATTATCTTTTTTAAAAATCATTTTATTGGGGGCTCGTACAACTCTTACGATAATTCATACATACATCCATTGTGTCAAGCACTTTTGTACATTTGTTTCCTTAATCATTCTCAAAACATTTGCTTTCTACTTGAGCCCTTGGTATCAGCTCCTCATTTTTCCCCTCCCTCTTTGCTCCCCCCTCCCCCATGAACCCTTGATAATTTATAACTTATTATTTTTTCATATCTTACACTGTCCGACATCTCCCTTCACCCAATTTTTTGTTGTCCATCCCCCAGGGAGGAGGTTATATGTAGATCCTTGTAATCGGTTCTCCCTGTCCACCCCACCCTCCCTCCACTCTCACCACTGGTCTTGAGGGTTTCATCCACCCTGGATTCCCTGTGTTTCCAGTTGCCATCTGTACCAGTGTACATCCTCCAGTCCAGCCTGATTTGTAAGGTAGAATTGGGATCATGATAGTTGGGGGGAAGAAGCATTCAAGAACTACAGGAAAATTGTATGTTTCATCATTGCTACAATGCACCCTGACTGGCTCGTCTCCTCCCTGCAGCCCTTCTGCAAGGGGCTGTCCAATTGTCCCCACTCCATACTCCCCCTCATTCACAATGCTATGATTTTTTTTTCTTTTTGGTCTTTGATGCCTGATACCTGATCCCTTCAATGCCTTGTGATCTCACAGGCTGGTGTGCTTCTTCCATGTGGGCTTTGTTGTTTCTCAGTTAGATGGCCACTTTTTAATCTTCCAGCCTATAGGACCCCAGCTTCTATATCTTTTAACAGCTGGGCACCATCAGCTTTCTTCACCGCATTTGCTTATGCACCCACTTTGTCTTCTGCGATCGTGTCGGTGTAGGCTGGTGTCCATTATCTTTTAATTCTATTTTTCCCACCAGTTTTTTGAAGTCTTTTCGTGTTTTTGGCTGTTGTATTCAGATGAGTGACTTCTAACTCATAGTGACTCCATATGACAAAGTAGAACTGCCTCATATGGTTTCCTTGGCTGTAATCTTTGTGAGAACAGATTGCTTGGCCTTTCTCTACTGGAGCTGCTAGGTAGGTTTATCCCACAGACATCTTGCTGTATAGTCAGGCTCTCAACCATTGCACCTCAGGGATTCTTATGCAAGAATACTTCTCATTTTAATTTTCAGTCCTTTTTTTTACTTTATTTTCTTCCGTCCTTTTAATGTCATTTTTTACAGGTTATTTATAATCAAATTAGTGTTCCAGAATAGGAATATTTCAATGTAGCATTTGTAATTGCTCAAGTAACCAGGATCAGGGCGGGGTTTGAACTACAGAACAGAATTCCGGCTTCAATAACATTACTAATTCCTAGTCCTTCATACAAATGTGTTTTAGCACAAGTATAGCCAGAGTGCTCCGTGAAAACAAGGATGGAAAGACGCCATCTCATAAGCTTTGGACATGTCTTCAGGAGACACAAGTCCTTGGGAAAGGATACCACACTTGGTCCGTAAAAAAAGAGAAAGACCCTCAGTGAGATAGACTGACATCCTGCCTCCAACCATGGTCTCAAACAAAACAATTGTGAGGATGGCACAGCACTGAGAAGTGTTTCCTTCTGTTGTGTATAGGGTCATGATGAGTAGAAAACTACGTGGCACTGAACAGCATTCCTTCATATATCCTCCCTGCAGCCAACGACCTGTTCAAGTGGCTTTTCCATACCAACCTATTGAACCCTCATAACAAATTTGAGGTAGGCACTCTTATTACCCCATTTTACAAACTTGAGAACGGAGACACAGAGAAACTAAGTAATCTGCCCAAGTTTTTTGTGATTTTTTTCCCCAAACCCACTGCTAGAGTAGAACTGCTCCTTAGGGGTTCTGCAGAGAGCCTCATCTTTCACCTGCACGGCAGCAGTGAACTTGAAGCACTGACTTGGTGGTTAGCAGTCCAGTGACTTACCCACTATGCCACCAGGGATCTTTGGAGGATTGTTAGGCCCGTAGAAAATATCATGACGAGGACTTTGGGACGTTTGGCCAACTCCAGGAATATCCATAATATGAAGTACTTTCCAGTAGAAAGGCAGGGAACGAATCTCAATACAAGATCAAAACAGAGTTTATGTCTTGCCATAAAAACCAACAAAACTCACTGCCATCAAGTCCATGCCGACTCATAGCGCCCCTCTGCGGGCTTCTGAGACTGTAACTGCTGATGCTGGCGGGGGTGGGGGGTGGGCGGTTATAGAACCCAGTCTTTCTGCCGAGGAGCTGCCGATGGTTTGGAACTGCTGACCCTGTGGAGCCAGAGCATGGGGCTTATGAGGAAGCCCTGGCGGTGCTCTCAGGTTAAGAGTTGGTCTGCTCACCACAAAGCCAGCTGGTCCAACTCATCGCTAACTCTGCAGAAGACATATGCGGCTGTCTGGCCTCCATAAAGATTGACAGCCTTGAAGACCCTCTATAGCAGCGGTTCTCAACCTGTGGGTCGTGACCCCTTTGGGAGTTGAACGACCCTCTCACAGAGGTCACCTGACTCATTACCGTAGCAAAACGACAGTGATGAAGTAGCAACGAGAATAATGTTATGGTTGGGGGGGCTCACCACCACATGCAGCACTGTATTCAAGGGTCACGGCATGAGGAAGGTTGAGAACCGCTGCTCTCTAGGGTGGCTATGTGTCAGAATGGCACTGGGTTGGGTAGTGTGTCCTGCTCGGATTAAGATGTGGCAAAGCTATTACACATCATGGCCATGATCACCCAGTCCCTGACCACCCAGTCCGAGAGGAAAGTTGTCGAAGGCCCTCAATAGACACCAACTGCATAACCCAATAAGGCTGCTGTCGGTATCGTCAAGAGTAACCCTTTAGAAGCAAATTATACACATTCGTTAAAGAAGCCTCCCACTGGAAGGCAACATCTCCTTCCTCTTGCGGCTGAAATAACTCAGGTTATCTGTGAGCTGAGCAGAAGTGCAGACTATGGTGGGAGCAGAAGGTCACTGAGGAGGCCAGTGGGTAGTGAAGCAATCACTGAAACGGAAGGGAGGAGGAAGAAAGGGATGCTGGTTCAATCTGATTCCCCCAAGGAATATCATTAGCTTAAACTCATCACATGGACCCAGGAGAAAAAGAAACCATTATGGTAAACAGTTAAATCAGCAGTATTGCAACTTGTTACTCGTTTGTTTCTTCTGGAATAGTAAAAGAACAAAAGGCTGAAGCATTTAATTGGATATTTAAAAAATTAAAGCTTAATTACTCCCATGGAATGTAAGTAAACCAATTGGCTAATAAAGGCCTACAGCAAAGTGCAGTAACGAAATAGTTTCTTAAACTAGCATCTCAGTTGCAGGTAATTAACCAGTTGCCTTTGAGCTGACTCAGCTCCATGATGACCCAATGTGTATCAGAGGTTTTTCAATGATTGATTTTTTTTTTCAGAAGTAGATTGTCAGGTAGCATCTCTGTAGCATCTGCGGGGGTGGGGGTGGGGGGGTGAACCATCAACTTTTCACTTTTCAGTTAACAGATAAGCACTTAACTATTCTAAAAACCCAGGGGAAGTCCTTTAGGTCGTAGGTAAGTGTGGTGGTTAGATTTTATGTCAACCTGCATCTGTGTGGAGGTAGGAGTGGAATCCAGCCTATCAATCAGGTCACAGCCTGATGATCCTTCGTTAGGGGGTGTGGCCTTTTTATAAGAGAGACACTAGGAACTTCTCCCTTGCCCTTTGCCTTAATCCTTGCTGGGATTCTTTGTCTGCCTCCAAGGTCAGCCCCATATGGGCTGCTGACCCTGGGCACCATCCTGGAGAGCTTTCACCAACAGTGACTCTACACAACTCCGCACCCACCCACCTGGTCTATCTGCTTCCCGCTTCACCTTTTGATGGCACAGACTTTGAGCGATGTGATTCTGAAGAGGGCTCCGGCTAGCATTGTAGACCCATGGACTTAAGTTAGGCTGGGCTGGGATGCTTCTTGATGTAAAATTACTTTTTGATGTAAAGTTCTTTGCTTTATATATACGAATGTCACTGGGTTTGTTTCCTAGACAACCCAGCCTAGAACAGTGTTTTTACATGGCTTATGATGTTAACGCAGTTTGTCCTTAAGTACAAGGAGACTTAGAAAACTGTGTGGAAAAAAAATTATCTTTGCATTTCTTTTTCCATGAACGTCTTGAAGCCCCCACGGTTTTTAAACCCACACTCATACCACCATGAAAAAAAAACAAAAACCGGAGGGGTGGTTCTTTTCCTAATGAACAAAATCGTTGCCTTTCCCTCAAATCAAACTGGAACTGATAGCATTTATCAGAACTTTTCATTTGATTTTCATAAAATTAAAAAAAATGTTGAAAATTGAAATAAGGAAACATTCTATTTATTTAAGAATAAGTACCCAAACATATGTACCTGAATTTCCCGAGTTTTCAAATCTTGGCCCAAAATATCTTGAGAAAGTAGATATACCGAAAAGGTTCCTTGGCATCCAGTAATCTGTCTGAGTTGTAAATACTGGAGAATAATATTTCTCTAAATAATGTTGGCACATTTCGTGTCAAGAACAAAAACATTCAGAAAACAGATCTGATTCCATCACAGTTAGTGATGAACTCTAATTTTAATCAAATTTTGTAAACTACTAATTTTCTGATGGCCTATTTCTTTGCCTGTCTAATCATCACTAGGACACAAGAAAGCAAGGTCATGATACATGTGCCCTCATGATCTGGTGCTGTGAGTGCTAAGGAAGAGGGAACTCACAAGAAGGTTGAAGGTTTGAACCCACCAAGAGCTCCATGGGGACTTAGTCAAGAGCTCTGGCTTGCAGGAGCAACAACCCACAATAGATGCCCGTGGCTCCACCATTTGGTATCATAAACGATCTCAGATTTAAATACAAAGTTGGGCCTTTGCTCCATCACTGTTTGCCAAAGCAGAGCTGATAAAAATGGCGATTCTCTCTTTTGTGACTTCTCCCCTCACCCTGCCAGTGTTCATGAGCTTATAAACTTCTGGGATTTCATAGCCGAAGATAGTTTAGCTCTTGAGTTTTGGGGAAACACAAAGGAGTAGCAAAAGCATGGCTTTTGTGAATCGAGAAAATCTGGTCCAACCTATGTGGAGGACAGAAAGGACTTACGGTGAGGAGATAGTTGCACAAAGAGGGGTAAAAAACTTGTAGATGTCTCTTTACTACAGGGATATATATATAATGATAATTTAAAGGAAATGAGAGAAATACACCCATAAATCTAGGAACTGATTTAATAAGTATATAATAAGTAATCCTACTCGTAAGTAACCAAACAATGGGGAACTGTTCAGTCATTGAAATTAATGTGGTCGATCTATATCAACTTCATGAGATGATGTTTATGAAGTCGTGCAGCTGGCCATCAAACAGCATTTATAGAATGGCCCTACATCAATAAAAATGGAATATACATATATGAAGAGATATATAAGTTAAGATTCACCAAAGGATAACCCTAGATACCCCAGGATGGAATTTTGAGTGAGAAATTGATGCCTTCCAGAAACCAAAACCAATCTCCCTGTCATTGAGTCCATCCTGACTCACAGTGACCCTATAGGACAGTATTGAACTGCTCCTGCGGGTTTCCAAGACTTTAAGTCTTCCATGGGAGTAGGAAGTTGCATCTTTCTTCCATACTGCAGCTGGTGACCTTGTGGTTAACCCACTACACCAGCAGGGCTCCTGTCTTCCAGAAAGAAGACACATCTTACTAATATTAGAATTAAAAGAGGAGTCATAAAAGGATAATACCAAAATACCATAAATAATTGTATACCCATAAAAATAATTTAGAGAGAATGAATTGATTCATTGAAATATACAAACTATCAAAACTCAAACAAGAATACATAGATGTAGAGTTATTCAAAGTATCTATTAAAACAAAGGGATCCATAACATCCCCAAAAGAAAACATCAGGTCCACATATTTTCTCTGTGAATTCTATTAAATATTTAAGGATTAAATGACAATACTCCACAATCTCTTCTAGAAAGCAAAGGGAACACTTCTAATACTAATATCAAAACAATATAAAATTACAACAGAGGAAAATACTTATTTTTTAAGTCATTTTATTGGGAGCTCATACAACTCTTATCATAATCCATACATCCATTGTGTCAAGCACATTTGTACATTTGTTGCCATCATCATTCTCAAAACATTTTCTTTCTACTGGAGCCCTTGGTATCAGCTCCTCATTTTTTACCCTCCCTTCCCCATTCCCCCTCCCTCACGAACCCTTGATAATTTATAAATTATTATTATTTGTTCATGTCTTACACTGACCAATATCTTCCTTCACCAACTTTTCTATTGTTCCTCCCCCAGGGAGGGGATTATATGTAGATCATTGTGATTGGTTCCCTCTTTCTCCCCCGACCTTTCCCTTCCTCTCCTGGTATCGCTACTCTCATTATTGGACCTGAGGGGTTTATCTGTTCTGGATTCCCTGTGGGAAAACACTTATAACAATATAGTATAGTATTTGACATGGTCATTCCAGCTATAGTCTTTGTAACTACCACCAAATGACTGGGCAGGACTATGCAAATGTGAGGTACTTATATCCCCTTGTAAGGTCCACAAAGGGAATCAAATAACTTGCTAATAATGTAAATAAGGTATACGTCATCCTTGTGTCGTGGGATAATGCAAACAAGGTGTATGGAACCTTAGCAAGTGGACTGGTCACTTTTATCATCTCACTGTGCTTTAAGTGAGCTATCGCAGAGGTGAAATGGGAAGATCTCGCTATTATCAAAAGAGCCAGGAGTGGAACATGTCCTTTGGATTCAAGATTCCTGTACTGAATCTCTTCAATCCAGGAGATACAGAGCTGTGACACCCACGATGGCAAGCGATGAGAAGTGGTGGTGGCGAAGTGGTGGCAACAGAATCAGGAAACCAGCAAGAGGCAGAGCGTGAGCTTGGTGGCCCAGGGAACAAGAAAGCTGCGAGCTTTGGGGCAGAAGGCATACTAGTGGAGTTGCATGCCTACTGGTGCTTGCCTTGGGAGTTAGGTTTGCTGACCGATGCAGCTAGAACTGAATGCCTTGAAGCTGATGGAGTAGTGTGTCTCTACGCATGTAATCAATGGTACCAAAATGCTGTTGTTACTGTTGCCTGAACTGGGCAGAAGCCATGGAGCTTCGGGTGAAGGGCCTGAGGGCACAGCTGAGAGGAAGTTGCCCTGATCAAAGAACAGTAGCTAAAGCATTCCTGATCCTGAATTGTGACCTTTTGCTTCCTTAATAATTCCCATAATCGTACATAATATTTGTGAGTTCTGTGTGGACAGTACAATAAATTATTGAAACCAGCAGAGCAATAGAGTGCTGTAGCGAGACAGCTGGTGTCAGATTGGTAGAAAGTTCTGTCTAACCTCCCTGTCATAGGAATCGGCCTTGTACTGATATTGATTTTGCTTCTCCTTCCTCCTTATGAAGTTAGAGATAGTGAGATGACCCCATCCCTTTCTCATTTTCACAACTATAGACTAACATTTATTATTAGCATAGACACAAAAAACCTTAACAAATTATTAGCAAATTGAATTTAACGATGTAGAATAAAATATGTATTACAACCAGGTGGGATTTATTCCAAGTATACAAAACTGATTGGATATTAAAAATACAATCTATGGAATCCACTGCATATCAAAGCTAAAGAAGAAAATCAAATGATCAAATTAATTTATGCAGAAAAAGTATTTGACAGACTTCATCACCCATTCATGATAAAAATATCAACAAAGTAGAAATAGAGAAGAACTTCCTCAATTTGGATATGTGTGTGTGTGTGTGTGTGTGTGTGTGTGTGTGTCCCGAAGGACTTACAGCTACTGCTATACTTAGAGAAGCCCTGGTGGTATAATGGCTGCCCATTGGGCTGCTACTGCGAAGTAAGCCATGGGAAGCTGCCAGCCACTCCAAGGGAGAAAGAGGAAGCTTTCTACTCCCATACACAGTTAGTCTCAGAAACCTACAGCGTGTTTGGCTGTTTTTTTAAAGATCATCCTTAATGGTGAGCAACTGGACACTTTTAACACTAGAAACAAGGCAGACATTAACTTCTATTCCACTTTGTACTGGAAATCTTAGCTGCTGCAATAAGACCAGAAAGACAAAGAAAAGGAATATAGATAACATGATTTTCTCAATAAAAGACATTTCAGAGAATCCACAAAAGTACTTCTGGAATTAATAAGCAAGGTCATGATCTATTAGATTAAAACAAAGAAGTTGATTTCTTTCCTATATATATGCAATAAAAATTAGAGTTTGAAAAAAAATTAAAAGAATTTACAAAGGTATGTGAACCTTCTCTAACTTCACAAGTGGTGAAAGGAAACAATCACCATTATCAGCAGCAGCTTCCCACGGCATATTCCCACAAATCAGATTTCTATGAGACTGAGGTCACACATGCCTCTACCCTCCATTCTTTTGACCCTGTTCTGACACCAATTGTTCCTCCACAGAAGTCTCTATTTTTTAACTGGGTTCTATCATTTGTTACAAAGGGCACACAGAATTCATAGATGATGCTCACAATTATGGGGTTTATTAAGGAAATTAACAGGTTGCAATTCAGTTGAGAAATGCTCAGGGTATAATTGCTTAGTCAAGACACTTTATTCCCAACCATCCCTGCAGGCAGGTTTCCCTCTGGCCCTGAGCTTCTGTCCTGGCCTCTACCCTATTCAGGCAATGTTACAAAGCTCTTTTAGGGCTTCTAGTAAATGCCCAAGTGGCATGCTACTCCACTATAAGCCTCAGCCTGAAGGTGGTCAGCTACAGTTTCATTTGTCAACAAAGCCAATTTCCCCAATTAGGTGTCCAGAGGGCCCTCACTTTATAAGCCAGCATCCTGCCCCAAAGCATTGAGCTTTACCTACTCTGTGGGCTGAGAAGTCCGTTGCTCTGTCTCATGGCCTGGCTCCTGATTCTGCTGTTGCTGCTCCTGTGCTGATAAAACTGACTCCTGAATCAAGGAGGTTCAATGTGCAGGAACATCATGGTCTGAAGGATAAAGTCCACTCTTGGCTCTTCTCTTTTGCTGATACTAAAATCCCTCCCCCTCCTGCTCCAGAAATGACTCATTTTATATCCAACATGATGGCAATAGCAATGAAGTCTTGCTGACAATCACTCACAGCTGAATCATATCTTCTGATCAGTGTACTAAGTTTGATAGGACAACCAAAGGTTAAGAGTAGAAAAGCCATATTAAACAATTCACTGCACTATACAAAATATGTATAGGACCAACGTGGAAAATTATAAAATAGTAAAATAATCAAAACCTATATAAGTAAATATATTTTATGTTCATGATTGGAAGGCTCAATATTGTAAATTCTTCCCAAATTTACCTCAACAAAAATTTCCAGCAAGTTAATTTGTAGATATCACCAAACTAATTATAAAGCTTATATGAAGAAACAATGCAATACCGAAGAACAAGAGCTGAGTAGGGGAATTCACATGACCGAATTCCAAGACCTATTATAAGAATACAATAATCAAGAAAGTATAGTATTGGTGAAAGTCATAGATCAGGGGGACAGAATGGAGAATCCAGAAATAAACCTTTACACATATAGCCAACTGATTTGATCTTTGAGTAATGGGCAAAGGCAATTCAATGGAGAATTACTAGTCCATATGCCAAAACAAAGAATTACTAGTCCATATGCCAAAACAAAGAAACAAACAATGAAAACCCCAAGCAAAGAGTTTCCCTCTTTTATAAAACTGAACTGAAATGGATCACAGACCTACATATAAAACAGGAGATATTTGGCATGGACTTGGCCTTGGAGGTAATTTATTATTATCATCATATTTCATTGGGATATACTTCACACATACAATTTAATCATTCAAGCATATTAAGTAGATTTTTAAAGTCATCACCACAATCAATTTCAGATAATTTTCTTCTTGTATTCATTGTCCTTAGCTCCCCATTTCTCCCCATCCTCCCCTGCCAGGCCACCAGGCGATTATCAATCTAGTCACTGTCTCTATAAATCTCTCTTTTCTGGGCTTCATAGCTAGAAAAGCATATGAAATACTAACGTGAAGCAAAAAAACAAACAAAACCACATCAATCACAAGACAAAACACAGAAAAACTTCATTCAAAAAGAAAGCAAAAATATTAAAAACTGAAAACTTTAAAATGGATCAAAAGGGAAATCAAGTGATACGGCATTGCATTTTAATCTAACCATATTTGCAATGCTCTCTGATAGAAAACTTACCCACATGCCTAGACTATCGTCAGAGAGGGTTTACTGGAGGCTTAATCCATGCAGGAACCCTACAAATGGATTTTGGGTTTCCACTGTCATCCACATCCTTCCGCAAGCTGGTTGTTCACAATTTAAGGTCTGACACCAATTGCCTTTTTCTAATTCGGACTTTGTTATTTACAATCCTTGACTGGAATGCTTCTTCCATGTGGACTTATTTGATACTTCATTTTGATGGCTGCTTGTTTTAAGACAAGCCTTTAAGACCCAAGACACTATTTTTTTTCTGCTAGCTGGGCACCATCTGGTTTCTTCACCACACTTTGCTACAGCACTCCCTCCTATCTTCACTGACCTCTTCATAAGGGTGAATATCGTGCAGGGTCCTGCCATTGGAACCAATTTTTCTTAGATTAGGGCTAGAATTAAATATGGGTCCCAAATCCATATATCTATGATGTATGCATGTCTCTGATTCATTTTAGAGACACATTGACAAATTTTTAACTACAGTTCTCATAGAATGAAAAAAACCTGATGAATTAGACTTTCATAACATTAATTTTTTTCTGTTTCTCTATGAAAGACACTATTAAGTGAATCAAAAGACAGAAACGCCTGGGAGAAAATATTTGCAAAACACAAATCTGATCATTTTTACCCCAAATATATAAAAGACTGTTAAAATTCAGCACTAAGAAAATCCAATTAAAGAAGGAGCAAAAATCTGAATAGAGACCTCATTAAAGAGGATATACAGATGGAAAATAAGCACATGAAAAGATGCTCAACATCATTTGCGATTAGGGAATTGCAATCAAAACAACAATACTGCTGCACACCCATTAGAATGGCTAAAATACTTTATAAATTATTGGCAAGGGTGTAGAAAAGCAGGAGCACTCTTTCATGACTGATGGGAATGTAAAATGGCACAGTTACATTGGAAGGCAGTTTGGCAGTTTCTAACAAAACTAAGCATAGGCTTACCATATGATCTAGCAATCAGGCTTCTAGGTATTTACCCAACTGATTTGAAAACGAATGTCCACACAAAAACATGTATGCAAATGTTTATGGCAACTTATTCATAATTGCCAATAACTGAAAGCAACCAAGATGTCCTTCAATAGGTGCATGAGGAAACAAACTGAGAAACCCATACAATGGAATATCATTCCGGAATAAAAAAGATGTGAGTTGTTAAAGCACGAAAAGACATACATGAATCATAAATACATATTTCTTAGTGAAAGCTATCACTCTGGCAAAGCTACATGCTGTATGATTCCTATTAGGGGACATTCTTGAAAAGACACAATTATAGATGCAATAAACTATTCAGTGCTTCCCAGCGTTGAATAGATGAAACATAGGGGATGTTTAAGGGCAATGCAACTCTTTGTATGCTGCTGTCATGGTGAAGAGAAGACATTAAGCCTCTGTCAAAACAAATAGAAAATTGCAGTCCAAAGAGTAAACAAGGTACAACGAAAAAAGAAACATTTGAGAAGCTGGGAGATCCCAGAAAGGAATACAGAATGAGAAAAAATAATCTAAATACGTTACAAATTTATGAAGCCACCTTATTAAAGAGGGGGGAGAAATAATTTGCAATCCAAGTAACTTTATATGTCAATGGTATCTATACAATTAAGGTAGTCTATCAAGTGTACTGATTGATAGTTGTTTACCATGGAGTTATAGGTTAACAATTCTGAGACTATTATAAGTATGTATTAGAATTGGACAATAATGGAAAGAGATGTTTGCTAGTGGGAAACAAATTTCCCACTGTTAAAGTTGGAAGATATAAATAAGCAAGGGGAAGACGTTAGAAAGATCCTTTTGGCAATGGATTAAAGTTAAACCTAACATAGGTTCAGATAATTACATATAGAAATATGTATATATGTATGTATATACATGGCTTAGTATATAAACAGATATTTCATTGCTCTGTGAGCTAGGAGAACTTAAAAGTAATGACACCCCAATTGACTCCAGATCTTGGTTGTCAATACCATTCCCCAATACAATGTACCAGGGCTCCTTGGGGAAATGGCTCAATCTAGAATTGATGGAGGAAATTGAAAAGATTAGTCTGGTGCTATAAAGAATGTGCTATGCGACTCTCACTCTCACTGTCTCACTCTCTCACTGTCTCACTGTCTCACTGTCTCACTCTCTCACTGTCTCACTCACTCACTGCCTCACTCACTCACTGCCTAAATAAAGAGAAAAAAAAGAATGTGCTATGCAAAGTGAAAACATAACGATGAGAGTTCAAAAGGATATAGGAGCCATGATATTTTAAATTCCTTCATATACATGAGAAAGTTAAACATTGAGTAAGGATGACCTAACGGAATCCAAGAATAGTGCTGGTGAAGAATATTGAAAGTACAGTACCATGGACTGCTAGAAGGACAAATAAATTTGTCTTGGAAGAAGTACGGTCCGAATGCTCCTTAGCAGTGAGGAGGGTGAGACTTCGTCTCGCACACTGGTTCTTTGAATGTGCACTCAGGGAAGACAAGTGCCTGGAGAAGTAGACGGTCCGTGAAAAAGAGGAAGATTCGGAAAAAAAATAAACAAATAAAAAAAAGAGGAAGATCCTGAACAAGATGGATTGATGCAGTAGATGTAACAAAGCACTCCACCATAATAATTGTGAGGATGGCGAAGGACCAGGGAGTGTTTTGTTTGTGCATATGGTTTCTGTGGATCGGAACCAACTCGATGGCACCTAACAACAGCAACAAAATAGAGCATGTACCCAAAATATATGGAAGACTTTTATTATTATTATTATCTTGAACATGGTATTTTGTTTGGGATAGTTTACAGAAGAAAATAGCTTCCCATTCAACAATTCATACACATTTTGTTTCCTAACTTCTTCCTCGGGCTTTCTGTTTCCATCCACTCATCTTTCTGCCCTTTCCTATCCTCTGAACTTTGTTTTGGGGCAAATATTGCCATTTGGGTCTAATAGAGTGGATAATTCTGAGGATATTATTTTTTATTACTTAAAAAGAAGCATTTTATTGGGGACTCTTACATCTCTTATCACCATCCAGACATACATGCATGTGTCAAGCACATTTGTACATGTGTTAGAGAAGGCCATTCTTTATGGATGTTCTTTTTCACTCTATCGGCTTGACTATTGATTGGCTGGAAGGAGATCTCTGGGAGTGGTCTCAGTGCCAGGTCTGAAGGACCGTAGTCCAGTCTCTATCATACCAGTAAATTTGACCCTTTTATGATTTTGAATTTTGTTCTACATTTGTTCCTCCAATATATTTAGGGTTTTCTATTGTGATGCCAAACCAAGTGGCTAGTAGTTGTAGCCAGCACCATCTAGTACTTCTAGAACTAATGGAATCTATGGTTCGTGTGATTCATTATTCCTTTGGACTGACTACTTCCTTGAGTCTTTAATTTTTTTTTTGCTTTTCTTAAAAAGATCAATAATTATATCTTAGATAACCAATCACAAGTTTTTAAAAAATCATTTTATTGGGGGTTCTTACAACCCGTATAACAATCCATATGTCAATTGAATCAAGCATATATTTGTACGTATGTTTCCATCATTATTTTCTAAACATTTACTTTCTGTTTGCTTTGAAGAGACCATAGGATGTAGAACATTGCCTTAATGATAGACTGAGTTACACCAATTGAGCTACTTTCCCGTATGTATCTGTAAGTGTAGAAAGACCCTCTGCCAAACCTCTACAGCTGTTCAACTCACACGTCCATTTGTAAATTGTTCCTTGTCCCTGTTATTGTAGGGTCGTAGGATTCATTATTTTTTTTCAATATTGCATTGTATTCCACTATGTGTTCCTATCATAATTTGTTGATCAATTCCTACATCTACAGGTATCGCAGCTGGTATTTGTCTAGGATATAGACCTAGTAAGGGGATTGATAGATCATGTCTATTTCTAACTCTTGAAGGTTTTCAAAGTACTTACATCATTTTTCAATCCTACCTGAAGTATATGATAATTCCAGTCTTTCCACACCCTTGCCAGCATATTTGGTGCTCTGTTTGTTGTTCTTGTTGTTGTTTTATTGCCAAGAAAAGATGATATCTCATTGTTTTGATTTGCATCTCCCTAATGCAGTGGTTCTCAACCTGTGGGTCGTGACCCTTTTGGGGGGTCAAACGACCCTTTCACAGGGGTCGCCCGATTCATAAGAGTAGCAAAATGGCAGTTATGAAGTAACAATGAAAATAATTTTATGGTCGGGGGCTTGCTCACCAAAACATGAGGACCTGTATTAAAGGGTCGCTGCGTTACAAAGGTCGAGAACCACTGCTCTAATTGCTAAAGGTCATAAGTGTCTCTTCATGAATTTGTTGGCCTTCTGGCCTTTGAAGTATCTGTTCATGTACTTTGCCTGTCCTCAGACTGGATTGTTTGCCTTTCTGTTGCTGAGATGTTGATTTTGTCTATAAATTTTATATAATTAGGCTCTTGGCAGATCTGTCATTGCAAAAACTTGTTTCCAATCTGTAGGTGCTCTATTTATTCATTTAAAGATCACTTTGGGTACACACAAGTATTTAATTTTTAGGAGATCCCAATCATGTCGTTTATTTTCTGCTATTTGCCATAAATTGTGGCAAAAATTTTTTTCTCTGATTTTCAGGTTTTACATTTAAATCTTTAAACCCCCTTATGTTAATTTGTACATATGTTGTGAACTATGTATCCTGTTTTATTTTTCCTGCGAAGGGTTATCAAGTTTGTCAACACCATTTCATGGGTTTTTGCCCTTTGTTGAAGATCAACTATCCATTTGTGGATGGATTTACTTGGGGTCCAAAGTATTTTCCTTTGGTCTATTCTGTGTGTGACTCAATGTCATGGAATCGACCTCAGCTCATAGGGCCAGGGAGATCTGTCTCTGTGGCTTTCTGAGATTGTAACTCTTTATGGAAGTAGAATGCCTCACCTTTCTCCAGCAGACCAGTTGATGATTTCAAACTGCTGACCTTGCATTAGCAGCCCAACACTTAAAACAATGCCACCAAGGCTCCTTTGGCTGTGTGACAGGGCTTCAAAACGTTCCAGTAATGTTCCTTTAGCGTCCCTGGCATTTTCTGTGTATGTTATTTTCTATGTATGCATATTTTCCATGTTGTGGTTAGGTACCATCGAGTCGGTTCTGCCACATAACAGCCTAATGCACAACAGAATGAAACGGCCTGGTATTGCTCCATCCTCAACATCATTCCTATGCTTGAGCCCATTGTTTCAGTCACTGTGTTAATCCATCTTCTTGAAAGCCTTCCTTTTTTGTCCTGCCTCTCTCCTAAGCATGATGTCCTTCTCCAGGGACCGGTCTCTCCTGACAACATGTCCAAAGTATGTAAAACAAAGTCTCTCCATCCTTGCCTCTAAGGAGCACTCTGGCCTTACTTCTTCCAAGACAGATTAGTTTGTCCTTTTAATAGCCCACAGTATTTTCAATATTCATCACCAACACCACAATTCAAGTGCATCAATTCTTCTTTGGTGTTTCATATTCAACATCCAACTTTCACATGCACATGAGGTAATTGAAAGTACCATGGTTTGGGTCAAGCATAGCTTAGTCCTCAAAGTAACATCCTTTCTCTTCAGTACCTTAAAGAGGTTAGTGCAGCAGATTTACCTAATACATCTTTTGCTCTCTTGATTGCTGCTTCCAGGAGCAAATATTTTGGATCCAAGCAAGATGAAATCATTGATAACCTCAACCTTTTCTCCATTTATCCATTTGTCCAGTTGTGAGGATTTTTATCTTCTTTACATTGAGCTGTAATCCATAGTTGTGGTAGTCACATAATCTGGTGTCAATTTGAGGATTCAGAGTGAAGGGGTGGAGTCTAGGCTGTCAATCAGGTCATAGCCAGTGACGCCTCTGTATGGGCATGGCCTTCTCCTGAGTATTCTGGGAACTCCTGGGATTCCTCCTTGGAGGTAGGAGATGCTCTCTCTTTCTCTGCTCACTCCCTACAAGACATCCATGTGAAGAAGACACCTGGAGAGAGGCTGATGGAGCCAGACCTCTGGAGCCGAAGAAGCTCCCTGGAGATCCCTGCCAGTGCTGAGATGCTTACAACGCCACTGGATCCACAAGACTTCCCACCCACTGGCCTGTGATCTTCCTGCATTGAATATCACTGCATATGTTATGTGAGTCTGAAGAGGACTTTATAGATTGGTATTGGACATCAGGGCTAATATCATACTTATGGACTTGTTCTTGACTGAGCTGTGATGTTTTCTCCATATTCAACTGCTCTTGTTTATAGAGCTTTTTCTTATACACATCTGAGTGTCTATGAATTTGTTTCTCTACTCTACCCAGACTAACACAATACTGAAGGCTGCAATCCCTGATCTTCATCAGCAAACGCTTCAAATCCTCCTCACTTTCAGCAAGCAAGGTTGTGTCATCTACATATCAAAGGTTGTTAATAAACTTCCCTCGGGTTGTTAATAAGCATTCCTCCAATCCTGATGCCACCTTCTCATGTAAGTCAGCTTCTCTGAGGATTTGTTCAGTATTCAGATTAAAGAAGCATGGTGGGAGGATATAATTGTGTGGCATACCTTTCTTGATTTTAAACCACGCGGTCTTCCTATAATTTGTTCTCACAACTACTCTTGATCCATGTTTAAAATCTGCATGAACACAATGAAGTGTTCTGGAATTCCCATTCTTCTCAAGTGTATCCGTAGTTTGTTATAATCCACATAGTCAAATGCCTTTGCATAGTACAAAAAAGCACAAGTAAACGTCTTTCTGGTATTCTCTGCTTTGAGCCAAGATAAATCTGGCATCAGCTTTGTTCCACATCTTCTGAATCCAGCCTGAACCACTGGTAGTTCCCTGTCAATGTTCTGCTGCATCCGTTGTTGGATGATTTTCAGCAAAATTTTACTTGTATGTGATATCAGTGATATTGTTCTATAATTTGAGCATTCTGTTGAGTCCATTTTCTTTGGAATGAGTACAGATATGAATCTTTTCCAGTCAGTTCACCAAGTAGCTGTCTTCTAAATTTCCTGGCATATATTAGTAAGTCTGGGGGACCAGCCTCCACAACCGAATGGGTCCAAGGGGGCAGTTGTGTAATAAGGTATAAATGAGTGTCTCTGGCTTACTTTCTCTAATGAACCCGGCTAACACAGAAGAGTAAATTAAAGAGACATGAGACAAGGCATGCAAGGTCTCGCCTCTGCCATGGCATCAGGAACCAGGTCCAAGTAGAGAGAGTGTGTAATGTATTCTGCCACAAGCTTATAAAAATCTAAAAAGAATAATGGGGTAACAAATGTACAAATGTGCTTTATACAATTGATGTATGTATGGATTGTGTTGAGTTGTATGAGCCCCCCATAAAATGACTTAAAAAAAATCTCAGGCATGGAAGCCATGGTAAGCACATACGTAACAGTAAGGGGTTTTATTAGAGGCATACACATAACATGAGGGGGATGAGCTAGGGGTATACACACAATAGGATGGGAGGGAGCACGAGAGGCATACATATGATAAGAAGGTACATAGGTAAGAAGAAGGATGGCCTCTAGAGTCAAGATGGCAGCCTAACCCAGGTCATCCCTGAGCTGGCTTGACCTTAGATGTCTTTGAGGTCTTCTCCAAGGGAACAATCTATGATCCTTATCAGGAGGAAGTGGGTTATACTTAGGGTTAGATGGTCTGATTGCTTTTGATGGCAGATAACCTTTAGGCAGATAGCCTTCAAGAGTATAGTGAGCAACCGTATGTTTACATACAGCACCTTAAAATTGGTATTATTATGGGGGGACATTGAGGGGAATAACTTTTACTTAAGAGAATGTGAGTAGAATGCATCTCGAACTTAGCAACATGAAGGTCTCCCCCCATGGGAGCCCTGGTCTCCCAGACACCTTAACGCATTCATGTTGAGCGTTTGTTTGCATACACTCTCTTCCTGGGTCTGTTTCCCACAGTGAGTCTATGTACAGGATCTGCAAATAGGGAGAGTTTCAGTTCTTTCTTCCTAATTTGGAGGCCTTTTGTTTCCCCTGATCCCATTTTTGCGATGCCTGGGACATCCAGTGCAATATTAAAGAAGAGTGAAGATAAAGTACATCCTTGCCTGGGTCCCGTTCTCAAGAGGATGCTCTCAACCTTTCTTCAATAAGAATAATGTTGGCTGTCTGTGTTGCATATATGGCCCTAATTCTGTTGAAGAATTTCCCTTTTATACCTATTTTGCTGAGTTTTTTTAATCATGAAAGGATATTGGATTTTTTTCTAATGCTTTTACTGCTTGCATTTATATGATCACATGGTTCTTTTCCTTTGTTTATTTATATGGTGGTTCATTTAACTATTGAAATATCCAGGAAATATCCAACCTGATCATGATTATGATGTATTTTTAAATATGGTGTTGGGTCCTATTGACTGGAATTTTTCAAGAATTTTATGTCTATGTCTATGGTTATGAGAGATGTTGGTCAATGACTTTCTTCTTTTAGTTAAGTGGTGTTTTTGCCAAGTTTTAATTCTGGGACAATGCTTACTCTCATAGAAGAAATTCGGGAAAGCTATCCTTTTTTGTTGTTGCTGTTCTGGAATAGTTTGAGGGCATTCAATGTCATAGCATTCTCCAGGGACGCCATCTGGGCCAGGGCTTTTTGTTGTTGTTCCTAGGAGTTGTTTTATGACTTATTCAATTTTTTTAATGGGTCTGTTCAAATTTTCTACCTCAGTCTGTGTTAGTTTAAATAAATTGTGTTTCTCCAAATTTGTCCACTTCTTCTATATTTTCCAATTTCTTAGAGTACAGTTCTTCATATTTTTCTGTTATTATCCCTTTCTGTCAATTTGGACTATTGAAATATGACCCACTTCATTTCTTTTTTGTGTTATTTCATATTTGAAATTTTATTTTCCTTTGTTAATTTGGCCCACGGTTTGTCAATTTTAGTAGTTCTTTCTAAGAACTAACTTCTGGTGTTATTGATTCTATTGCTTTGTTTGTTTCATTTATTTCTTTTCAAATTTGTATTATTTCTTTTCTTCTGGTTACAGTTTTTTTTCCCCCCTGGTGCTATTTTTCCATGTGTTGGTGTTGAAGGGTTAAGGTTTGATTGTGGTCCTGATTTCCCTTTTTGATGTGTGAGAATATTGCTACAAATTGTCCTCTGAGCCCTCCTGTTGCTGGATCCCAAAAGTTGTGGTTTGTGATGTTCTCATTAATATTTGAGTCTAGTAAATTTCATGCTTTTGCTGTTTTATTTCTTCTATTTCCATATAGCTGACCACAACCCTGTCCTGCAGTCTTCCTGTTACTGATCTCTAATTTTATAGTGTTCTGATCTGAGAAGATTCTTTGTATTATTTACATGTTTTGAAATTTTAATGACGTTTGCGTGTGGCCTATTCTGAAGGATGACCCATGTGCTATTGTAGGTGGCGTATTCTGTATATGTCTACAAGATCAGATTGCTTTGTTGTGTTGTTTAGATCTTCTGTATTTTTGCTGAGTTTCATTTTAGTTGATATATCTTTCATCAGAAGTGATATATTAAAGTTTTCTACTATTGTGGAGGTGTCTCTTCCTCTTCTAATCTTATTTAAATGTATTTTATGTATTTTGGAACCCTTTCATTCAGTGCATTGTCATTTATTATGGTCATGTCCTCTTGTTGGATTGATCTTTAATCATTATATAATGCCCTTCCTTGTCTCTTATGCTAGTTTTGGCCATGAAATCTATTTTATCAGAGATTAATAGCACTGCTCCTGCTCTTTTTCGGTTGCTATTTGCTTGAAATCTTTTTTCCCATCTTTGATGTTTAACTTATTTTACCTTTGTTTCTAAGTTGTCTCTTTTCTCAAATAATATCATTTTATTGGGGGCTTTTACAACTCGTCTCACAATCCATATAGCCATCCATTGTGTCAAGCACATTTGTACATATGTTGCCATCATCATTTTCAAAACATTTTCTTTCTACTTGAGCCCGAAGGTATGCCTCTTATAAGCAGCATATCTATGCATCATGTTTTCTTATTCTTTCTGCTACCCTATCTTTTTTTAATTTAAATTTTAAAAATAGTGTGTTATTTATCGAGAGTTAATACATATATCAATCATATCATTCCAGAATTCAGTCACATCAAGCAGAATTGTACAATTGCTACCACAATCAATTTCCATACATTCTTTTTTCTTCCTGGACTCCTTGACATATTCTCCCTTTTACCCTTGCCCCCTACCACTGCACCTATCCCTCCCCCAAAAAACCTTGATCCTGCTTGCTGTTCCTATAGGTTCACCAATCCTGGGTTTCATATACCGAAGGACAGAAAAACATGTAACACAACTTCACGAGGGTGACCTCCAGTGACATAATACCTTTGAGATAAACCCTAATATGAACAAACAAATACAGCGTGCATCAGAGTGGGGAATCAACTGACAAAGTTTTAACTGTTCAAGTTAGATGTATGCCTTTCATCATCATCTCTCCAATGTACTCTGGTTTCCAAAAGTGTCTGTATTTTTATAGTCTTGTTTTGTTTTTGTTTGTACTTATCCATAGGTATATTTAACTGTTGTCATTTTGCTATGCTTTGTGTGTGTGTGTGTGTGTGTGTGTGTGTGTGTTGCTAGGACCATTGCTGGCAAGTACAGTTTATCATAGTGGCTTTAGTTACATTTCTAATTTTTAATTAAAAGAAAAAAAACTTATTTTGAGATCATCTTAGATTTACAGATGAATTGCAAATTTAGTGAGGAACTTTAAAATACCCTTAGCCTTTAGAAGGTATTTTAGGCACTTTAAAATACCTTCCCCTGACATTAAAATCTTACCTTAACCGTGGAACAATTTATATAAATGGAGAAATTAACCTTGGTACATATCTGGTTTCCTATTTTCAATCTGTGGTTATATTATATTTTTGATAATTCTTTACCTGGGTTTGTCTCTAGGTGATGTTGCCTTGTGCCTCCATCTCAGGCTGCTGTCTGACATGTCCGTTTTCTGTCTGAAGCCCTCCTTTTAGTGTTTCGTTTAAGAGCAGTCTTGTTTGTACAAATTCTCTTCGTTTCTATTTTTTCTGGAAAGGCCCTAATGCTGCCATTGTATGTGAGGGACAGTTTTGCTGGATATATAATTTTTGAGTTACGATTTCTTGTTTCTTTTGGGGTTTGAGATATGTCATTCCTTGGCCTTCTCGCCTGCATTGTTTGGGTTGAGGAATCTGAGCTTAGTCTTATTGGTTCCCCTTTGTAGATAACATGTTATTTCCCCAAGGTGCTTTCAGGTGTATGTCCTTGTCTTTGGTGTTGGAAAGTTTGGTTTGAAGTATGCCTTCGTGATTTCCTTTTGGCATTTCTCTTTGAAGTTCATTGAGTTTCTCAGGTGGATATCATCTTCATATTAGAGATTTTTCCTGCCAGAAATCTGTGACTATTTTCTCTGTACTTTTTTGTTGTTGCTGTTGTCTCTTCCTGTTCAGGAATTCTAGACACACATAAATTATTCCTTCTGATGGTATGCAACATAGCTATTAGGCATTTTTCTTTCTTTAAAAAATTGTTTTACTGTTACTCTGATTGATATCAGAAACTACCTATATTTCACTGGTTCTAAGTTCAATAAGGGAGAAAAATGGGACTTTCTACTCCCCTGGAGTTACTGTCACTGAAAGTGACCAAAGCAGTTTTATCCTGTCCCATAGAGTTGCTACCCTGTTTCCCTGAAAGTAAGACATCCCCCGAAAATAAGACCTACTTACAGTTTTGCCTCTCACTGAAATATAAGGCATCCCACCAAAAATAAGGCCCCACGAAGCTACCATAACTCTTGACTCTGGACCATAGCGGTGGGTACCACTGAGCTGCTCACTGTTGGCTGCAGCGCAGCCAGAGCAAACAGGAAGTACCAGGTCTCTTTTAATGAAACAATAAGCAATAAATGTGTACTGTATTCTTCTTCAAGAAAAAATAAGATATCCCCTGAAAATAAGACCTAGCGCATCTTTGGGAACAAAATTAATATAAGACACTGTTTTATTTTCAGGGAAACAGGATATCAGTCGGCATCAACTTGATAGCAGTGGGTGAGTGAGTGAGGATTTTCATTGATTCAATCCTATTCCTTGATCCTTCCAATTTTTTATTTCTGAAATTTTAGTGTTAATCTTCTGGATCCCCAGTTGCTGTTTTTGTATGGTTTCTATGTCTATTTTGTTATTTTGTTCTTGTATTGTTTTCCTAAATTTTCCAGTGTTTTGCCTGTTTTCCGTGATCTCTTTGAGGTCTTTTGAATTCCTTATCAGATAATTGCATTACCATTTTGTCCACAAGGAGGTTTCTTGTTTCTTTATTTTGGTCGCTGACTGGAACCATTTTGTCCCGCTTATTTCTCCCACTCTCAAGTCAGTTCGGTCAACCCAAGTCAGTTGGATATTAAGCTGTTGTCTCCAAGGCATTAAGGTATAAATAATAGGGGCTCATGCATTTGTCTCTGGTGATCAGGGCTATGGGTATGAGGTGGATGATGTACTCCCAATCACCAGAAGGGTGGAAGATGGGAAGCATGTATTTTTACTGGGCAAGGTTGTCTAGACTATTCCTATTGGCTGTAGGCAGCAATAGGAACATCAGTTCACTCTGGGTTGATGTACACCATTACTCTTAATGATGACATTAAGACAGCATGCTAAAGATTTTTAGATAGGGTGAACAGCATAAATAGAGTGATATGCCCTAGTTTTCCATTATAATGCTCATAGATTCTGATGCTTTTGTCTGGCTGAGTGATTTGTGTTGTCAGCTCTTCATTGATAGGTTCTGCTTCACCACCTATCCCTATTACTGAGAAATAAGCCAATCCAACTTCAAGACTTTCCAGATTGGTTCAGCCCCACACCTATACAAACAAATGCAGTTGTTTTCACTAGGTTAACAGGTCATCCTTTGAGTTTGAAAAAGTAATAAAGACAAAAAGCAAAACTTCACTAGTTTGTTCTACCTTTGGATGGTACTGTTTCCAACCAACCACTGTTGTGAAACAGGCTTCCTAGTATTGCTCTTACTTTCTTTTCCCTGGCAATGCTACAAACCAGATACCTCACTGCCATCGAGTCAATTCCAACTCAAAGCAACCCTGTAGGTTAGGGTAGAACTGCCCCTGTGGGCTTCCAAGACTATAAATCCTTATGGGAGTAGACAACTTCAACTTTCCCCTGTGGAACAGCTGGTGGTTTCAAACTGCTAACTTATGGTTAGTAGCCCAACACATAACTCACTGCATCATCGAGGCTAAGCTAATCCTAGCAGGCTGTTAAATCATTAAGGGCAAGCCAAGAAGTTTCAGGAGAGGAAAAACAAATCCAGAATCTGGTCACAGAGGTGCCATTGTCTTTCTCTCATCTCCTGACTTTTCAGTGACAATCCTATTCTTCATCATAAATGTCCTCTGTCTTGACTTCTGGCTTTAGAGATGACTGGCATTTTTAAATTGTGAGCGGTTTGCCTTTCTGGCTGAGCGGTCTCTCAAAACTCATTTTATTAGGGGAAAAAATAAGAAATGCAATGCTAGCTGCTCTCTTGGCAGCATATCTTTTTATTTCTGAATTTCACTGTGCATGTTTGCCTTGTCCCTCTGCCACCACCGAGTCTAACATCCTAATAACAGCCTGCAACTTGTAATTTGGATTTTCAAAGCTGTATTTTTCAAACTTGTCCTTTCTGTCCAAATCAAAGACACCGTTTCAATGTCAGAAGGAGGGACAATGAATGTAAACAAATGCAGGCACGTGGGGCATGTGTGTACATGCATGCGTGCACCCATATGCGCACATGCAAACACACATTGAGCTCTAGGTCAGTCAAAGCTAAAATGTTGTTCTCTGTTTCCTTTATTTCTGAGCTCCTAGCATCCTGGTCTGTAGGGAAGTTTGGGATTTTGCTTAGTTTCCTTCTTCAGTGACCTTAAGTAGAGTCCCAACCATTAAATTTTCAAATCAATATTGAACATTCTCTTACTTAAGACACAGAAATCTTTTCAAATAAAAGCATTCTGACCTTCAAGAACATTTAATTTAAGGACACACACATCTTGTATTCTTGCTTGGATCTTTATATTTTCAAGTTTATTCATCTGTTCCAGGCCCAAACTCATTAAGTTAGTAAAACTTACAGTATTCAACACATCTTCCAATACAAGGAAGACTTTTTTTTTTACATCTTTTTACATTTTTTAAACATCTCTCTATGATGCTGCTTCTTCCCACAAATTTCCCCTTTTAAGTACTTTTAAGTAGAAATACTATTTACAAACACAAACATTTCCACTTTTAAGTAGAAATATTGTTTACAAACACCTCCAAGAGGAAGTCAGTCTATCTTGCTAGCTGTTGAGAATTGTACAGCTAGAGTGACTGAAAAATAATTAGTCCAACATTTCACTTCGCATATAAATAATAATTTGTATAAATAATAAACTAGTATTAGTAGTAAACATCTGCCATACCATAAATTATTTTATTTATCTCTGTAACTGTATGATTCTGAAACATGTTGGATAATTACAAGTGGCAAATAATTGACAAGACTCCCAGTAAGCATCAAGTTGCATTCTTTTTATAATGTATGGTGATTATGTACCAAGAAATAGTAATTAGCACATTTAATAATTGTGCTGTTGTAATAGTTAAGTTCCTTAATTTATCTGTTCTCCTATATAGTTTTACTTCGATTGCCAACTATTGTAAGTGATTAAAAAGTAAAACTATTTGACAATCAAAATATGCTTAAATTTATATCCACAAGTGTCACCCTCCATGATCTCTATGTATATGCACAATTTCGAAACTTACTTTGATCCAAAAAGGACTTAAAGTAATTTTTAAAATGCCTATGACAGAGCAAAACATTTTAAAACTCATTAAAAACAAAAGAAATATAAGCTAAAGGGCAAGTTAGAGATCACAGGAAATTTGTAAGGGGTCATTGAAACACAATGACATTCATGCCGAAGGTCGACTAACATTTTTGGCTTTCACCTTCGCAACTGCTGATAGAAAAGTGGACACCATTTCAAGTTTTACAGAATCTATAAAGAAATAAATAAATGAGCTGCCCAGGAAAAGTACTACTACTGCTGAATTCAGAGGAAAATAGTACTTCCTAATTCTCAGAAAAGTCAGAGTTTAACAGTAGGGGCAAATATATCTTTATGGAAAACAAAGTAAAAACTTGCCTGGAGTTATTTTTAACCCTTGTGTTCGTCTGGGTAGACTAAAGAAACAAATCCATGTGTATAATCATATATGTATAAGAGAGAGGGTTTTTTTATTAAATATTTTATTGGGGGCTCTTACATCTCTTATCATAATCCATACATTCATCCAGTATGTCAAGCACATTTGCACATATGCTACCATCATCATTTTCAAAGCATTCTCTTCCCACTTGGGGCTCTGATATCAGCTCCCCATTTCTTCCCCCTCCTTATATCTTACATTGTCCTCCGTCACCCCTTGCCCACTTTTCCCTTGTTCGTCCCCTTGGGAAGGGGTTATATGTCAATCCTTGTGATCTATCCCCCCTTTCTCCCCACACCCTCCCCTAATCTTTCTGGTATCTCTACTCTCATAGTTGGCCCTGAGGGTTTTATATATCCTGGATTCCCTGTGTTGCGGGCTCTTATCTGTAGCAGTCTGCATGTTCTGGTTTAATCCGATTTGTAAGGTAGAATTGAGGTCATGATAGTGGGGGGAAGGAAGCACCAAAGAACTAGAGGAAAGTTCCGTCCTATACAGAACCCTGACTGGCTCATCTCTTCCCTGTGACCCTTCTGTAAGGGATGTCCAGTTGTCTACAGATGGGCTTTGGGTCTCCACTCCATGGACATTGGAGTTGAGTCTCCATTCCACTCCATTCACGTTGGGTTGTTTTTAGTTCTAGGTCTTAGATGCCTGATACCTGATCCCATCAACACCTCGTGATCACACAGGCTGGTATGCTTCTTCCATGTGGGCTTTGTTGCTTCTCAGCTAGATGTCTAGCTAGATGCTTATCTTCAAGCCCTTAAGAACCCAGATGCTATATCTTTTGATAGTCGGGCACCATCAGCTTTCTTCACCACATATACTTATGCCCCCATTTTGTCTGCAGTGATTGTGTCAGGAAAGTGAGCATCACAGAATGCCGGAGTATTAGAACAAAGTGTCCTTCTGATGAGGGAGTACTTGAGTCGAGACCCAATGTCCATCTGCAACCTTAATTCTTAACATATAGATATAAGTACATAGTTATATTCCCCTCTGGTATATATATATATATTTCTATTCCCCTCTGGTATATATGTATATATATATATATTCCTGTATTTAGACCTCTACAAATGTATTTTGCCTCCTGATTCTTTCCTCTGTTTCCTTTTACTTTCCTCTTGTCCCGCCATCATGTTCGGCCTTCATTCGGGTTTAATAATTCCTCACTGCTACATTGCCCTTGATTCAGCCCCACTAGGCATCCTATGCCCTTCTCTCCATTGATTTTAGTTCACTTGCTGTTCCCTTATACTTAGGTTGGTTTCCACCACCCCCTCCTTTCTCCCTCCTCCAATTCTCCCGTATCCCCCCAGAATCATTGGTCCCGTTCTTTTCGTCTCCAAATTATTTATCCAGCCTATCTTATCTAGATAGACATGCAGATACAATAATAAGCTCATAAACCCAGGAAAAGCCAAATAAAACAATAAAGGAAGTCAAGACCAACAAAACAATAAGGTCTGTTTGTTGGGCTTTATGAGTGTTTTCCAGTTGAGTCTGATGGGGTGCCACACTCTGTCTCCAAAGTCTATTTTTGGAGAGAGAGTTTTATAGAGAGGGTAATTATACATTAAGAAAGCATCCCAACCCAGTCCAGTCCAAGTCCATAAGTCTGATATTAGCCTATATGTCTGATACCAATCTAGAAAGTCCACTTCAGACTCACAAAGCGCATGCAATGATGCTGAATGCAGGATGATCACAGGCCAGTGGGTAGAAAGTCTTTGGACCCTGTGGTATTGTATGCATCACAGCACTGGCAGGGGTCTCTACATGACTTCTCTGCCTCCAGGGGTCTGGTTGCATCAGGGTAGGTCCATGTGACTTTTCCAGCTCAGGGCACTAGCATTGTTCCATGTGTCTTGTCAGCTGCAATGTCTCCCAGTGAAGAGATGTCTCCCGCCTCCAAGGAGGAATTACCAGAGTTCTCAGAATACTCAGGAGAAGGCCATGCCCACACAGAGGTCTCATTGGCTATGATCTGATTAACAGACTAGACTTGACCCCCTTCACTCTTAATCCTCTCAAGTCCCAAATTGACACCAGATTAGTTAACTACCACACCCCTCCATGCTAGGATTCTATTGGGTATCTATGTATTCTATTTGGGTACTTATTTCTCTAGGTTATTAATTAGTACATTTTCGCTTCTTCTCTAACAGTAGTAACAAGGAGATCTGATGGCATAATGGGTTATGATTTGGGCTGCTAAACACAAGGCTAGCTGGTTGTTCCAACACACCAGCTGCTAATCATAAGAAAGATGAGGCTTAGATATACATGGACAAGTGAATCTATTTGGGGCTCACACTTAGTTCTAGCCCCAACCTAAGAACAATTAGCTCTTAAAATATGACTCTGCTCAATGCTCACCCTTGTGAAGAGATCACTGAAGGTATGAGTGCTACAGCAAAGTGCGGTGAAGACAGCAGATGGTGCCCTGCTTTAAAAAACAAAAAACAAAACCTGGGGTCTTACAGGCTTGTGTTCAAACAAGCAGCCATCTAAGTGAGGCATCAACTAAATCCACATGGAGGAAGCACACCAACCTATTTGATCCAAGGATGATGGAAAACAAAATCCAAATCCAGAGGAGGGAAAGGTCTCAGAGCTAAAATTATGAACACCCAATTTGCAGAGGGCTATGGATGACAGTGGTTGCCAAAATTTCATCTGCAGGGACTTATATAGATAAAGCTGTGGTGCTTCCTCTCAGATCACAGCGAGGGACTTGAGAAACTTTCAGACAGAGACTATTCTAAACTCAATTACGGCAGATCTAATTAGGTTAAAATGCCGTACTTCATCATTTGATTGCCCTTTTGACCCATTTTGGATTTGTTCTTGTTTGCAATATTTCCTGATTTTTTCTCAACAAAGGTTTTGTCTGTAGTTTATTTTAACATTGTTGTTAGTCTTTCTTTCTTTTTGAAAAAATGTACTTGCTATTTTCCTTATTTTCTGGTATGTTTTCCAGTATATGAAGCACAGGATAGGTGGATGGAGAGAGATAATAACTGGTATAATGGCTTATGGTGGACACAAAAGGCAAGGAGGTTAGAGGGAAATGGGGAGTAGATAATAAATACAGGAGAGAGGAGGATGTTCTGGAATTGATTATGGTGATGTGAATACAACACTTTTAAAATACAACTAAACTGTGGAAGTGCATGATATGTGAATTATATCTCAGTCAAACTATTGTTAAAGAAAGGAAGGAACCAAACAAAATAGGAAGGAACTGACACACACACACACACACACACACACACACCATCCAGAATAAAAAAAGAAAAGAAATCTGTGGCTTATTGCTCCTGTGAATATTTTCAGTATCAGAAACTCACAGGGACAATTCTGCTCTGTCCTATAGGGTCACTGGGAGTTGAACTCAATTCAATGGCAGTGCATGTGGTTTGCTTTGGAAGCAGTACTACATAACTTTAGGTGGTAAGGCTTTGTAAAAGTAGTAAATTGTCGCAGCAATGGGAAATAGGCACCTCTGCGAGTAAGGTTTGTGAGTTTTAAATGGACCATAATAGACAGCACAGTCTCACACAATAAATAATACTATTGCTCCAACTAACAATCGTAGCCTCATTGCAAATCAATGAGAGAAATGAATAGATTTCATATTTTTGAAGTCATTCTTCTATAGATACTGCTGGTCTTGGACAAGCTATAGGAAGGCATTGTGTAACACCAAAATTCCAGATTATACTCCTTGGCAGGTACTCAAAACCATTTTTATGACGGATACTGCTGACCATGGCATAAAGCTTTATTTAAATAACAAATTTCTTATGTAAGAAACTTTATTCACAAAAGACAAGGCAATACAATGATTTATTTCTCTTTCTTCCTACTGTAGCCACTAGTAAGTGTCCAAATAGTGAACAAGAATTGTCATCGTGTTGCTTATCTATAGCACATACAGATTACATTTGTATATATAATTGTATGTGCACATTTGGTTATTTTTATTATTCAATGAGTAGTAATTCTTTCCACTTCCTGAGTAAACCTAGAACTGGTTGTTTGCTTTTTTGTTCGTGTTTGGTTTTCTTCATTCATTTAAAAGTAAAGCTGGGTGTGACGACTCTGGTCTTCAATGATTCCCAAGATTTTGCTCATAAAACAGATCTCCTTTTCAAATACCTCCAAAGCAGAGCATTCTCATTTATTTCTATAGTTTTTTTTATTATTATTACTAGATTTTTTAAGTGTTAGTGATTATAATCTCAATATATCTCATCTGTCTGCAATCGTAGGTCCAATCTCATTAGCATAGAATTTGGTAAATTAACATGCATTCTGTTTATTCCAAGTAATTGAAACGAGGTCCAAGTAATTCTCACACTTACCCTCTGTACCAAAGAGCTATAATAAATGTCCTGGTTTTAGCCAAATAATGAAGATTTCATAACAACGATAGCTTGGGTATCATTCAAAGGAGCCTGGTAGTTAAGCACGTGGTTGTCAATCAAAAGATTGGTTGTTAGGAGCTCACATCCCTCTCTTTGAAGGAACAGTGAGGCCGTCTACGTCTATAAGTCACTCTTCAATGATCCAGAATGAATGACATAGTGAGTCTTTTCCAGAATCTTTTGTGGTACCCATCTAGGTGAACAATGTTTCTGTCAAGAGTTTAGTTTAATTGCCAGGCCCTCCCACCAAAGAGCAGGGCTTTAGACAACCAGAGAGAAAAGGGTGTTGTGGATATGAAAGCCCATAACCCTTATATGGAATCCACTCTGGGATCTTTTCTGACATTAGGGCCCATTTTGCAATATTCTACAGTGTTCCTGTCACCATGTGTCCATCACACAATATGTCTGAGGGCACACTATTTAATGCTAGTAAGTACAAGACCAGAATGTTTCCATTTTGAAAAATACAAATTGAGACTGCCAAAAACAATGAAGTTGTTCTGTGGAAGTAAGGCCAGCAACTTCTGAGCCTGCTCTGTTCAACCTCCTTGCTGCTTTGACCTTCATTGCCAGCTCAGAAGACCCCCTCACATCCTTCCAAGAAAATACAATTTGCTAGCTATTCTAAAACTTTCTTGTAGAAGCTTAATTTATATTATAACTTGTAGTGATGGATTCTAAATATAAATTGATGTTTCTATGGCATCAGAATCACTTGGCAAAGATTTGTTTATGTACCAATTGACTTTATTGTGGAGATTGTGACAAAAGCTTTGGCATGTTTTAACTCTATGCCAACAGAGTAGAACTGCCTCATGGGATTCCTTGGGTATAATATTTATGGAGCAATATCATTCAAACATACAAATAAAATTTTACTAAATAACATTCAATAATGGTTGCAGCAGTACATTGGCAGAGCTGCCAGAAATTCAAGCCAGATTCTCAAGAGGACCTGGTACCAGGGATCATTGCTGACATCAGATGGATTTTGGCTGAAAGCAGAGGATACCACAAGAATGTTAACTTGTGTTTTATTGGCTATGCAATGGCATCCAACTGTGTGGATCTTAACAGACTAGAGATAGCATTAAGAAGAATCAGAACTGCAGAACACTTGATTGTGCTCATGTGGAACTCAGACATGGACTAAGAAGCAATTGTGTGAACAGAACAAGGGAAACATGCATGGTGTACAATCAGGAAAGGTGGGCATCAGGGTTCAATCCTCTCACCATATTTATTCAAACTGCATGCTGAGCAAATTATCCCAGAAGCTGGATGATTTGGGGGGAAATGCAGCATCAGGATTAGAAGAAGGCTTATTAACAACCTGCAATAAGCAGATGACACAACTTTGCTTGCTGAAAGTGAGGAGGGTTTGAAGCGATTGCTGATGAAGATCAAGGATTGCAACTCTCAATACGGATTGAAAACAAAAATCCTCACAACTGGACCAACAAATAACATCATGCTAAAGGGAGAAAAGATTGAAGCTGTCAAGGAAAGTTGGACATTGAATAAGGAAAACCAAAGAAGAATCTATACATATGAATTAAGGATCTGGTCAGGAATGTTTAAAGTAATATGGACTGCAAAAAGGACAAACGAATCTGTCCTGGAAGAAGTACAGCCAGAATACTCCTTAGAAATGAGGACAGTGAATCTTCATGCACATACTTTGGAAATGTTATCAGGAGAGACCTATCCCTTGGAAAGGATAGCCCACTTGGAAAAGTAGAGGGGTGAAGAAAAAGAGGAACACCCTCAACAAGATAAATTCACCCAGTGACTAGAACTATGAACTTACATACCACAACAGTTGTGAAGATGGCAAAGGACTGAAGAGTGTCTCTTATTGTTGTACACAGATACTGACTTGAGAGTACCTCACAAGAAACACAACCATCTATATTGGAGATGATCACCAGGTCGTACTTCCCCAGAGTGGCTTGTAGGTTCAAACTGCTGACCTTGTGGTTAGCAGCTGCATGCTTAACCATTACACCACCAGGGCTTCTTCTCGCACTGCCATCTAGTCAATCCTGACTCATAGCAACCCTCTAAGTCAGAGAACAATTCCCACTGTGGGTTTCTGAAACTGTAAATCTTTGTGAGAGTAGAAAGCCTCATATGTCTCTGGCCAAGCTTGTGGTGCTTTCAAACTGCTGACCTTGAGGCAGCCAGCCCAACCCATAATGAGATCTGATGTATGTCATTGTAGGGTGCACTCATTCTGATTTTGACTCATAACAACCAAATGCAACAGAGTTGAACTAGCCCAGAGGGTTTTCTAGGCTATAATCTTTCCTGGAGCAGATCGCCAAGTCTTTCTTCCATGGTAGCATCACCGGACGACCTACATCTGTGATGGGGTTAAGCAGTCTCTGCATTGAGCAAACTTCCCAGGTGACTCCTTTGAGGAGGCAAGTCTCCAACCACTGATATAAAGTTTACAGATGATCCTGTTACAACCCTCAAAGACTCGCAAATGTAGCCAATGCTTCACGGACCTTCTTGCTACTACATTAACCTAATGATTTATCTGACCAAATCCTAAGTGATTCTTAAGCCTTGTTGTTTTGATTTTGTTGGAAGTTATATACCATCTAAGCAGCAAACATCGTTCTACATCTCCCCTACCAATATTTACAAGGGTTTTCTGTGTGTTATATTTCAATTTATTCTCTAGGCAATATATAAGAGGGCTTCAAGAAGTTCGTGGAAAATTGGAATTTTTTTCTATGAATATTTTGAAGCCCCCTCATATGTGTATGTTGCACTGAAATAAATGGCTTGGTCCTGTATAAATCGCTATATAATAAGTATCCATTAGTGTTTTGCTTAAAGGGAAGATTAGCACGAGAAAGTTTTATAAATGAAATAATGCTGACGTGTTTTTCTAAAGCTTCAAATATATATATATATATTTCTTCCCCAAGAGGTTTGAAGCAGGCTTTGAAGTAAATGAACCCATTAATCAGGCAGTAAAATGCTGCTACAGCAATTTAAAACTATATCAATGAAATTGTATTCTGGGAACCTTTCTCCAAAAATGTCCAACTTGATGGATGGGTTTGTGTATACATAAATCTTTTGTTCCCATAATGCCACTGTGTTCCTGAATATAGGCACTATTTAACATTTATATGGCAGAAGATGGAAAAATAACGCACCCACAAATATCCAGTCTTTAAATAAATGAATGGTCAGATGCTAAAACCAAGCGTACCACAATGAAAGGAGATACATTTGATCTGGGTAGGCCTCAACCATAGCAGCTGAGGAAAGTAAAATGGCTTTGGCCATGGCTTTTGGTTCTTCTGTGACCCCGCCAATGTTCTCCTGCCCAAACACAGAACTATTCATTTCACCGAAGGCAACTTCCTTTGCTCAATGTCCTCAGTTCCTAGAATGGTTCTCTAACCACTGACCCTTAAGATGGCAACCCTGTGTCCCAGCAATATCTATTTTGACAACTTGGCCTATTGTCATTATATGAAGTATCAAACTTTGTTTATTATTGGTCTTCTCCACAGGCACAGAAACTAGAGAGCAGGACCCTGTCTGTCTTGTTCTTTCCATTTACCCAGAGTTAAGCCTGGGATATATTAGATACTCAAGAAATACTTGTCGAATTTAATAGAAGCACCCCAGTGTGCTGAAAACCAATCTGCCAAATATCTGACTCTCCAAATGGCTAAGTAGAGCTTGATTTGCTACTTGAACTTTTATTGTTTAAAATCCCCCAAATGATAAAACACATATAAAAGAGAGAATAGCACATAATGGGATCTAATGGACCTCAGTACAAACTGAAAAATCACACTCAAATTTCTGAAATGCTGCATAATGAAGTATATACACTTTTATGATTAAGGACTGTATTTGTAAAACTGCTAAAGCACCCAGGGTCTTAAGTTTTCAACAATTTTTAAAAATCATTTTATTGGGGGCTAGTACACCTCTTATCACAACCCACATATGCATCCGTTGGGTCAAGCACATTTGTACATATGCTGCCATCATCATTTTCAAAACATTTTCTTTGGACTTGAGCCCTTGGTGTCAGCTCATTTTCCCATTCTCTCACCCTCCCTCCCTCATGAACCCTTGATAATTTAACATTTTTGTTTTCATGTCTTACACCAACCCCTGTCTCCCTTCACCCATTTTTCTGTTGTCCATTCCCCTGAGAGGGGGTTATATGTAGATCATTGTGATCAGTTCCCCATTTATCCCCTCACCTTCCCCTTCCCCTCCTGGTATCACTACTCTCATTATTGGTCCTGAGGGGTTTATCGGTCCTGGATTCCATGTTTTTCAATCTCTTCTCTGTACCAGTGTACATGCGCTGGTCTAGACAGATTTGTAAGGTAGCATTGTGGTCAGGATAGTTGGGGGTGGGTGGGGGAGCATTAAAGAACTAGAGAAAAGTTGTATGTTTCATCAGTGCTATACTGCACCCTGACTGGCTCATCTCCTCCTTGCGACCCTTCTGTAAGTGGATGTCCGGTTGCCTACAGATGGGCTTTGGGTCTCCCCTCTGTGCTCAACCTCATTCACATTAATATGATTTTTCGTTCTGGGTCTTTGATGCCTGATACCTGATATCGTCAACACCTCATGATCACACAGGCTGGTGTGCTTCTTCCATGTGGACTTTGTTGCTTCTCGGCTAGATGGCCACTTGTTTATCTTCAAGCCTTTAAGACCCCAGACGCTGTATCTTTTGATAGCTGGACACCATCAGCTTTCTTCACCACATTTGCTTATGCACCCATTTTGTCTTCAGAGATCATGGCATGAATGTGAGAATCACAGAAAGCTGTTTATTAGAACAAAGTATTCTTGCATTGAGGGAGTACTTGAGTAGAGACCCAATGTCCTCCTGCTACCTTCATACTTACCATATAAATGATTGTACATAGATCTATTTCCTTATCATTATACATAAATATATTTACATATGTATATGCCTGTATTTAGACCTCTATAAATGCCCTTTGCCTCCTAGTTCTTTCCTCTATTTCCTTTTACTTTCCTCTTGTCCCACTATCATGTTCGACCTTCATTTGGGTTTCAATTATTCCTCTCAGCTACATTGCCCTTGATCAAGCCTCACCAGGCATCCTATGCCCTCCTTGCCATTGCCTTTAGATCACTTATTGTTCCCTTGTCCCTGGGTTTGTTGACACCTCCTTTTTCCCCTATCTCCCCTTCTCCCATGGTGGTGCCCCCAGAACTATCAATCCCAATGTTTTCTCTTCCAGATTGTTTATCCCACCTAGATAGACATACAGAGACAATAATAAGCACAAAAACAAGACAGAGCAAAACAACAACAGAAGCCCAATGACATACAAAAAAGAAAAGCCTATAAATAGTTCCAGATCTGTTTGTTGACCTTTAGGAGTGTTTTCCAGTCAAGTCTGATGGGGTGCCACTCCCTGGCCCCAAAGTCTATTTTTGGTATTCTCCAGGGACTTCGTTGCTCTGTTCCCCTTGCTGCTCTGTTGCACAGCCTTGGTGTTTCACCCCAGTACAGTCCTTAAATTATAGCTATGAAAACTATTCAAGTAAAGCATCCCAGAAATCTAGCTAAGCTGTTAAGACTCTTTCATTTCATATTGAATGCAGAGCATTTAGACTTAATACGAGGAAGTATCTTGATGGTAAATTAGGCTAATTGATCATTTGATAAATACTGTCACTCAGGAAATCAACCATTCATCAAATCTACATTATTTCCCATTAGCTGAAATTTTACTTTGAGCATAAAACTTTTAAAAATTTTTGTTCTAACTTTAATAGTCGATGAATCTGTGGTCCATTAGCTTGGCCAAGGAAACTGGGGTAGTAAGTGGTCGAATCCACCAAATCAGATTTGGTTCTTTCTCATCTGGAGCCTGACTAATGGAACATGTGCGCCATAGTGTCCACCTCTCTCAGACCAGAGAATTTAGATGGTGCCTAACTGAATAACTCCAACCCCTCTGATCAGCCTCACAAGAGAAGGTCCTTGACAGAGAGGAAGAAGAAAAGGTAGAACAAAATCTAAATCATGAAAAAGACCAGGTTGATTGGTCTGATGGAGGCTCGTGAATCAATTGTCAGCCAAGCTACGGGCCAGAGTGACTAATAACAAGAGGGAGAAATGTCCTCCTCGGTACAGTCACTCATATGAGACGAAGAAGGCAACGTTTGCCCCAAACAAAGCTCAGAGGGCAGGAAGAGGCAGGGAGGAAGGGGTGGGAGAGTGCTGACACACTAAGGGGGTTGATACCAATGGCAGGAAGCAGAATACATATGAATTATGAAATTATAAAATTTCACCCAAACTACAAGAAAAAGTAAAAATACACAAAATCTGGAGTCTAAGCCTCAACTTTAAGTTTTGTATTAGAAATTAATCTCTGGGTTTTGATTCTTTTGGACTATTTCCACAAGTCCAGGCTACGTAGTCACTTGTAATTCGTAAAAGGCAGCAATTAGAATAAACACCTTATGAACTTTTCCAGTAAGCCAAGAAGAAAGGCTGAGGAAGTATTTGAACTCTTATGAGGTTATTATTTTCTGCACAATCTCATTCAAGCAACGAAGCTCACAAGAAAGCTAAATTATATTAAGACAAGTACGTACTCTCAGAGACTATTTACAAATGTGAGATATGTGAAAAAAAATCTCATAATATATATTGCCATCTAGTGAAAGTCATTTTTCAGGTCCTTATTGGTAAGAAGAGACTGTACATTACAAAAATAACCATAGCATTCACAAATCTTCCATGCTATCCCATACTGGCCTTTACAGTTCTTCAGGATAGTATGGTAAGCAAGACCATAGGCTAAGATGAATAAAGCATAAATGACAGGGAAACATCCAACCCGGTGAAGTCAGTGAACTCCCATTAATTAACCTGCTAAGCAATTAATAAAAGCAAGCACAGACAGACATTTTGGGATTCTGGGTGGCAGCTGATGTGCTAGAGAGTCGGGATGAATCCAGTAGTAAGGTAGAGGAGGAATGGGAATGACCCAGAGGCGCAGAGAATCTATGCACTAACATCAGGACCACATGTTCATCACAGCTATTTTGGGATGGGGCTGTGCTATCCCTCAAACAGAACAGAGAAAAAGAGCTCATCTAAGAAAGCTGGAGCCTAATATTCCAAGGTGTGCAAATTGGTCATGGATGTTCATAGGCTATGTTAGTGAGGCCAAAGGCTAGTGGACACTAGACCAGGAGGAACTGCAAGGACAGTGGGATAAGAGAAATGGTTTAGCTGATAAGTTAACACAGATGCAAACAGCAGGCCCTGTGTCCTCAGGGGACACCATGAGAGAGCCGGTGCCGGGGCACCTATATGAGAAAGGAAGAAAGAACCTTCACTTTTACCACAGGAAATTTCAGACACATCAGTGAATTTGACAGTTAAATCTCACACACATGTGTATTAAATTTGAGGTCAGGCATCCAGAACTCCTGAATCAACACTGAGAAAATCCTAAGGATATGAGGGCCCTCGAGTGGTTCTCAGGAGAAGGCCAACGGCATTGGGAAGATGTTGACTCATAGACATCTGGTAGGGAGGAGTAGAGCTACACCCATAGAGTTGTCAGGGCTGTGAGTCTTTGCAGAGGAAGACTGCCACATCTTCTCCCCACAGAATGACTTGTGGGTGTAGGCCTTGAACTTCTCATTGGAAGACAGGCATTAGGCCACTGTGCCACCCATACACCTGTCAGAAAAAGAAATCCACAAACACAGCAATATAAAAAGGTCCAGTTTAACAAAAAATAGTAAAATATACAAAATTCATGAGAGAAGAAGGACTAATCTAAAGAAAAATACAAAGAAGAGGACATTTTTTCTATGGCGACCAGATTAACACAGAGTTGAGAGTTTTAGACTGTGGTGTTAAATTTAGTTAAAGAAAACAAAACAAACAACAAAACACATAGAGAGAGAGAAGTGGAGGGAGAGGGAGGCCGAGACAGAAAGAGAACAAACTATTGGAGATGAGAAAACAAATGGAGGAATAAAATGAGAGTCGGCGTATAAATTAAAACCAAAAACCTCAAAGAGATCTACTGGATCTTAAGAATGAAATAGCTGAAACAGAAAAACAAGAGAAACATTCAACAAAGGAGTATAAGAGATGGAACGTAGTGTAAATGAACTAGAAGTCAAAATAACTGAACTTATCAAGTCTCAAGAGGAAAGAACCAAAAAAAATATATGAACCCAATAGGAAATATGGGATTCAATTAAGAAACCAAACATTAGAATTACTGGAATCCCAGAACACCAGGACAACAATAAAAGAAACAATTCTCCAAGAGATAATTAGATTTTTTCATATCTGAAGAGAGACTCAAACTTGCAAATATAGGAAACTACATAAACCCCAAATGCAAGAGATACAGAGATCACTTCTTGAAAACCAAAGCAAAGAAAGGAAACAGCAAAATAATAACAATAATAACATACTAAGAGACTTTCGTAAAAATCAGTATAAATTTACCCACTATAGAGTACAGAATACAATGGAGCAAGATGTTAAAACACTAAACAAAAACAATTGCTAACAAAAAATTGTCAACCCAGTAAAACTGTCACTCAAAAATAAGATCAGGGGCTGATAGTCTGTGGAACAGACTGTCAATTGCTCATATGGAAGTTCAAGGTGAAGTTGAAGAAAATTAAAACAAGTCCATGAGAGCCAAAATACAATCTTAAGTACATCCCACCTGAATTTTGAGAATATCCCAAGGATAGATTTGTTCATTGAACACTAATGACAAGAGATCTGGCAAGCTGTATGATGGACATCAATACCATCATATAAGAAGAAAGCAAAATATCATTAAAAAGACAAGAAAGAAAGATAATTCAAAGTTGATATCAGAAGAGACTCTGAAACTTGCTCTTGAGCATAAAGTAGCGACAGCATGGGTAGAAATAATGAAATATAAGAGCTTGACAAAAATTTCAAAAATCAGCTTGAGAAGACAAAGTATTGTAATGATATGTTCAAAGACCCTGAAAGAAAACATGCTCAGCAAAGCACAAGCTTAAACTAGCGAAGAAAAATTCAAGACTTGAATGCGGAGAGATTGGAAAATTCATACAATGCTGGTGGGATTGCAGAATTCTACAGCCACTGTGGAAAAGAGTATGGCAGTTCCTTAAATAAATGCAAATAGAAATACCTCAGCATTAGATTGTTAACCTTAAGGTCGGGGTTCAAAATCAACAGCCACACTGCAAAAAGAGAGAGAGAGAGAGGAAGTTGTATGCTCCTAAAAAAATTAAGGTTTAGTACACTTTATGGAGCAGTCCAATTCTGTCTTAGGGGTCACTTTGAGAAGAAATTGACTAGATGGCAGTAAAATAGAAAGACTAATCAAAAAATGAAATAAAAATAGCCCCCCAAATGCTAAAACACATAGGATACTAAAAAAAAAAAAAGAAATAAAAATAACTCCCCAAATACTAAAACACCTAGGAATTAATCTAACCAGGAACGTAAACGATATATAGTTAAAATTATAAAGCACTAGTATAAGAGACTAAAAGAGACCTACAAAAAAGGAGAGGCTTCCCGTGCTCCTGATTTGGAAAACTTCACATACTGAAAAAGTCGATTCTACCTAGAGTGATCTACACGTACAATGAAACTTTCGATACGGATCCCCCAAATATTCTTTACTGAAATGGAAAAGAAGAACTTTATATGGCAAAGAAAGTCGACGTAGCCGAAGCAATATTGAAGACAAAGAACGCAGCAGGAAGATCCACATCTATTGTTGCAGCCATGGTGTCAAGCCATCTCCTGGAGGGCCTTCCTCTTGTCCCCTGCCCATCACCTTTACCAAACACGATCTCCTTCCCCAAGGTGGGTCTCTCCTGACAACATGTCTGAAGTATGTATGATGAAGTCTCATCATCCCTGCCCCTAAGGAGCACTGACAAGAAGTGCTCCTTTTCCCAAGAAGATCAGATTATCCCTTTAAAAAAAATCATTTTATTGGGGGCTCATACAACTCTTATAACAATCCGTACATCAATTGAATAAGGCATGTTTGCACATATATGTTGCCCTCGTTCTTTTCTAGACATATACTTTCTATTGAGCCCTTGGTATCCGCTCTTTCCTCCCCCTCCCTCCCCCCACCCTCATAACCCCCTGATAGATGGTACATTATTATTGTCATCTCTCACTCCGATCATTCTCCCCTTTCCCCCATGTTTTCTGTTGTTCTTCCCCCTGTAGAGGGGTGTATGGTTATGTGTCGATCATTGCGTTCGGTTCCCCCTGTCTCCCTTCCTCTCTCCCTCTTCCACCTACCCTTCTGGTATCACTATTCCCACTCCTGTTCCTGGATTCTGTGTGTCGCGACGGATTGTCCTTTTAGCAGTCCACAGTCCATTCAATATTCTTCTCCAGCACCATGATCGAAATGCATCGATTCTTCTTCAGTCTTCTTGACTGAATGTCCAACTTTTATATGACTATGAGGCAATGGGAAAATGCCATGGCTTGTGTCTGGCACACCTTAGTCCTCAAAGTAGCATCGTTCCTTTTCAATATTTTAAAAAGATCTTGTGCAGCAGATTTACCTAATACAACATGGTTTTGGATCTCTTGACTGCTGCTTCCATGAGAATTGATTCTGGATCAATTGCAATCAAGACAAAATGCTTAACAACTTTTACCTTTTCTCTCTCCATTTATCATGATGTTACCTCTTGGTCCAGTGGTGTGGATTTGCGTCTTCTTGACATTGAGTTGTAATCCATTCTGAAGGCTGCCATCCTAGTTCTTCATCAGCAACTGCTACTAGTCATCCTCACTCTCAACAAGCAAGGTTGTGTGATTTGCATACCGCAGGTTATTAATAATCCTTCTTCCAGTCCTGATACCACATATTTCTTCATATAAGCCAGTTTCTCTGATTATTTGCCCAACGTACAGATTGAAAAAGTAGAGTGAGAGGGTACAGTGCTGACACACACCTTTCCTGATTTTAAACCGTGCCGTAGTCCCCTGTTTTGTGCACACCACTGCCTCTTGATCTATTTGCAAGTTCTGCAGGAGCACAACGCAGTGTCCCGAAATTCCCATTCTTCTCAAAGTTCTCCATAGTGTGTTCCGACCCACAGAGGCAAATGTCTTGACGTAGTCAATGAGACACGAATACGGATCTTTCTAGAGATAAACGTGGAGCAGAACTCAAATTCACATTAAGAAAAGAAGAGTGGGGCAAGAGACGAATTGGAATAACACAGAACTCCCTGAGTTATTGCTCTCAGACATGCTTGAAACCTAGATCTGAGTCTATCCCCTGAAATCACCTTTGAGAAAAATAGCAGAGTGGCACACGAAGTAACTCCAATGCCGAGGTGAGAAGATAGGCAGCAGGGAAGGTAGAACACGAGAAATGGGAAAAGAAGACACAGTTAAATAGAACATCGACACATTGTGGTAAATGTAACTAATGGTGGGTAGTGAGTTAAATTGTTGGGGTGTGTGTGTGTGTGTGTGTGTGTG
>NW_022103951.1:5475203-5477803 GCF_000313985.2 Echinops telfairi
TTATTGATGATTTCCAAGCATTTTGAACAGTTGGACCATTTTCCCTATGCATCTTATTTTATATTGCCTCAATACATATATAAGTGATAAAGGCTGTTAGGAATGTAATTGAGAAACTGCTGCAATTAAATCTTGTGCCTTTTCCATCTTTTACACATTCTTGCCAATTACTTTATTCCGATAGGAACAGAAGTCATTATCCCCAGATCAAAATGTTGAGTAACAATGGGTGCAAAATAACAATAAGGATGTTAGTGCCAAATGGAAAGAAGGAAAGAGAACACTACAACAGAAAAGTTCCACTTTAGCTCAAGTGGAATCCATTGAAAATTAATTCAGCAAAGGAGTAATTTGCCAGATGACCAATTTACCAAATATATTGATTTATAGAAAATGTGTTTCTCTAGACGACATAGTTCAGAGCATTTTGTGTTGAATGTGATGCTTTCAGCCTTTTGAAGGCATCTGCTAAATTTGAGTTGACTGGCTTTCATTTTGCTCTCAAAGCAGCATTTTAAGCACAGTGCAATTGACCTTGTTCCATCAACCTGTAACTCAATGTCAGGGAGGGAGACCTTACGCTTGCAAAAAGCACCCTGGGGCTGCCCACCTAAAAGTAGGGGTTACTAATGGGCAAAAAAACGAGAAGATGAAGGGGCAGAAAGGGAGGATGGAGGGAAATGGAGTGGCAGAAACCCGAGAGGCTGAATGACAGCCTGAAGAAAGAGCAAAAGACAGCGATGAAGGGGAAAAAGGATGGGGTAAGAATCCAGAGGTCTCAGAACCCAGTGACCTTCCAGCTTTCTGTAGCCCTCCTAAACCTTGCTGATTCATCCAGTGCCAATCAGCATAGACTTTACAAGAAAATAAGTTTGAGAAATGGGTAAATCAACTGAATTTGCCCTCCTGCACTCCTAAGCTACTTAGAAAATCATAACAGTATCATCAAATTCCCAACTAGACAATGTTCAGCCAAGAGACAAACCTTGGCTGAAACCCAGATCCACTGAGTTTGTTAGGTGAATATCTTTGTATTGTTCTCCCTCAAACGAAGGCAGAGCAAAATAAAAACAGTATTGCATGGCCCAAGCTAAGGAAGTGTGCTTTTTAAAATGAACAAATAAACAAATCGAGAGGCCAGCGCTTGCAACGGGCTCATAAGTAGTTACACTTATCAAAATGAAGTCTTTCTTAAACATAAATTTAGTCATGATGTGTCTGGACACTTTTGTTCAAGCATGTCTCATTTTTAGAGGTGTAGAGGTTGTTCTGCTTTTTTCTATTCTTTGAAGACTCTGCAAATGAGACATGCAGCCATTTTACCAAAATGATAAATTGGCCTGTTAGGAGGAGTCCACGATCCTATTCCTCATGTCTCTTTCTCCCTTACACGGTATCACTTCCTGGAAGTATTAATAGTCGCATTTCATTTTCCTATATAAATATTTAAGGACTGTAATTCTGCCCAGTTGACATTGTCAGTGCCTATGCACAGCAATGCTTCATTATCGGTGCCTCATATCAACATAATCTTGTCAAACTTTGTTTCCAATAAATAGGGCAGGCTGTATTTGGAATATTTTAATAACCGAGCAGAGTCATATTGCTTTCAATCATGGCCTGCTTACAAATCCCCAGCTCAGAGGTGCAGTTACATGGAACAATAACCCACGAGCAGCGTGCCAATATATTTTCATTAGTCAATGACACCCAGCTGCAGAGTGAAATTAGGCTGTGTCCTTTAAAACCCATCGTTCCCTTGTGGCACAACCACAGCAAGCCACATTGGCTGTACCAAACCTTCCTGCAATTGTTCGGAGAATGCTCCAGCTGGGTAGTGTTCATCATAAACACGAAGGCTGCAATTTTTCAATTCCAGATTAGGCTTGGATTCAAAGTCCATTGTTGTGACATTATTGGGAAGGCAGACAAGGAGGATGTCATTGAACAGCTATTGTTTAAAGAACAGCTTCTCACCCTATTAGGCTGGGTCATGGGGACAAAATGTTTATGGAAACTTTAGAAACCACAATCAATTTGGCACTGATTTTGGATTTTTCCCCCTGGTCTTTCAAATTTTGGACAAGAACTGAAGAAAGAGGATATATTTTTTTAGACTTTCCACATCAAAGTAGCCCAAATGGGGACACTTGCAAGGAAACAAACACTTCCATTGGAGGGAATTCCTTTTTCACTGACATTGTTATTATTTGCTTTCCCACACAATTTTTTTTACCCCACACTTTCATCAATGATATTAAAAGCTAAGATATTAAAACAGTCTTTTTTTTCTACAACAGATAGATTGCCATTTCAATGAGCGACACCAAGACCCCATTTCTCCCTTCTCTTTCCCACCTTCCACTACTCTCTTCAGGCCTTGTCCCAGCTCCCCACACCCAGCATGCTGGCATAAATGGAGAGCGAGCCTGATGGTGAAATAATCCGTGGATGCTACCCGGTGTGCTAGAAATCTGACCTAGATGCACAGCCCAGCTTCTCATAAGAAAGGTTATTCTAGGTAATCTATCTATCATTGGTTACTTTCCTCACGTCCTGTCAACATTTCCCATTATTTCCACTCCAGTTATTGCATTTTC
>NW_022103951.1:5478187-5484415 GCF_000313985.2 Echinops telfairi
GGTTGGAGGAGACTGTAGTTCATGTAGACAAATAGTTCTACAAATTAATTTCTTTTTTCTCTGAAACATGGTTTTCCTTCCTTCTATTTTACTTCAGAGACAGAGAGACAAAGAGTTGTATCCTAGATGATTGCTCACAAGCTTTTAAGACTCCACACACTACTCATCAAACTAGGAGGTAAAACATAAATGTCATGAACTTAGCCAAGTTATCCCTTCAGACTATGGCTTTCAGCCTCCAAACCAAGAAAACCAACCTTGTGAAGTGATGGATTATGACTTAGAAGGATCTGTAACCACTAAAAGGAAGCTTTTCTTAAGTATAGTTTTCACGGACACCATAGACCAAACCAAAGCCATTGCCATTGAGTCGATTGACACTCATAGCAACCCTATAGGACAGAGTAGAAGACTACAGAGGGTTTCTGAGACTGTCGACATTTGTGCAAGTAGACTACCTCATCGTTTGCCTACAGACTGGCTGGTGGGTTCAAACCGCTGACCTTGAAGTTAGCAGCCCAATGTTTAAACAAACATTGCCACCAGAGCTTTTCACTGACACCAAAGTGGCTGCAAACGAGACACCAACACTCCCTGGATCCTCGAGGGTCTTCTCGAGGCCAATGTCAGTCCTTGACACTGGGTTTGCAGCGCCTGTGGCAGTTTCTTAACCCTGGGAGCACATTCTATCATCTGATGTTTAAAAATACTGATACTTGGGCCTCTCCCCCACAGATTCGGGCCTAATTGGTCTGAAATAAAACTTAGACATGGGTGTTTTTTAAAAAGCTCCCCAGGTGACTCAAATGTGTAACCAGGGTTGAGAAACACTGCACTGTGGCATTTGTGGAAACCATGACTAAACATAGCAAGGTCCTCTTCCTTTAATTTGCTTACCTATATTTAGACATCACTTCAACCAACTATATATGACTCTCAGAAGATTCAGCAAAAATAAATGAGAAAAATAAAACCAAAGCCCTGAGCTGCACACCTGGAAGAGGGGTCTTATTACACTGGTGTTTTCTCATTGAGGTGCTTTCCAGGTTGGGTTATCCTGAGTCCAGAAAAGCACATGTGAACAGGGACTGGGCGAGTCAGTGAATATGGCAGGAAGTGTACAGAGCAAAAAAAATCACACAGACTGGTATGCGTTGTGAACCAGATGGTGAACTGTCCAGATAAAAGGGGCAGTTGCTACTCAGATCCTGTTGCCCTGCAAGAATGCAAGCCCTCTATGGTCAATGATTTTTATTCTTAATTTTTAAGAGAAACTGAAAATAAAATTTTATATGAATTCTACCAGTTTCATAATATTGCCTTATCTTTAAAAATTATATTTTTCAGGATAAATAAAAAAGGTCAACATCGACCTTCAGGTCCTGGCCAATGGGTACCTAGTTTGCAACTTCTGTAGACAAAACAAAATGAGCAGATGGAGTGTAATCTGTTCTGAATATCAAATTATGACAGTTATTGGTAGTTCTTGTAGAATCATCTCCAATTCATAACAACCTTATGTGCGACAGAACAATGCCTGGGCCTGGGCCATTCTCACAATCTTTGGGGTGTTTGAGCTCCTCCCATTCTTATAGCTACCATGTCAAACCATCTCATGAAAGACTTTGATCATTTTCATGGACTCTCTTCTAAGTATCATATCCTTTTCTAGCGATATACTTTTGAAAATTAGCCAATGAAAACCTATGGTACTAAAAAAGGAAAACGCTACCATCAAGTGGATTCCAACTCATAAAGACTCTAAAGGTCACAGTCAAACTGCCCCATTGTGTTTCCAAGGCTGTGCTCTTTATAGAAGCAGACTGCTGCAGCTTTTTCCTGCAGAATGGCTGCTCGGGGCAACACTTAACCACTGCACCAGGCTCCTTAGCAAGATGTTTGCACTAAGAGAAAACTGAAAAGTCATCCAGCGCAAAGAATGTTTACTCTTGAACCTTGTCTTAACTCTTTCCCTCAGCAGCAGGGAAGTATACACTTGCCCTGATGGATGGGAACATTCTGCTTTGGGGATTACGGGTGAAAGTAGGATTGGTATCAACTTAAAACTAGTTTTCAAACGAAAACCACAAATAGTTTTCTACTCTTATATACGGTCTATCTTTATACCACTTTCTCTAGTAAGGCATGCCAGAAACCGAAATGTGCCACGTGATTTCATATGTACTGAACCCCTTATTGGTGGTTAAGTCACATCAGATGCTTGGCCCTGCTTCATAATTCTGAAATACTTGTAAAGGATCAAATATCACTGAATACTTGAAATTGTTTTCCTTAAGATTCTAAGCTGGGAAGTTTCTGAATCATACTATAAGTGTGTAATCTAAGCTCTTTCTGATGAACCATCCTGGAATAAAATTGCATATATTCTTGTCCTATGATAGGTTTTATAATCTTTAAAAGAAATGAAGTTTCCAAAAAATCATCCAGTTCAATTTAGTTACTTTGAAAAATAATAAAAAATTGTAAATAAGGGAACTAAAGCCTATGTTGCTCGTGCTGCAGCAAATGCATGTGGGTATTCCTAGGGTCTATGTTATTAGCAAAGTGAAACCAGCCTTGATTTGTGAACTCAGGATGCATCTACCTATATAGATAGATGGGTTAAGAGCCATGTTTTGGACAAATATCATTTAAAACTGAAGCTACTTTGTAACTTACATGGTGAGATATAGTATCGATAATCCTTAATCAGTTGTTGTCAAGGTGACAGCAAGTCACAGTTAGTCCATGGACTTTAGAGTAGAACTCTAATCCATACGGCGTTCAGCGGTTGACCACTTAGAAGTCACCAGGCCTTTCTTTTGAAGTGCCTCTGACTGGACATAAACTTCCAACCTTTGGGTTAGCATGCACATTAACCATCTGCACATCCAGGGACTTAAAATATTATGAGAGATCCATTTCAGCCCGGTGTGGTTGGTGCTCTCAAGTCCGTACAATCCAGCCAAGCACTTCCTTGACCTTTGCCAACCTCACAATGTTTACCATATGGGATCCCACGGTTGCCAGCCACTGTCGCACAATTCCTCTGCTTGACAGTCTTCCTGGTTTGTGCTGATCCTCTGCTTCCCCTAGCACGATGTCTTTTTCTAGGCCCTCATCTCTCCAGATAACAGATCCCCAGGATGCTTCAAAAAGTAGCGTGACTGTGCTTCCTCCATGATAGGTTTGTTTGTTCTTCTGACAGCCCGTAGGACTTTCCGTATTCTTCGACACCATCATAATTCAAATGCATTCATTCTTCTGTGGCCCTACTTTTACATGTACCTGAGAAGGTTTGCGTATCATGGCGTGAGTCAGGGACATTGGAGTCCTCAAAATGACATCTTTGCTCTTTAACACTTTAAAGTGGTCTTGTGAAGCATATTTGCTCAATGCAATAAATTGTTTCCTCGACCGCTGCTTCCATGAGCATTGATTGGGGATACAAATGAAATGAAATCCTTAACCATTTCCAATTTTTTCTCCCACAATTCATCCCACAAATAATTTCTATTTATCATGTTACTTGTCTATACATTTATTTATCTACTGGTCAGGTTTTGAGGATTTAGGTTTACTGCAATCCATTCTGAAGACTAGAGTGTGATTTTTCTACAGTCAGCAAGTGCTTTGAGTGCCCACTTTCAGCAAACAAAATTGTGTCATCGACGTATCACAAATTGTTAATAAGCCTGCCTCCAATGCTACTGGCCCATTCTTCTTCATGTACTCTAGCATCTCAGATTATTTGCTCAGCAAACAGATTAAATATGATGAAAAACTACAGCCCTGATGCACACCTTTTTTGACTTAAAACAACACAGTATTCTCTTATTCTGTTCGAACAATGACCTCTTGGTGTATGTACAGACTCGACATGAGCTTCCACTGGATTATAAAAAGTATTGCAGAGATAATAATAATATGTACCAGAAAACAAGGCATAGTCAGACAAAGCAACAAAAGAGAACACAACAATGACAGCAAAAATGAAAACCAATGACCCAGAGAAGAATAAATTAATTTAAAAAAAAAAAAGAAAACATTTAAAAAAGAAAGAAAACCCTTGAAATAGATCAAGGTCTGATTTTTTACCTCTAGGAGTGTCTTTTAGGCAAGTCCAATGGGGTGCCACACTCTGGCCCCAAAGTCTATCTTTAGTACTTCCTTTGTAGCTCCTTGCTCTGTTCCCTCCATTGCTCTGCCGCACGCCTTTAGTGTTTTGCCTTGGGATAGACAACAAAAAAGTGGGTGAAGGGAGACATTGGACAGTGTAAGAGATGAAAAAATAATAATAATTTATAAATTGTCAAGGGTTCATGAGGGAGTGGGGAGTGGGGAGGGAGGGGGAAAACGAGAAACTGATATCAAGGGCTCAAGTAGAAAGCAAATGTTTTGAGAATGATGAGGGCAACAAATGTACAAGTGTTCTTGACACAATGGATGGATGGATGGATTGTGATAAGAGTTGTACGAACCCCCAATAAAATGATTTTAAAAATTAATTTTTAAAAAATATTGCATTCCTGTTTTGTATCCTGCCTGTTCAAAGTGGTATGGGTAAAAACAGGCACACAGGTCTCCGAATTTAAAGACTGGTGAAACAGATTTTGTCATTCTCTGCTTACAAAGACTTCCCTGAATTTAGAATAAAAGTCAAATGAATCAACATTTACTGGGAAACAGTGGCAAAACAGACAGACAAAGAGAAGTTGGGAGGGGATTACAACTATGGCCACACATGTTTATCACTTAATGAGCTACCTCTTGGACAGTACCCAGCTCAATGGAGTGAGATTTCATCACTTGAATTAGAATGGTGTGTGATTTAAAATGTATGATTTGCTTATGTCTGGATGCTCCCATTTAAAATGTTCGGTTCTCCGTGGTTGGCCAGAGGCCATTGAAGCTATGGAAAACAAAAGCACAGATTTGGGACTGGAAAAGTATGGGGGTGGGGGTGTAGGTAATACTGTATCACATCGAGGTATACTAAGTTGCCAATATTTGACTGTTTCAACAACAAAAAATAGCAATTTCACATAATTTGATCCAATATCTAGAATCCTAATTTACAGTGATTTGTTTCCTTTCGTTTTCTCAGTAGAGTTTAATGCCTTAAATATTTTCCTTTCTCCTTTATTAAGGAGTCCTGATGGTCCTGTCGTTTAGGTTTTACACTGTTAACCACAAGATCAGCTGTTCAAACCCACCAACCACTCTGAGGGAGAAAGACCAGACTGTCATCTACCCCCTAAAGAGAAGCCCTGAATTGTTCACTATGAGTTGGAATTGACTCGGTGCCAATGGGTTTTGGGATTCTTATTATTGGCTCTGAAATGATCTTTTATTACATTCCATGATGCCTTGCCCCACCCCACCCCCACCCCACTCACTAGTGCTTTTATAACTCCTGTGCGGATCCTTCCTTCTCAATAAAAACTCTAAAAATGTTTAATTCCTAAGTTCTAAATTCTGGAACCTGTTTCTTCTTCCTGAGCATTTATGTATAATTTATTTTTTAAATATCTAAATACACACAATGTCTAAATGTACATCTCTAACAAAAGCCATTTTTATCTGATGACTACACCCCTCCAACTAATGGATAACTTTACGTTTCTACTTGGCTTTCTTCTTCCAGACATCCAGTACATATCTTGTTCAAAATCAAACCCGCAGTCTTCTTCCAAATCTGCCTCTTCTTTAAATTCAATTTCAGTAAATGCTAATTTTGCCATGTAATTGCTTAAGCCAGAAAACTGAGAGGCATCCTCTACACTCACACACTCTCACCACCAAATCTTTTTTTCAATCCTTTTATTGGGGGCTCATACAGCTCTTATCACAATCCATAGATATATCCATAGTGTCAGGCACATTTGCACATTTGTTGCCATCATCATTCGCAAGACATTTTCTTTCAACTTGAGCCCTTGATACCAGATAGTCATTTTCCCCATCCCTCCCCGCCCGCCCGCCCCCCATGAACCCTTGATAATTTATAGATTATTATTATTTTGTCATGCCTTACACTGTCTGACATCTCCCTTCACGCTCTTTTCAGTTTTCGGTCCCCTAGGAAGGGCTTACATATAGATCCTTATAAACAATTCCCCCTTTCTACCCTATCTTCCGTCCATACTCCCGGTATTGCCACTCTCACCACTGGTCCTAAAGGGATCATCTGTCCTGGATCCCCTGTGTCTCCAGTTCCTATCTGTA
>NW_022103951.1:5485242-5502844 GCF_000313985.2 Echinops telfairi
AATGGACATAAAATACTCCCAGAGTTTCAAAGTCTAGTGGAACATACAGGAAATACCGGATCATGATACTTTCTCAAATAAAATGAGCCTAGAACCCCCTGGGTGTAAATTCAGGAAATTTAAGTCCCAGTCCTGATTCTGTGAGAGATTGGACATTATACATCTCACTGGTAAAGTTATGGGTGAACTGGATGTCCTACAAGGACTCAGCATTAAGGATAATCTATTCTAAGCTCTGAAGAAAAAGTTGAAGCTTCTAGTTGTAATAATGAAAAATTAGATGTGCAAAATATTTAATGATGCAGGAAAAACTAGTATACATTCCACCATTTCAGGTGGTAGCATATAAGCAAGAACCAATGATAATGAAGGAAGAAGTTCATGCTGCTCTGGAAATACTTGCAAAAAACAAAGCTCCAGGAACAATGGAATACCAATTGAAATGGTTCAATAAGTTGATGTGCTCACTCATCTCTACCAAAAAATTTTGGAAGATAACTACTTGGCTAACTGACTGGAAGAGATCCTTATTTATGCCTATTCCAAAGAAAAGTGATCCAACAGAATACTCAAAGTGTACAACAATATCATTGATATCACATGCAATTAAAATTTTGCTAAAAATCATCCAACAACATCCAGTAATAGCAGTGCATTGATAAGGAGATTCCAGAGGTTCAGGCCAGATTCCGAAGAGGACGAGCAATGAGGGATATCATTGCTGATGTCAGATGGATCTTGGCTCAAAGCAGAGACTATCTAAAAGGTGTTTACTTGTATTTTATTGACTATGGAAAGGCATTCAACTGTGTGGATCATTAAAAACTATGGATAACCTTGAGAAGAACAGGAATTCCAGATCACTTCATTGTGCTCATGAAGAACTTGTACATGGATCAAGAGGCAGTTGTGTGAACAGAACAAGGGAATCATTCATGGTTTAAAATCAGGAAAGGTGTTTATCCTCTCCACTTACACTTATTCAATCTGTATGTTGAGAAACCATCAGAGAAGCTGGATTATATAAAGAAGAATGTGGCATAAATATTGGAGGTAGGCTTATTAATAATCTGTGATATGCAGATGACACAACCTTGCTTGCTGAAAGTGAAAAGGATTTGAAGCACTTGCTGATAAAGATCAAGGATTGCAGCCAACAGTATGGATTACAACTCAATGTAAAGAAAACCCCTGTCATCACAACCTGACCAATAGGTAACCTCATGATAAATGGAGAAAAGATTGAAGTCATCGAGGATTTTGTCTTGCTTGTATGCAAAACTAAGGCTCCTGGAAGCAGCAATAAAGAGGTCCAAAGACAAGTTGCACTGGGTAAATTTGCTGCATCAGCCCTCTGTAGAGTATTTATTACCAAAGATGTTACCTTGAGGACTAGATTGTATCTGATGCAAGACATGGTATTCTCCATTGCTTCATCTGCATGTGAAAGTTAGACACTGAATAAGGAAGACTGCAGAAAAATGGATGCGTTTGCATTGTGATGCTGGAAAAAACTAGAGAAAGTAGCATGGACTGCTAAAAGGACAAACCAGTCTGTCTTGGGAGATGTATGACCAGAGTGCTCTTTAGAGGCCAGGATGGTGAGACTTTGTCTTACATACTTTGGGCGTGTTGTCGGGAGAGACCAGTCCCTGGAGGTAAAGTGGAGGAGCAGCGAAAAAGAAGAAAGCCCCCAGGGAGCTGTACTTACACAATGGCTGCAACTATGGGCTCGGGCACAGGCACACTTATGAGAACAGTGCAGGACCCGGGCAGGGCTTTGTTCTTCTGTGCCGAGGTTTGCCATGGGTTGGAACTGGCTCCTTGGCACCTAACAACATCATTCTAAACTCTGTCTTAACAATAAGGAAACCAAGGCCCAGCACAGTTCACCTTATTTGCTGCAGTACAATGAACATCTTACAACTCTGTGGTTCAGCAAACCATTTGTTAAAGCACCGCATGGAAGTGATTGGCTTTGGCACTGAACAGGTTGTTTTGTACTCCGGGGGGAAAAGATAGGTATATTTAGCCAAGGTACTAATTAAAAATGTATGTGTTTGCAGACAGGCATAATATAACAGTACATTAAGAATCTAGGCTGCATGGTTATAGAAAGCACATTTTAGAACGATGTGAACGTTCTGGACAGCAGATAGACAGACACTTTTCATAACATCACTTCTCTGGCCTATAAACTCTGAAGCTTCCACCATTGGTACTTTCATTATAAAACTGGTTCCATTGAAAGATGCACCAAAAGATGGAGCAAACTGCTAATCTCTCCAGGAGACAGATAACTACGAATAGGTCCTAGAGACTCTCCTGACATGAATATGTCAGCCAAAAGAATGTTTTCTAATTCAAATCGAGCTATTAAACTGAAACAAGGAGGCAAGACACCTTAGAGAAAGAAACAGCTGGCTGAGATTGGTGGCTAAGATTTAGGTTAAATGAACCACCTCCCAAGAGACCTTAAAAATTAGTTTGCAAGTCTGGGACCAGAGGGATAATGTGGCGAGTGGCTCGGTGGGCATGTTCATTTGTTTCTGGAGAAAGAGTGTGAGTATTTCCCAGGTGTCTCAAAAGAGGTGGTAACAAAGAGAGTCCCAATCCTAATTTTATTATCAAAATGTGTGTGGCATTTTCACTACAAACAGATATAGAGCTAGTTGGTGGGGGTTGGGGGGGGTGTAGGAGAGCAAAAACTGAAAGCAAGGAAGACAACAACAAAAACTTCAGGAAACATTCATTTACATACTTTAATTGGTACCCACTTGCAAAAGCTTGGATTTCATCCTCTTTCATCCATAATTAGGTATGTAGTACCCATCAGATGCCGTAAATATAGCCATCTTAATCAACACACACGAGATAAAATGGAACAGGAATATTTTAAGTAGAAATCAAAGCAAGGATGAAGAAGATATAACTGTTAGAAATCCTTCTTTATGATATAGTTGAAATTCAAATGAAAGAGCATGTAATAATTCTATCTTTTTTGGAGGGGGAAAGTCATAGAAAATACCAACTTTTTTTTTTTAGGGAAAATCATTAACCTGGATACAAAAAGGGTACTTCTTAAAATGGCTTTTTGATGCCATCCTCTAACTTAAAATGTCTAGCCTCTGCCCCTCCTCCACCCTTTATGCTGTTATTCAGTGTCACTGAGTTCCTTTCCCATTATAATGACTTTAAGTGACAGAGCAGAATGGCCCCATCGGGTTTCCTTGACTATCATCTTTATGGAAGCAGATTGCCAGGTGTTTCCTCCACGGAACCACCAATTTTTCCATTAGCAATTGAACACTTAATCCTTGTAAGACCAGGGCTCATTCCCTACCTTATTGCCTCATCTAAGTGTCTCTTGCCCTTCAAGTTCCTCTCCATTTCCCACCCCAGAAAAAAGACAGAAAACACTCAGTTTTGTTGAATTATGAATTAAATCAAGGTTTTTAATGTTTAAAATTCCAATTACAAAATAAAATCTTTTAAGTAATAACGCTAACATTGGTAAAAGTACAATCATGCAGAAGTCTGAGTTTTAAAGAATGGTGGGAATTTGGTAAGACTGAGCAAAAGAATTACAAAAGATTCCTTTGACCCAGTAGGTCTGTCCCCGGAAATTTGAACAAAAATATATCATCATAAATATAGACTTGTTTACATTACTTATAAAATAAAATAGGAAATATTGATATGGCTAAAATTTGGGGGATTAAAATTATGCTAATCAACAATTGACATTTTAATACTCTTCTTTCTACTTTTTATAATTTAATTTTTTTCTTTTTATATGTAGTATTACTTCTAAAAAGAAAAGAATCCTCATGGCTTAATTGTTAAGCACTCAGTGGCTAACCAAAAGGTCAGCAGTTCAAACTCACCAGTTGCTTCATAGGAGCAAAGACTGGGCAAGGTATTCATATAAAGTTTACAGCCTAGGACATCCAATGGGGCAGTTTCCTGTCATAAAGGGTGGCTATAAGTCAGAATTTACTTGATGGAACGCAACAACATTGGTTTTGTATTGCTTTTTAAAAATAACACTGTATTTCTTTGAAATTGCTTGAATTACTTATTGCTTTAACATTCTTCTCAAAAGACATCTTGGTTCTGGCTGACATCCAAAAAATTTCATAAAGCTAAATTCTCAAAGTTGGAGAAAACATTAGGATTATGACTATGGTACTATCATTGAAGGAGAGTAGTATATGACTGCGCCTGAACAATTGTCTAGTGTGCTTTGGAGATTGAAAGGCCTAGGAGGTTGCCTACCTCTTACCTGGAGCTGACAAGTATGTTACTTATAACATCAGAAGGGAGACATTTTTATAATTCTTCCATCCTACCAAGAAGTTGTGAATGACAACATGTTCAAGGTCAGTGGTTTCAAAAGAAAAGATTTTTAGGTCTAATACAGTGATTCTCAACCTGTGGGTTGTGACCCCTTTGGGGGCCAAACGACCCTTTCACAGGGGTCACCCGATTCATAACAGTAGCAAAATGACAGTTATGAAGTAGCAATGAAAGTAATTTTATGGTTGGGGGGGTCACCACACCATGAGGAACTGTATTAAAGGGTCGTGGCATTAGGAAGGTTGACAACCACTGGTCTAACAAGTGGACTAAATAAATGATTTCTCTGCGAATTCATCTGAACAATGCTGGACGTTTCCAAACAGAGAAGTTAGGAATAAGCATTCTAGGTAGGTGGAGCTATGGATAGAGTAAGTGACAGGCATGGAGCTATGGACAGGGCAAGTAAAGTAATCCAAGCACAAAAGGACAAGTACTACATGAGTCTGCTGAGGTAAGCTCAAAAAAAAAAATTCAAAAGGTGCATAGGGAAGAAGCTACTCTGTACATACGTCCCTGTTGTTTTCAATTGCAGAATTTGGGCTGATATGCTAGGCAGCAGAAGATAAACAAGGTACATCCCATATCTTTTAAAATGACAAAGCCCTGTGTCTTTTTATTTAGGGATAAGACAAAATGTAAAATAATAAGCATTATGGACCTCAGGCTTAGAGAGAAAAGAATTCTAAGGTATAAAATGGCAGTAGGGGCTTCTAAAAAATATTTACATTCAAAATTCTAGGACCTTAGAAACAGAAATACATATTTAACATGTTTATTAATTTCCAGGCAAAGCAAATGAAATAGGAATTACTAACTTCTTAAATGTTGGCCTGCTAACTGCAGGGTCTGCAATTCAAACCAATCAGCAGCTTCATGGGAGAAAGATGAGGCTATCGACTCCCGTACAGATTTACAGATGCAGAAACCATGTATAGGGCCAACTTCCTGTTAGGGAATAATTTTTAGCTTAGAATTTAATAACAGTTTGGTGTTGGTCTGAAAGAACAGATATTGTGGCAAATATTCCTGGTACAGAATACATTAAAAATCAGGATTGTATATTTATTCTGAATGATAGATGACATATATACAGTACGTATATTTTTATATTTATATATACATAGGAGGAGACTTCAAAAAGTTCATAGAAAATAGAATTAAGAGATAATAGCATTTGTGTTATGCACAGTTCTCTAGAGAAACAAAACCAGGACACTTATGATTATATACATACATACAGATAGATAGATGATAGATAGATAGATAGATAGATAGATAGATAGATAGATAGATAGATAGATTTATACGACACGAAGGAATATAACAGCTTATTAGTCCACACAGTAGTGCAGAGGGCTAAATTAAACTCATTTCTGTGGAAAAGTTAATATACTGGAAGTTTTTCAACTCAGGAGGGCTGCCAAGTCCAAGGTCAAGGAAGCAGACAGCTAAGTTTTCTCTCAGCAATGCAGGGAGAGTCCACCCACAGGCAGCAAATAGCAAGGCAGGTCACCAACAGTCAGCAGCTCAGGAACTTAGTGAAGCAGACCCGGATGGGATATTGAACTCAAGCAATGCAAGATGACAGGATCCACCAATCTCAAGCTCAAATGGTTTACACACCGGGAGCATGGCTAAGTAGGTCTTGAAGAAACCACAAGCTCTAGCAACAAGATCCACAGGTTGACTGTCCCACATTTAGTATAGCTCACAAGTTGAGGCAGAGAACTAGCTAAAACAACGCATGCTGGTCTGATCACCAGAGAGAAAGAGAGAGAGAGAGGGGCAGGCCTTGCCTACCCATTTATCTCTTTGCCTTCCAATCAGACTGTAACCTGATTAATCCTACATGTTCCTATTGGCCAGGTTGGCACAATTAACTTATCACAGCATTTTTCTATAAACCGTGGAAATATATATAAATATGAGAGAGTGACATGAAAATAGTCACATTCTTCAGTGACCAAAGGAATCAAAAGCAAGAATCCAAAGAGACAAGGAAATGCTAGCACCAGCAGCTACCAGAGGTAATCTGGAGAGCCCTGACTGTCCACAGGTTTGAGGCTTCAAGAACAATGATTCCAAGAAAAGAGACAAGCTAGGACCCTGAGGAGCTGTATCCACGTAAAAGAGGCACCAGAGGAGGGAATCCCAGTTCAAAGAGTTATGATGAAAGCATTGAATTTTCTGGGCGTTGTTGGTGGATGGGGGTGGAGGTGGCTGGGGAGTTGCTTCTGGGGATATATAACCTCAAATGGACACGCATGCAAGCTGGAAGAACTTGGGGGCGGGGATAAGCAGATATTTACATTCAAGAGATCTGCAACCATCAATGAAGCAAACATCACCACTTTCTGGAGGAAATTTCATAAAGCCAGGTTTCAAACACTTCTCACAGATAGAGTTTCTATAACTATTATTCATTCCTCCCCCCAGAATGACATACAATGAGATGAAACTACTGAAAAAATCTATTAATACTGTAATATACCAAACATGAATCTAGAAATATTGAAAGAAGTCGAAAGTGAAAGGGAACACATAAAAAATCAATGAAATAGATTGGTACTGGCTATTTTAAATAAGACAATAATGTAGTTTACAATGCCAGGAATGAAAAATTCAAGAGGGAAACTGTCTCATTCATTGAAAAATATCTTGAAGTACAATCTATTTAAAGGTCTGCCTGGATCGACAATGCTGTCTGTCATAGGATATTATCTATACAAATAAAAGGAAATGCAGTTAACACAAATACTATTCAAATTCACATACCAACTACTAAAGCTAGAGATGAAGAAATTAAAGAATTATAGCAATTTCTTCATGCTGAAATTTATCAAACATGCTATCGAGATGCATAGAAAATTATTGGTGATTGGAATGCAAAAGCTGGAAACAAAGAGGAAAGATAATTTGGCTTTGGTTATAGAAAGGAATCTAAAAGGGGGCATCATAGAATTTTGCAAGACCAACAAATTCTTCATTGAGAAAATCTTTCCTCAGCAACATAAATGATGACTATACCCATGGCTTTCAGCAGTTGGAATACACATATATCAAATTGACTACATCAGTGGGTAGAGACAATGAAGAGGCTCAATATTAGCAGCCAAAACAAGGTAAAGGCTGACTGTGCAATAGACCATCAATTGCTCATATGTAACTTCAAGTTGAAGTTAAAGAAAATTAAAACAAGTCCAAAGGTTAAAATACAACCCTGAATATAGCCCACCTGAATTTTGAGGACATCTCAAGAATAAATTTGATGCATTGAACACTGATGATAGAAGACCTTACAGCTGTTGAATGACATCAAGAACATCTTACCAAAAGGGAAAAAAATCATCCATTAAGAAAAGCAAAAGGTCAGTAAAAACACAAGAAAAGAATACAAGATCAAAGTAGATGTCAGAAGATACTCTGAAATTTGGTCATACTCATAAGTAGGAAAAGCAAATGGAAGAAATGAAATTAAAAAGCTGAACAGAAATTCTCAAAGTGCAGCTCGAGAAGACAGTGAAATATTATAATGAAGTGGGGAAAGACCTAGAATTAGAAAACCAAAAGGGGAGAACATACTCAGCATATCTTAAAGTGAAAGAACTCAAGAAAAAAACGAGTTGAAATACTGGAAGATTCTATGGGCAAAATATTCGACAATGTAGGAAGCATCAAAAGAAGATGGAAGAAATAGAGTCACTATACCAAAAAGAAGTGTGGACATTCAACCAGTTCAAGAGATAGCATATAATCAAGAACCAATGGTTCTTAGGACGAAGTCCAAGGTGCACTGAAGGCATTCGAGTAAAACAAAGCCCCAAGAATTGACACAGTGCCCCCTGGAAATGTTTCAAGAAGCTGATGAAGGACTGGAAACACTCATGTATGCCAAGAAACTTGGAAGACAGCTACCTGGCCAACCAATTGGAGGAGATACATGTGTGTGCCTCTTCCAATAATAGGTGGCGCATCAGAATTTGAATATCACTAACATCATATGCAAGCAAAATTTTGTTAAAAATAATTTTTAAAACAGGTTTAGTAGTACATGGACAGGAAGCTGCCAGAAATTAAAGCCACATTCAGAAGAGGACATGGAACAGAGGGTCTCAATACTGAAGTCAGATGACTCTTGGCAGAAAGCAGAGACTACTAGAAAGATATTTCATTGTGTTTCATTGACTATTGATTATCACTAACTCTGGAGAGCACTGAGAAGATGAGAATTCCATCAGACTTCCTTGTGCTCATGCCGTCCAGAGACCAAAAGGCAGTCATTCAAGCCCTACAAGGGAATATGGTGTCATTGAAAATCAAGAAAGGAGTGCTTCAGGGCTCTATCCTTCTTTTTTTTTAAATCCTTTCACTATACTTATTGAATCTGTATGCTGAGCAAATAATCTGGGCAGCTGGACTATAGGAAGAAGAACTTGGCATCATGACTGGAGGAAGGCCTATTAATCTTCTATAAACAGATGATACAGCCTTAATTACTGGGGGGGGGAGCACTCGAAGCACTTGCTGATCAAGAGTGAGGACTCCAGACTTCCACCCAGATTTTGCAATTATCATATACTGCTGGTGACTGTAAATATGTACAACCAGTATAGAAAGTGATAGGTTTCTACTTCAAACAACTGGAAATAGAAATTCTATATAATCTAGCAGTCCCTGGGTTGGGCATGTATCCTAAAGAAGAAAGAGTCATAACTCAGACAGACATATGCACGTGCATGTTCAGTGCAGCACTGGTCACCATAACAAGAAGACAGAAACAACCTCAATGTCCATCAGTAGAAGAATGGATAAAGAAACTCTGGTACATACACACTATGGAATACTATGCATTACTAAAACACTATGATGAAACCCCGAAGCACCTCATGAGAACATTATGCTAAGTGAAATTAGCCAATCACAAAAGGAAAAATAGACCATTGATATCAACTCACTGCCTATGACCCAATGGTGACTCATAGCAACCTCCCCCACCCCCCATCCCTCTGTGGGTTGCTGAGACTCTAACTGTTTACAGGAGTAGAGAAGCCTCAATGTTTGTCTCCCAGATCTGCCGGTAGTTTCAAACTGCTGACCACGAGGATTGACACAAGGGTGGAAAATAACAATATAAAGACTCCCATATGAAAGGGAACAGACTTTGGAGGTTGCTAAGAGAGGAGTGAAGAGGAGGGGTAGTGAGCTGAACTATTGATGGGTATTGACAGGTGAAATGGACAGTGGTAGCCCATAGGAGGGGCTGGGGGAGGTGAAGAGGAGAGGGGGTGGATTACTGGAGGGTTTGATTGGAGGTTTTGACTGTGGAATGAAAGTTGGTGATCTGAAATGTAAGCCCCTACCTAATTACGATAAAAATTATTTTTTTTAAAATACTCCCTTAAACAGTTACAGTTTCAGAAACTCACAAAGGCAGTTCTCTCTTGTCCTATATGGTCACCACGAGCCAGCATCAACTTGACAGCAGTGAGTGAGTGAGTGAGTGAGTGAGTGAGTGAGTGAGTGAGTGAGTGATGGATTATAACTCAATATAAAGTAAACCAAAATTCTCATACCTGGACCAAGAGACAACACCATGTTAAACAGAAAAAGATTGAAGTGGTCAAAGATTTTCTTTTGCTTGCATCCACAATCAATGGTCATGGAAACAGCAGTCAGGCGGTCAAATGAGACATTGCACTGGGTCAATCTGCTGCACAAGACCTCTTTAGAGTGTTGAAGAGCAAGGGTGTCACTTAGAGGAGTAAGGTGTGGCTGACTCAATCCACAACATTTTCAATTGCCCCATCTGCATGTGAATAATGAAAGCTGGGGAAGAGTTGATGTATTTTCTTTATGATGCTGATGAAGAATATTGAAAAAAAAACATGGACTACCAGAAGGATGAACAAAACTGTCTTGGAAAAAGTATAGCCAGAATGCTCCTTAATGGCAAGGATGGAAAGAATGACTGGAGGGAGGGTGAGAAAGAGAATTAGAGGAAGGAAAGACAACAGAAAGAAAATCACAAAATAGATCATGAAATTGGCCACTCGTGCCGAATTCATAGCCTCTTGGCTTTTCTTATTTGCCTCTTGTACAAACTGCAGCTGTGATGACCAAGTCTCAATTCTAACTGACTCCAGGAAGGAGAAACCTGATAGTGCCGCATTTAAATGTCAGGTATTACACTTTTTGTCTCTCCCTTGAGGCTCAATGATAATATTATCCAGTGACTGGGCACAACCTAGAAGCATAAAAGAATTTGTATATAAAACTTAAACCGATGGGAGCTAATTCCCAAGGGATGGCTTTTTCTCCTTTTCCCACCAACAGCAGTCTTGAGTAGTCGTTGATTTGGCTCATGGGAGATAGTCCCTTGGGACAACATTGAAAGAATACACTAACAAGAGACCTTCAGTAGAGGAATTCCAAAAGACATACTTCCTGACCAGGAAAAATGACAGAAGGCAGGTCTGAGATACAAAAAGAAGTAGTGAGCCAAGACTGTGGTAAACATATTGGTGTGAAAATAAATATTGTCTGAACATAGAAAAATAATTTCCAATTTGCAATATTACAAAATGAGATGCAATGAACATAGTCAAGTTTGGGGAAGGCAAGTTATAGATTTCTAAAGCTCTCCTGTTCATCAGCAACAGAGTAGCTCTGGATGAGCATTGTTGTTTTTGGGGGTGCTGTCAAATTTGTTCCAACTCATCGTGACCGTCTTCACAACAGAATGAAACATTTCTGGGTCCTGCACCAATCCCCCTAATTGTTGTTATGCTTGAGCGTATTGTGGAAGCCACTGTTTCAACCTCTCTTTAGTGAACATGACGTCCCTCTAGGAACTGCTTCATGCTTGCTTCAAAGATGCAATTGAGCTAGGCATTTTCTGGCACAGATTTATTTTCAACTTTCTTCCCCAGTACCATAATTCAAATGAATCAGATCCACTCTGGTCTTCCATATTCATTATCCAACTTTCACATGCATGGGAGGCAATTGAAAATATTCTGATTTGGAGTGGGGGGTCCCTCAACTTTTGGTTTCAGTAGTTCCATAAGCAGCCACACACAGAAATTCCATGGGGCAATTCTACAGAGTCATAGGGTCGGCATGAGTCAGAATCGACTGAAGGTATCAAAAACAAGCAGGTAAATTTATAAGTGTAACCAGATGTTCAATGGATTCCTTCTGCCTTATTTTAAATTGTTTCCAATAAATACATATTGGATGCCAAAGTAAATATGCCACTGAACACCCCCCCTGGCATAGTTGATATAGAAAAGACATAAGAATCTGTGCAATGATACCCCTAGAAAGATTAAATATGAGAAAGCTCTTGTCAAGTAGTGATTTTCTTTTTGCCTCATAGAGGGGAGGAATAGATTGGTGATATTTTTCCAGATCAAGTATAATCAGAGTAACTTTTGTTGTTCTACTCAGAGAGTTTAAATATATTCTCCATCATGGAAACCACAGAAGGCTCTCATGTCTGAAAGAGTTGGAAAAAAACTGTGAGGAAAATGACTACCTAGAGAGTCCAATGGAAAGAAGCTGAGTAGCAAATGCTGGGTTTCTTGGGTCTATAAAAGAAAAAGAAAACCTCACAGCAAATAGTTCACTGTGTATGTTAAAGGAGACTCTATGAAATGAGGTGAAGCGCCATAATGTTCCCTATCACTACTTCTATTCAATATTGCTTGATGTCCCTGTCAGGCAATTAGAGGAGAAAAAAGATGTTGGGGGCACCAAGTCAGCCCCTGACTCATAGTAATCGCAGGCACAGAGGAATACAGCACTCCCTACTCCTGGGCCATCTTCATGATCAGGTGTGTATCAGACTGTTGTGAGCCACAGGCTTTTAATTGACAGATTTTTAGAAACAAGTCACCAGGACTTCCTTTCTAGTGTCTATTAGCCTGAAAGGGCCATTAAAATCTGTTCAGAATCTTAGCAACATATAAGCCTCCATTGTACAGGACTTGAACCTGAGTGAGAATTTCACCATGGACTCATCAATGCCTCCAATTCTCTTCACGGAGCAACTATGATCTCTGCAAATTAACTATTAGCCTTAATAGGCTATCAATGCTTAACAGGCTTAATAGGCTCCAATCTTAGCAAGATTGGAACTACATTACAACACACTAATAATAAATAGCAAGTGAGTGTAAGTTTTCAAAAGATTCCATTAAAAATCTCAAAAAATAATTAAATATGCAAAACATATTAAGTCGTTATGGAGAAAATTTTAAAATAAAACAGTTTTAAAACATTAACAAAGAGTGAAAATGAATGACTATATGTGACTTTTCTCACATTTACTTAGTATATCTTAGTAGATGTGGGTTTTCAGCCAAGTGTCAACTTGGCTCAGTCAGGATTCTCAGTGGTTGGGCAGTTAAGGCTTGGTAATCCCCTATGACGTTACTTAACAGGGTAATCAACTCCAGGATGGGATCTGTTGTGAGCAGCAAAGCAATTGTAAGAGGATTAGGGAGGAGTGCTGCCCCTTTACTCATACTGCAGCCCTGATGCAATTGAAAGGCAATTTCCTCAGGGATATAGCTGTGGTAGTTATTACATAACCTGGTGTCAATTTGAGGGTTAAGAGTGTAGGGGTGGAGTCTAGCCTGTCAGTCCTGTGGTAGCCAATGAAACGTTGATGTGGGCATGGTCTTCTCCTGAAAATTCCTGGAACTGCGGTATTTCCTCCTTGGAGGCGGGAGACAGTCTTTCTCACAGCTCACTCCCTTGGAGACTCTCTACTGACAAGATGGACTCCCTGTGAGACATCTCTGAGGAGAAGCCACATGGACCTACCCTGATTCAAACTCTGGAGCCAGAGAAACCACATAGAGACCCTTGTCAGCACTGGGATGCTTACAATGCCATTGGATCCAAAGACTTTCTACCAACTGGCCTGTGATCTTCCTGCATTCAGCGTCATTACATGTGTTTCATGAATCTGAAGAGGACTTTATAGATTGGTATCAGACATATGGGCGAATATCGGACTTATGGACTTGGCTGGGATGTTTTCTCAATATTTAATTGCTCTTGTATATAAACCTCTTTCTTATTCACATATGAGTCTCTGAATTTGTTTCTCTAGTCTACTCGGACTAACACAGTAGCCTACTTCTATTTAAACAGACTATGTGCAAAGGTTTGTTTCTTCTTGCTTCTGGATCCTGCAACTGTCTTAGAGACCTCTAGTTCCTTGGACTTGAGCCAATGTCTCATCAAAGGCTCTAATTGTCTGCTAAGCTTGGGAGCTATCAGCAGTCTTCCATACTGCCTGTCCATCTTGGATTCTTCCAACTTTGCATCCATAAGCCTGACTTGTTGACCTTGGATTCATCTAATTCTGCCTCCACCAGATGTGGCCTTCCTGGTTTGTCTTCCTGCTTCCTGGATTATGTGTCCCAGCAGCTACTTAAGTCAGGAAACCTTCCAGTTTAACATCTGACCCACAGACCGGAATTTAACACCCATTTCTACAACTGATATCAATTTCTCTTTTTACATACATACAAATATTTTGCTTCTCTAGAGAATCTAAGAGTCTTGATTGCATAGTGGTTACTTATTGGGCTGCAATCTGCTAGGTCAGCAGTTCAAAACCCCTGCCTCTAGGAGAACATGGGGCGTTCTGCATGGGGCGTTCTGCTCCTATAAACACTTACGGTCTTGGAAATTCCAAGGGACAGTTCTGTCATGTCCTATAGGGTCGCAATGAGTTGACATCAATCTGACGTCGGTGAGTTTTGAGCGAGTGAGAGAACCCAGCCTAACACAATATTAATTGGTAAGAAGAATATGATTTAATCACCAATATCCTAAAGAAGAATATTGTGTGTTTCATTGGTGCTATACTACTCCCTGGTTGACTCATCCCTTCCTTGTGATCCTTCTGTGAGGGGATGTCCTGTTGTCTCCCGATGAGTTTTGGGTCTCTGCTCCGACGCCCCTCATTCTCAACAATATGTTTTTTTGTTCTTGTTTTGGGTCTTCTGGTGCCTGTTACCTGATCCCTGGCGGAATCATGATCCTCATGATCACACAGGCGGGTGTGCTTCTTCCTTGTGGACTTGTTGCTTCTCTACTAGATGGCCATTTGGTTAACTTCAAGTCGTTAAGACCTCAGACACTATATCTTTTAATAGCCAGGCACCATCAGCTTTCTTCACCACATTTGCTTATGCACCCATTTTGTCTTCAGTGATCGTGTCAGGAGGGTGAGCATCACAGAATGCCAGGTTGTTGGAACAAAGTGTTCTTGTGTTGAAGGAAGGCTTGAGAAGAGGCCCAAAGTCTGTCCACTTCCTCAGTGTATTGCCATATAAATATATGCACATAGGCCAATAACTCTGTTTTTATGAATTAATATATTTACATATCTGCAAGCTTATGTTTACACCTCTATCCATAGCTTTGCTTCCTAGATCTTTCCTCTGTTTCCTTTTACCTTCCTCCACCATCACGCTTGCCCTTATTCTGCCTCTTAGTAATTCCTCTCAGCTAGATTGTTGTTGCTCCAAAACCACCAGGATCTCTATGTCCTCCTCATTGTTGATTTTTAATTCCCTAGTTGTTCCCCTGTCTATTCGAGGAGATTACCTAGCGGGCCAGTTTTTCATGATTGGGGAGAGCAAGATCATTCTTTTTCTGCCAAATAAAATTGTGGTAAGATCAACCCAAATGAACAGACCCTCCTATCACAGTAATAAGTGAACATTACAGGAAGTTCAAGTCAAGATGTGGAGAGGAGGGCATGTATTTATCAGAAAGGGCAATTACAAATTTGTTGGTAGGAAAACGGGGAGGTGAAACTTTGAATTGTCAAAAAATTCTTAACAATACTTATATAGAACCAAAAGGGATAATATGCCTGGTATAATGTTCCTAATTGGACACATTTAACCTAGTTTCTATCCAATAGTTAGTGACCCAGTTCATATGCTACAGATTACTGGGACTTTAGACTGTTCTTTTGAGGCACACAACATCCTTCATAGGCCACACCATAAGGGCTCAATGTGGAAACCCCACTAAGTGAACTGAGCTTTACTTCAAACTCACCTGTAGCCTTTCAATTTAAGGCTGAAGCTCTGTAATGTGAGCAGAAGCCAATGACTGCTATTCCAAGGTTATAGAACTGGTAGTTGTTAATCTATGGTTCAGATCTCTTGCCTTGAGAATGCCCAATGAATGGTGGGCTGAAACTACCATAAATTTACTATTTTAATTCTCTCCTTATTATGATATGTGTTAAAGTAGTGGCCATGGTTCTATTGGTGTAAATGAAAAGAATTGAAAGTTTTGATCTATCACAAACCATATTTTTTGTATAGTGTCTGGTCACTTAAGAGTTAGCCTGTATAAATCAACAATCCATGCATTGCTGTTTTTGCAGGCCTACACTTGTATAATTTCCTTTTCTCAATCGTATTTTAAAGTTTATACCATTCACTAAATTAATGACATGATCAATCAAATTACTTTATGATTGATAATGTTCTCTAACATAAAATTATAATAATGTCTCTAAAGTGAGCCAGAAATATATATAAACCATAGATATAAGAATGAATTTGGGGCTAACATTTGGTTCTATCCCCAATCTAAGAACAATTAGCCTTATGACATGGCCCTACCTGATACTCTCATGAAGAGATCACTGAAGATCTGAGAACTGTAGCACAGTGTGATGAAGAAACTAGATGATGCCCAGATATCAGAAAGAATAGTGTCTGGAGTCTTAAAGGCTTGTCTCAAACTGAGCATCCATCTAAGTCAGGTATCAACTAAGTCTGCATGGAAGAAGCACACAAGCCTATGTGATCCAAGGATTGTAAATAATACAATCCAAATCCAAAGAAGTGATTAGTATCAGAATTTAAATTGTGAACAACAGGTTTTCTATGAGACTATGAGAGTGGAAGCCCAAAATTCATTTACAGAGTCCCCACATGGAGAAGACCTCCAACGAATCCCCTCTGTCCAAATTGAGGATGTGAATGGCCTTGTTATCAGACAGAGCATTGGAAAGTCAATGATAGGAGATGTGGCTAAGTTGAAATGTAATGTCTTTTAATTGGATCTCACTTTTAACCCATTTTAAAGTTTTGTAAGTCTTTTTTAAAAGTGAAAGGGAATTACACTTGGATGAAATCTTTGGTGAATTCCCTCAGACCATACCAGGGATGTGAATAACCATGCTTTCATGCAGAGCCCATTGGTAGGAGGATTATAATAGATGCAGCTAAGTTAAACTTTGACACCTAATCATTTGACCCATTTTAAATTTGTTCTAGATTTTTAATATGTTCTGCTTTGATTTTTATTGAGGTTTCACTTTGCTTTACTTTGTTATTGTTGTTAATTGTGTGTGTGTGTGTGCGTGTGTGTGTGTCTTTCTATATATTAAATCCAGGATTAGTAAATCCATAGCATCAGTAACTGGATTTCTTGGGGTATGGTAGGGTAGGTGGGGGGAAATAGGGTGCTAATAACAATGTGTACAAGAAAGAAAAATGTTCTAAAATTTATTGTGGTGATTATTATACAGCTCATCTTAATATGAATGAACTATTTAAGTGTATGATGTATGAATTATATGCCAATAAAACTGATTTTAAAAAAGGAAAAATGATCTCACCTTCATTCTACCTCCCTTTGGTCAATTGCCCAAGCTCCCTATTAGCCAAATCCAATACAACTAAAAAGCCTGGGAGTCATTTGTGGAGTATTTCTTGTGTCAGTTTTCCTGGACAGAGAGAGCAGAGTGGAAAATAGTAGATTTGTATAGGGACAAATAGAAATGTATAGCAAAGATGTAAAACAGCATTACTATTGAATCAAAAATGCATTTAATTCACTGAAAATATGTTATTTTGGTATACATTTTTTAACTTAAAAGGAAAAATAGATGACAAACCTCTATTTAATGCTCTTTTTTACTTGTATATTTTGAGCCTATTAAATAACACTTTTTGAAAAAAAAATAACACTTTTTGATTTGCTTGATCATAAATAGAATTGTTTGATCATGAATAACCTTTTTATATTAGTTACCTCTGTAAATTATTTCTGGACGGCCTTGAATATTCCTTTTTTTTAAAATTATTTTATTGGGGGCTCATACAATTCTTATCACAGTCCATACATACATACACTTTGTCAAGCACATATGTACATTTGTTGCCCTCATCATTCTCAAAACATTTGC
>NW_022103951.1:5503749-5529419 GCF_000313985.2 Echinops telfairi
GGGCACCCACTGATATGATTTTCAGTTCTTTGATGTCTGATAACTGATCCCTTCTACACCTCATGGTCAGACAGGCTGGTGTGCTTCTTCCATATGGGCTTTGAAGCTTCTCAGCTTCCTTTTTAAAAAAATTCCAGAAAATCCTGACAAGTTTTTTTTTAATTCAGTCAACCAGCTGGTTCTACAGTGTGTATCAAAGAAAAACAGACCAAGTCAAGATACTTTTGAAGCAAAACAAGGTGTGGAAATTCATATCAACTCTTTTTATAAATTATAGCAATTAATATATTGAAGTTTTAACTTAGGGACTGAACTATTAACCCAAGAAACAAAACAGAGAGCCTAGAAACAGACTCGCAAATGGGAATTTGGTACATGACCCAGGTGTCATTAGAGACTCCAGGAAAGGTTGAATCCTTGATCAGATTCTGAAACAAGTAGCTATTCAAATGAAAGTAAATAAAATTAGAGTCCTTCTTCTCACAATGCACAAAAGTATATTCCACACAATATAAAGATTTAAATGTGTAAGGCAATATCTTAAAACATTTAGGAGATCCAATCCAAGCCCCAACACAATTCTTCAAAGAAATGGAAAAACTAATCACCAACTTCTTATGGAGAGGAAAGATACCCAGGAAAAAGAAAACACTAATAAATAAAAGTAGGAGCTATTTCACTCCCTAATTTCAAAACCTATTAAGCAAGAGATAATGCAGACTAATGAATTAGAACAGAAATACGACCAAAAACCTACTGACACTAATTTTTTTTAAAAAAATAAAGGACAGAAACGCATTAATTGTGGAAGAGGTAGCCTTTTCAATAAATGGTGCTGGAAAAAATTGGATTTTCACTTGCAAACGAATGAAATAGTACATCATGTACAACATGAAACTCAGGATGGATTAAAGATCTAAATATAAACCCTAGAATCATAATGATCATAAATGAAAAAAATATAGACGAACTTAAGGGCCCTAATACCAGGCATAAATACACTACCAAACATAATTTTAAAATCCACTAAAATAGAAGACTAGGACCTTGCAAACTATGTCATTTATGTATTACCAAAAGACTTCATCAAAAGAATAAAAAAGAACCCACAAATTAGGGGGAAGTATTTAGCAATGACATAGTAGATAAAGGGCTAATTTTAAAAATCTCTATAAAACTATAACACCTATAAAAAGAACCTAAATACCCAATCAAAAAATGGACACACATCATGAATAGACAATTTACAGATGGTGACATGCAGACACCCAACACCCATATGAAGAAATCCTTTTGATCCTTAGCTTTGAGAGAAATACAAATTAAAGCAATGATAAAAATAGCACCTCACACCAACACTCTTAGAAAAAAGGAAAAGAAAATAATAAATTCTGGAGAGGATATGGAGAAATTGCAATGCTCACAAGTTGCTGGTAGGATTGCAGAATTGTACAGCCACAATGGAAACCAGTATGAAATGTCAAATATGACATTGAACAAACATGAATAGAAATACCATAGTATCCTGCAAGCTCTCTAAGGAAATAAAGAACAAAACACAAACAGATACATGCACACCCGTGTTCATTGCAGCAGTGTCTACAATAGCAAAAAGATGGAAACAGTAAAAAAAAAAAGTTGGTGAAGGAATGGGTACCTATATTCTAGTACATACACATAATGGAATAGCATGCAGTCTTTGACAATGACAAATTTGTCTAATGCCTCATCACATGGACCAAATTGAAGGACATGCTGCTCAGAAAAGTTGGTGGACTTCATAAAGATAAATGATTGGTGACACCATTCTTGTATGGGAAATAAAGTGGAGGAGATTTTCACATCAAAGGAAAAGACCTTGAGGACTATGAGAAAAGGGCTGAGGCAGGGCGAGTCGGTGAGATGGAGGGAAAATGCAGAAAGTACAACATCAAATGGGGGCAGATTTACTGGGATACTGTCCGTCTTTCAATGCAACGGGCTGTGGAACTACATAGTTTGTGCTTTCTTTGTATGTGTTATCTAATCAAAGATAAATAATGGTAATAATAATTTTTAAAAGAGAGAGGGGTCACAGCCTTAAAAACGATCCAAAATTCCTTAGCCATCAGATCTAAACACTGGTCTGGGTGATTACAAAAAGAGGAAAAGTAAAATTGAAACTGATCTCAATTGTTTTGTGACACACAAGCTAGTTTCAACACACACACACACCTTTAGGAGAATAAATGGGAGACCATCTTTATGTCATTGGGGTGAAGAAAGATTGGGTAAATCAGATCAAAATGTGCAAACACTCCACAGGTCCGTGCTCCCAGAATTCATTGGACTTCCCATGTGTCCATGATCCGGATGCAGCTGGCTTTGTGGAATGACAGGATGGCTTTCCAAAACACAGTTAGAGCAGCACCTAGCTGACAGTACCTGGCAGGGTAGCAGCAGTGTTCTCCAGGAGGCTTTCTATGATCCAAATTCTAGGAAGTTATATATGTCTAATATATGGTGATGATTTTCAATAGCTAAGATTTATGAGTCCAGGACTCAAGAGACAGAAATGGGAGTAGCATCACTCCCTATTACCCTTAGTGACCACTTCACAAAATGTCTGCTTCCTGCTCCTATAACTGTATGCTCTATGGGTCTCGAGATCATAGTTTCAAAGGGAGGAATAGTTCCTCTTAGAGGACAATACTGATTATATTGAATTGGGACTATCATTTTTATAATTTCCCCTTGATGATTAGGCTCCATTACACCAGCCAACATTAAGTCCCTTCTTCACCTGTTCATTCAGAGGCATAAGCAACTCAAATTAGTTGGGGGACATTCTGAAGTTTCAACTCAATATCATTTGCCTCTGAAATTACTGCTTCTATGAGCATTGCTTGTAGATCCAAGCAAAATAAAATCATTAGCAATTTCAATCTTTTCTCCATTTATCATGAGTCTAGTTGTGAAGACAACTAGTTGTCTAGACCTACTGGTCTAGTTGTGAAGATTTGGGTTTTCTTTACATTGAGTTGCTCCTCATATTAAAGGCTGCAATCCTTGATCTTCATCAGTAAGCCTTCCTTACTTTCAGCAAGCAAGATTGTGTCATCTGCATATTGGAGGTTGTTAATAAGTCTCCTCCAATCCTGATACCATGTTCTTATTCATATAGTTCAGCTTCCTGGATTAGTTGCTCAACATAAAGAGTGAAAAATTGTGTAAAATGATACAGCTCTGATACACTCCTTTCCTGACTTTAAGCCATGCAGTATTACCTTGTTCTGTTTGAATGACTGCCTATTGATCCATGTACAGCTTCCACATGAGCACAACAAGATATTGTAGAATTTCCATTCTTCACAATGTTATTCATAGTTGGTTATGATCTACACAATTGAATGGCTTTCCATAATCAATAAACTATGAGTAAACTTTTTTCTGCTTTGAGCTAAGATCTATCTGATGTGAGCAATGAATGATATCCTTTGTTCCACATCCTCTTCTGAATGCCACCAAAATTTCTTGCACCTCCTGTCAATGTGCTGCTGTAACCATTGTTGAATGATCTTCAGCAAATTTTACTTGCATGCGAAATTAATGATATTGTTAGATAATTTTGGCATTCTGTTGGGTCACTGTTCTTCAAAATTGGTACAAATACAATCTCTTCCAGTCAGTTGGCCAGAAATCTGTCTTTCAAATTTCGTAAGTGTTTCCACTGCTTCATCTGCCTGTTGAAATACTTCCACTAGTAGTCCATCAATTCTTGGAGCCTTGATTTTGGCTAATGCCTTCAGTACAGGTTGAACCTCTTCCTTCAGTATCATTAGTTCTTGATCATATGCTACCTCTTGAAACAGTTGGATTTGACTTGTGCTTTTTTTATATGACCCTCCACTCTAGAGACTATGCATAAGTTAAGGAAATGTGTAAAAGTGCCAAGTTGACAATGGGTGGAAATTAATGGCTAAGGTTGTGTGTCAACTTGAATGGGCCACGATTCCCTAGTTTGGCAGGTATGTAATGATGTAGTCATCCCCTATGATGTGGTTCCATGTAATCAGGCCTACGCTGATGAAGGTGAATTGGGGTGGAATGCTCCATTCTCACTCAGGTCACAACCTTCATCTAGTATAAGGGGATTAGGAGGGTAGGATGCAACACTCTTAATCCAGTCACAGCCATGATCCATATAAAGGGACTCCTCTTGGCCTGGATCAAATATATGAGGGGACTTCAAAAAGGTTGTTGGAAAATTCCATTATCTTTTAACCCCGTTTCCCCACAAATTTTTTGAAAGCCCCTAAGATACATATATAAGCTTCACTAGTTTTTCTTCTTGTGAGAACCCAGTCTAAGACAGGTATTAAAAACAAAATGAAAAATAAGGAAACAACCCTCCTCTCCTATTAGGAAAGTGTGGTGAAGAAATTAGATGGTGCCCGGCTATCAAATAAAATAGAGCCTGGGATCTTAAAGACTTGTCTCCAAACAAGCAGTCATCTAAGTGAGATATCAACTAAATCCACATATAAGAAGCACACCATCATGAGTCACCGGTGGATTGTAAATCATATAAACAGAAATCGATGCAGGGATTAGTATCAGAGCCTAAATTGTGAGAATCTGGTTTGCAGAAAGCTATGGATGACAGTGGGAGCCCAAGATACGTTTGTTGGATCTACAGAGGAAATAAGCCTCCGGTGATTTCTCTCTATCTATAATAGAGGCATGGGAGGAAAGTGGTTACCAAATAAAGCACATTGTAGAGATGACTATAGAAGATCAAAATGATAAACCTGACTTGAATAGTTAAAACCTTGTCAGTTGATGCACATTAGACCTGACCTGGTTTTCAACATTTTCTGTATTTTTGTTTGTTTCTTCATATTGCGGTTTATGTCAGATGTGTTATGTTTTGGAGGTCACACTCTTGAATTTTTGTTATGTGGTTTTCTGTTTTTCAATATATGAAACCCAGGATGGATGAACCTAGAGGGACAGCAAGAAGAATAAGGATTTCTAGAGGGTAAAGTGGGGGAGGAGGGTGTAAAAGAGAGCTGATGTCAAGGATTCCAAAAAGGAAAAGAATGTTTTGAAACTGATTGCGGTAGCAATTGCACAATACTGCTTGGTGTGATTGAATGATGGAATGATATGATATCTGTATTAACTCCAATAAAATCATTTTGAGTAAATAAATAAGAGAAATCATAACAAAGAGAATGGTATCTACATAAGGATGGATAGCCAGTGTGGTTAGAGGTCTAGAAATATTCTACACAAGGAATGGATGAACACAATTTGGGATTTTTCAGTTTTGAATAAGATAGATGATTTACCAAGCACATAATAATTTCCTTCAAATATTTGATGTGTAAAAGTGGCCAGAAGTCTTGAAATATGTTGGGTGGTTGGAGAACACAAGTATAGTTTCCTGTCTTCTTCCCAGGAGATACCAGTGTGATATGACAAAAACGCATGGGTTGAGGCTCAAGGTGGAACTGTACTAGCCTAGATTCCTCATACCAACAGTGTTGGGAGTGCTGGGTCATTGGAAACATTGATGATGCTAATAGTGCAATTGACTTCTACCCCAGCGGGGTGATTGACAATGCTGTACTTCTTTGTTTATATAGGTTTTTCTCTCCTGCTTGTAGCTTGCTGTTTTGTGTTTGTTTATTTGTTTGTTTTCTTTTGGGGAGTGTCTTCTGTTTGGTTGCTGGTTGGCTTATGGTTGCTATTGATGCAGTTGGTCTTATAGGGTTGTGATTTTGTCATATTACAACCACCAAAGTAAACCTGAAATGTGCAAATCCCTATAGACAAACCGTTGGAGTCTGGGTTCCTATTTAACTCTGGTCCCAATCCAAGAAGAATAAGTTCTGATAACATGGACTTGCTTGATACCTTCATGAAAGGATCACTGAAGATACGGGTGCTACAACAAAGTGTGGTGAAGAAAGTAGTTGGTACCTGGCCATCAATTAGAATAGCATCTGGGGACTTAAAGTTTTGTATTCAAACAAGCAGACATCTAAGTGAGGAGACAACTAAGTCCACATGGAAGAAGCACTCCAGCTTGTGTGATCCAAAGATGACAAAAATTTCAAATATGACAAATAGAAAAGTATCAGAGCAAAAATTAGGAACACCCAATTTGTAGAAGGCTACGGAGGCCAGTGAGAGTGCAAAACTTATCTGCAGAGTATCTAGTCAGCATGAACCACTAGCAAATCCACTCTAGCCACAGGCAAGAATCTCAAACAATCTTACTATCATCAGACAGAGACCACTGTAATCTTGAATATGCAAAATTGAACTCGATACTTGACCACATCTCCCTACAGACCCGACCTGAATGGGTTCTGGCTGCAAGTACCTCTTACATGTCCCATGACGGAAATTTCTTCCCTGGATTTCCCTGGCTTGGAATGTTGATCTTTTCTTTCATACTCATTATTTGTATTTTTGTCTTCATATTATTATTTTATCCTTACTACCTTACTTTGATTTTGGTTTTTATTGTTTCTGTTGGGTTTCCCAGTTTGTGACGCACAAGAGGAGTGGATACGGAGAGATAATAACTGACACAAGACTTGATAGGGATGCAGGGGTGGGGAGCTGGTGATAGGGAAGGAAAGTGGATTTCAGGAATAGAAAATGAAGGCAGGAAGCGGGAGGGAGCACTGGAACTGACTGTGATTGCACAACTCATTTTAGAGGCGATTTAACCATGGTGGGGAGGATGTTTTAAAATCGATATGGTAATGGTTGTGCAATTCTCCTTGATATGATTGGATGATTGAACTATTGAATTGTATGATATGTAAATTATGTGCCAATGAAACTGTTTTGACAAAAAGAATCATAAAAACAAAAAATGTTTACATTAAAAAGAAAAAAAAAAGATCCCAGTGTGTGAAAGGAACTCTTTGGGTTTCTCTCTTCAACTCCACTCCCCACAAGTAGAGGGGATAGAGGCCCTGATAGATGGAGCTCCAAACCTGACAAGCTTTTCCTTTTGTAGTTAGTGGGGAGTTCTTTCTGCCTGCACACGATGTGGTTGATCTACTCATGGGAATCCCTTCAATCATGCCAGTGCACCTCAGAAGAAAGTAGCTGAAGTCAGACAATGGCTGCAGGTCAAAGCCCCAATTTTATTCACAATAGTGTTTAACCTTGCATCGGTATATGTCCTCTATGTATATGAATCTTTTCAGCTGGTTTTGAAACCAGTGGGAAACACGATGGGTAATTACACACAGGAATATAACCCTCAAAACCCCATCAGACTTCTATGTCATTTTTGTGCATCTTTCTTCCACCTGGAAAGGGTGTTCAACAACCCACTTCTAAGGAATGATTCTCCAAAGCCAAAATAGGATGAATGAGTAGAACTTATAAGAAGAACTATTTCTCTTTGAACTTGTTGTTATCTGAGAACTTGGCCAACTTGACGTGGTTGGTTTACGTATGATGTAGTATGTTTCCCAGAAAATCTCCAGTGGTGGTCATCAACCCACATATACAGGACAGAAAATTCCTGCATCTGTAGCCTCTAATGTCCCTTCTAACTGTAAGATTCGATGAAATAACATAAATGCAGGCTTAAAATATAACGTTGTCATTTAAGATGGCAAAGAACAAGGATCAAGAGGGTGGAATCAAGAATCAGAATCTCACAGGACACCTGCTTTTTGACATAAACTTTGCAGTGTGACAACCATAAAAGCAAGACTATTCCTCAGACAGAGATGAATGTTCTCACCTGGAGAATTAATCATCATATGAAAAGGTTCTGGAGACGGACTCAGCTGCCTTTAGGTACAGCAGAAAGCATTCTGTATGTGTAATTCACTTTGCTGCCTTTCCTAAGGTTCCTATTTTGCTCTGGATTTCTGTCAACATTGTCCCTTGATTTTCTTTATTGAGAATTTCCCCTTAGTGTAAAACAAACAAGCAAACAGGTTGATGTTGCACTTTGATTCCCAACTCGTCTGCACATTAGAATTTTCTGGAGAGATTCTGAGACTCTTTTTTTTTTTAGTCATTTTATTGGGGGCTCATACAACTCTTAAAATTTGTTTTATCATTTTATTAGGAGCTCATACAACTCTTATCACAGTCCATACATACACCAACTGTATAAAGCACCTTTGTACATTCGTTATGCCCATCATTCTCAAAACATTTGCTCTCCGGTTCGGAGACTCCTGCTGCTCTGGCTATAATCTAGAAATTAGAATCCCTGACGGTAGGACCCAGTCATCAGTCCTTTTTACCCCCAGTTCTTTCCAATGTTCAGGCAAGTTTGACACCCAGTTCTCAGTAAATACCAGACCCACCACCATTGATTCCAGCTCAGAGTAGAGCTGTCCCACAGGGTTTCTAGGTGGGTCACTGAAAAGGAAGAAGACCCTCAATTAGATGATTGACACAGTGGTTGCAGCAAATGGCTCAAGAAAACAATTGTGAAGATGGTGTAGGAGCAGGTAGTATTTTGTTTTGTAGTGGCTGAGTCAGAACTGACTTTATGATACCTGACAACGCAACAACAATAACAAAAATCTTTATAGAAGCAGATTGCCACATCTTTCTCCCTTGGAACAAATGGTGAGTTGGACCCCTCCAAGCTTTTGGGTAACAGCTGAGCTCTTAAACACTGTTCCACTAGAACTTCTTAGTAAATACCAGTAGTTCTCATCCTTAGACATACATGACAATCACCTGGAGGGCTTCTTAAGTCATATATAGCTGGGCCATCACCTTGAGTTTTTTACTTAGTGGGTGGAGGATGGGTCTAAAATTTTGCATTTTTAACAAACTTCTAGGTGATTCTGATGTTGCTGTTACCAGGAACACATTTGAGAACAACAGGAATTTACAAATGAGTGTGCGTTAACCCATTTGGTTCTAAAATATTGAGGTCTCTGGATGAAAACAAAATAAGCTGCTGGTATCTATTGTGACATGGATACCCCTTACACACATCAAGTCAATTCATCAAACATAATTCCTCCTCTCTATTTTCTGTTGTTGCTTATTCCTTATGGGGCCTTCGTGGTGCAGTTGTTAAAGTACTTGCTGATAACCATGAAAATTGGTGGTTCAAACCCACCAGCTTCTATCTGAAAGAAAGGTATGGTAGTTGCTTCCTATAGATTTACAGACTTATAAACCCTATAAGGTAGTTCTACAGGGCTCCTTATAAGGGCATTGAGTCAGTATTGACTTGGTAACATTGAGTTTGGGCTTCGGTTTTTGGTTACTTTATTTTTAAATGGAATTTGTAGTTTGATCTCCTTAAGACCCCAGGCAATGTCTCAGCCCACATTTAAGATGTCTTATTGCTAAGGAGCACTGTTGACTGACCAGTAAGCATTGTTCTGCTAACTGCAAGGTTCCCTGTTGAAACTCACCACCAAATACAAGGGAGACAGATGAAGCTAACAGTACTCATAAAGATTTACAGGCTCAGGAAACCCTCTAGAAGGTCGCTATGAGCCTGAATCAACTAGATGATATTGTATGGTTTGAGGTTTTTTACATTGATTAAGCATTCAGTTGCTAATTGAAAGAGTGCTGATTTAATCTCATGCAGCAGCTCCTAGGGAGAAACACATAGTAGTCTATTTATGTTAAAGTTACAGTCTTGCAATCCCTATGGGGCAGTTCTACTCTGTTCTAGATGGTCCCCATGAATTAACACTTTGTCACAAGAGGGGATTAAGAAGGCTTTCCAAAGTTCCAACAACCATGATGGAAATAGGTTGAAACAGGACAAGTCAAATCCAAAATCCATATCAACACTATACACACACACACTGCAATTAAGTTGGAATCCACTCATAGTGACCTTATAGAGAGTTTCAGAGAATGTATATCTTTATGGGAGCAGCTAGTGGGTTTGAACCACCAAGCTTGCTTTTGGCAGCCCGCCACAGCAGTGTGTGTGTGTGTGTGTGTGTGTGTGTGTGTGTGTGTAGATATAGATATATATGAACCTCAAAAAGTTTGTGGAGGATTGGGGGAGGGGGAGTCGATCAAAAGGATCAACAAATAATTCCCTCCCAGGGGGATGAACAAAAGACAAGGGGATGAGAGTCGACAGAGGATGATGTAAAATATGAAAATAATAATCTATAACATATCAAGGGTTTGTGAAGGAGGGCATGTGGCGGAGGGAGGAGGAAGAAATGGGGAGCTAATATCAGGGGCTCAAGTGGGAAGAGAACGCTTTGAAAATGATGATGGCAGCATATGTGCAAATGTGCTTGACACACTGGAGGAATGTATGGATTGTGATAAGAGATGTAAGAGCCCCCAGTAAAAGTATTTAATTTAAAAAAAAGTTTGTGGGACATGTCCATTATATTTTATATTTTCCTACAAACTTTCTGAAGCCCTTTTAGATGTATGTGTATATAGAATGATGAGGAGATCTGGTGGTGCAGTGGGTTGAGCATTGGGCTGTTAACTGATTGATGGTCATGGTTCAAATCCACCAGAAACTCTTCAGGAGAAAGATGAAGCTGCCTGCTCCCATAAAGATTTACAGTCCTGAGAATCATTATGAGTTTAAATCAATTCTATAGCAGTGGGTCGTGTGTATTATTGACATGTTGTTAGGTATCTTGGAGTTAGTGCTGACTCACAGTGACTGTACGTCAGTGGTTCTCAATCCATGGGTCACGACCCCTTTGGGGGGTCAAACGACCCTTTCACAGGGGTCGCCCAACTCATAACACTAGCAAAATGACAGTAATGAAGTAGCAACGAAAATAATGGTATGGTTGGGGGGTCACCACAGCATGAGGAACTGTATTAAAGGGTCGTGGCATGAGAAAGGTTGAGAACCACTACTATACATACTAGAAGAAAACACTGCCTGATTCTGCACCATTCTCACAGTCATTGTTATGTCTGAGCTCATTGTTGTGGTCACTGTATCAGTCCATCTCCTTTAGGGTCTTCCACTTTTTTTGACAACCTTCTGTTTTAACACACAAAAAATGTTTTATTCAAAGGACTGCTCTCTCCTGATAACATGTCCAGAGTACATGAGGTGAAGGCTCACATTCCTCACTTCTAAAACCTTTCTCGATGTGCTTCCTCCCAGACAGATTTGGTTGTTTCACTAACAGTCCCTGGTACTTTCAATATTCTTCACCAACATCACAATCAGCTGCATCAGTTCTTCCCTGGTCTTCCTTATTCTTTGTCCAACTTTCACATTAATATGAGAAAATTGACAATACCATGCCTTAGTTTATACATACCGTAGTCCTTAAAGTGACACGTTTGCTCTTCAATACTTCAGAGAGGTCTTGTGCATCAGATTTGTACAGTACAATAGATCATTTGATTTCTTGACTGCAGCTTCCCTGAGCATTCATTGTAAATCCAAATAAAATTAAGTGCTTGAAAATGTCAATATTTTCTCCACTTATCATGATGCTGTTTACTAGTCTAGTGCAGTGGTTTTCAACCTTCCTAATGCCAAGACCCTTTGATACAGTTCCTCATGTTGTGGGGACCCCCCACCCAACTATAAAATTATTTTCATTGCTACTTCATAACTGTAATTTTGCTACTGTTATGAATCGGGCGACCCCTGTGAAAGGGTCATTTGACCCCCAAAGAGGTCGCGCCCCACAGGTTGAGAACGGCTGGTCTAGTGTGAGGATTTGTGTTTTCTTTACATTGAGCAGTAATCTATAGTTAAGTTTATCGTCTATGATCTTTAACAGTAAGTTCTTCAAGTCCTTTTCACTTTCACCAAGCAAGGTTATGTCATCTGCATTTAGCAGATTGTTAAGGAGCCTTCCTCCAATTCTGACGCTGAGTTCTTACCCACGTAATTCCGTTTCTCAGTTGTTGTCTTAGCATTCAGATTGAATTAGAATGGTGAAAGGTTACAACCTGACACAGATCTTTTCCTGATTTTAAACCATGCAGTATCCCCCTGATCTGTTCCAAGCACTACCTTTTTGTCTATGTACAGGTTCTGCATGAACACCAGTATTCTGAAATTCCCACTCTTCAAAATGTCATCCATAATTTTTATGATCCATATAGTTGAATGCCTTTACATAGTCAATGAAACACTAGTAAACATCTTTCTGATATTCTCTGTTCTCAGCCAAGATCCATCTGACTTCATCAGTGACATCCTTCCTTGTCTGTTGTCCATCCCCCTGGGAAGGGGTTATATGTAGGTCATTGTGATCAGCTCCCCCTTTCTTCCCTGACCTTCCACTTCCCCTCCTGGTATGGCTGCTTTCAATATTGGTCCCGAGGAGTTTATCTGTCCTGTATTCCCTGTGTTTCCAGTTCATCTTTGCCCACGTACATGTTCTGGTATAGCCAGATTTGTAAGGTAGAATTAGGGTCATGATAGTGGGTGGGGGGGGGAGCATTAAAGAACTAGAGGAAAGCTGTATGTTTCATTGGTCCTATACTGCACCCTGACTGGCCCGTCTTCTCTCCCTTTTACAAGGGGATGTCCAATTGCATACAGATTGGCTTTGGGCCTTCACTCCGCACTCCCCCCATCATTCACTATGGTAAGATTTTTTTTCTGTTGATGCCTTATACCTGATCCCTTCAGCTTCTCTGATGGACTTGTTAGACTTTTCCCCTCGTTTATTAATTTCTGCTTGCAAGTCCTCTAGGTTACTGGTGCGGGGTCTGCCTCCTCCATTCTCTGGGCGAAGTCTGTGAGTTTGTTATTAGTTTTTGTTATCTCACCCCTTAACTCTTATATGGTGCATGGCTTTTATTTCCTCTATCTTTTCATCCTTTTTCTGTAATTCTTCCCTCATGTCCTGTATGACACTAAGCATCATTCTGAAGACTTCTTTCTGTGGAAGTCTACGTTTTCTATGACTGCTGATAGGTCCAGGTGGTCCTCCGACATTGGATTTTGTTTCTCTTTTCTTGTTTTAGCTGTGGAAGCAGCTTGCTGTTTTTGGGTTGATTAATTGGAACTAGGTTCCATTTTCCCAGGTATCTCAGAGCCCTGGACTCTCTCTTAGGGAGGTTGACATTGGTGTGTCTGTAGCCAACTGCCTTGAGGGGTTGTGTTTCGCCTTTGTCCTGCTTTGGTTTCCCTCTTGCTTTGGCCTAAGCTTTGTGCTCCAACCACCCTCAGGTCTACTTAGGGGCTGTTTGCAGCTGTGGACACTGCAATCTGATGGAAAGAGTTATCCCAAACACAGGGGAGTGTATTTGGGGAATGGGTTGGGGATTGGGTGATCTGTTCCTGACTAGGGGTACTTCCCACAGGTAGGCAGGTGGGAGAGAGAGTCCACTACTTCTGTTATCATGCAGATCCACTGCTTAGAACACAGAAGGGGTTGGGGAGAATTTATTAGGGAGAAGGGAGAATGAAACAGGCAAGCCCCAAAGCGTGGGTCCCTATGCTGCACCTGCAGAAGCTTCTGCTATACTTGTGTCCAACGCCTGGCTGACCCAAAGTGTCACGGGTGGATGGGAACCTGTGTGGGGGTGGGTGGGTGGCTGAGGGGCAGAGCTGGCTGTCGGGTATGTGAGAAGCACCCAGATGGGGTGGTCTAGCTGGTAGGTCTGCACAGAAGGCCAAGGCAGGGCGGAAACCTCTACCATATACCTGGCTGCCCTGTTGCACCAGTCGTGGCAGAGCAGGTGCCCTGAGCACCACAGGAGACCACAGGTGTCCACAGGGAGTGCAAGCAATGGGGTCGAAGTCAGCTTCTGGTTCAGAGAAGTGCTCTGAGTTGTCTTGGGAATCAACAGACTGTCTTGATACCCCTACTCAGCCCCCAAATCTCCCCACTCACCCATTTCCATGGAGCTCCGGGTGTGAGCTACCTATCTGACCGCCGTCTTGGCCAAGCCTCCTCTCCAGCTTTATTTCTATCACTAAGCCTATATTGTCCAGCTATTAATCTTTTTTCCTTGTTTCTCACATTAACATTCCAATCACCAGTATTGCATCTTTGCTGAATTTCAGACTGAAAGGGGTGGTAGAATCTTCAATTTCTTTATCAATAGCTTTAGTTGTTGGTGCATAAATTTTATTGAGTTATATTGACTGATCTTCCTTGAAGATATATAGCTTTTATCCTTTCACATACAGCATTGTACTTCAATATAGATCTTCAAATGTTCCTTATGATGAAAAATGTCCCACCATTCCTTTTGAATTTAGCATTCCTGGCAATAGTAAATCATATGATTGTCAGACTCAAAGTGGCCAATACCAGTCCATTTCTGCTCATGAATGCCTAGAATTTCTATCATTATGTGTTCCATACATGCTTTCTGTTTTTGATGACTTTCCCTTCTACTAGATTCATTCATCATACATTCCACATTTTGATAATTAATGGATGCTTACCGTTGTTTTTGCCATTTTGCATCATGTCCTATCAGCAAATGAAAGTCCCAAATGTTTTATTTTATCTGTATCATTAAGGTCAACTGAACTTTGAGGAGCCACGGTAGCGGTATCAGATAAGCATTAAACTACTAACCACAAGGTCAGCAGTTAAAAATCATTAGTTTCTCTACAGGATAAAAATGAGACTCTATGCTCTGATAAAATTTTAAAAGCCTCAGCAACCCTATATAGATTCACTGTGAATTAGAATCGACTTGAGGGCCATGGGCTTTGTTGTTGTTGTTGTTGTTGTTGTTGATTTATGATTTGAGGAGGCAGCTCATTCCCAGCCCAACCTGAGAAGCTCATTTTTCTGGCACTTTATCAGGCACTATTCTGTGGCTACTCATAAGATTTTTCAGTCCCTAATGCCCCAGAAGTGGACATCCTATTTCTTCTTTATACACTGTTCTTATTTTGGAAGTTCTGTTGAACATGGATGTTCAATATGGATGACCCTAAGGTATTTGGAATACAGGTGGCATAGCTTCCAATAACATGTAAGCCACCACAATCCAACAAACTGACAGATGAGTTGGATGTGGGCATATAGGTGTGTATATGTGTATGTTGTTGATGTTAGGTGCCATCTAGTCAGTTCTGACCCATAGTGGCCCTATACACAACAGAAAGAAACACTGTGTGGTCCTGTGCCATCCATACAGTGGTTCCTATGCCAGAGCCTAGTTGTGATAGGTAGGTTTATTGTGACAACCTGGCCAATGAACACATGTGGGATTAATTGAAGGGCAGGAGATAAATGACTTGGCGAGTCACGCCTTTCTTGGCGCTTGCTCTTTGATGATGCCTTAAGTTGTAAGCTACACTACCTTTGGGAAGCGTAACCTGTGGACTATCGCTCTAGTTTGAGGTTCCTTCAAGACCTGCTTTACCACACTGTTTGATCCTACATCTCTTGTGCTGGGGACTGTTGGACCCTGTCATCTGGCTGACTGCTGGTGACCTGCCTTGCTGTTTGCTGCCTGTGGCCAGATAGCCTGAAATGCTCTACGGTGGACTCAGCTGTCTGCTTCCTTGACTTGCACCCAGCAGCCCTCAAGACTTGAAGGACTGTCCGTGTATTAGCTCTCTCACGGAAGTGAGTTGCACTGAACCATTTGTACTGCTCTATATATTGATTAGCTGTTTATTTTTTGTTATATATCTATTTATATATATTAATATATATAAAATAATAAGTGTTCTGGTTTCGTTTCTCTAGAGAACCCTGTCTAACATAGTAGTTTTGCAACAATAGTGTCCACCCAGCTTCTTGAGGGTCTTCCTCTTTTCCGCAGCCCCTCCACTTTACCGAGCATGATGTCCTTCTCCAGGGACTGGTCTCTCCTGACAACTTGTCTAAAATATGTAAGATTAAGTCTTGCCATCCTTGCACATGTTAGTCCTCAAAGTAACACTCTTGCATTACAATACTCTAAAGGGCTCTTGTGCAGCAGATTGATGTGCATATGTGTCTGTATATGTACATATAGAAGCATCCTGTTTCTAATCTTTATAACAGAAATCACAAATTCAGGTTTTTAATGTACAGTCATTAGCCTTATTCTTGTCAGGCCTCCCGCGCCTGTAATTAAAAATGGACAGATCCACAGTGAGTCCATGAATGCATCCTTTTCTTCATCTCCCAGAATATTCAGGAACTCTGGCTGAATGAAGACTCATAGTGTACCTGATTTTCCCATCTGTTTTTATCCCTGAGGATTTTTTTTTAGTGTTTTTGGAGGTTTTCATTATTGGAAAACAGGGAGAACAAATAAATTAAGTTATTGCTCCTAAATCCAGACAGTCCGTCTCAGCAACCTGGCCACATTCTTGTGTCTATCTATCTTTGCAAGCACTCACTGCCTCAAGTTCCAGACTGATGCAATTTCTCTGGCTTTGAAAATTCGCAGGCTGTTTCACCCAAACTCAATGATGATAGTGCCAAGTCCATTATCATCTTTAAATTCAAAGGGTAGACTTCCCTTTTTTCTGCTTTATCTTCCGCATTTGCTACCCTGTTCTCAATGTCTTCACTGCCATTCTCAGTCTTCTTTCAAGTTGTACGTGAGAAGCTAATGAAATGCAAGAAGGAAAACCTAAATGTAATCTCATCCCCGAGGAAAAATACAGTCCCTCCTTTTGCCTAAGATTAAAAACTTCAACTCATGTTCCAGGTCATCTTGATCATCACCCTGACTCTATGCTGGGTGAATTGAGCAAATCGATGTGAAATGCTTGGAAAATCTCAAATCACTGGACAAACATAAGGGTGGGTTATGATTATGCCAATGCAGGCTGGTCAAGGGTCTGATTCTCTTCCACAATGACTCAAGGGTTGGTAGGTTGTTTTACAACTGGTCCAAGAGTAGTACTGTAATTAGTAACTTACCTGGCCCTCACTCTGGTACTGTGTGGAGTTTGAATGTTGCATAAAGACTTAAAACCAGGTATTGCTTCATGATCAAACCAGATTTGGGTCTTAATATGTGGGGCTTCTATGCAACTGGTCCAAGGAAGTTTTACAGTTCAGGCTAGAACCTTTGGGGCAGATACCAATGAGATCCCGAGAGGCAAAGTGACTTGCCCAGTGTTTCACTCTGGACCAAGCAAGAGCATTATCATTGTCCAAAGGCAACACCATATGCTGAATCATACTGCTGTTAACTGAGCCATGGTGATCATCATCAACCCCTTGAAAGACAGACAAGCAAATGGATTTGATACACAATATTTATGGATGGGCATAAGAATCTGTTCTGAACAATGAGGATTATGTTGACGCATATTTTGAAAAACAAGTTCTCCAAAATATTTCCATCTGTGATAAACTATCCCATGTACCCATTAATAATTCACAACTCTGCTCTGCAAATGGAGCATGGAACAAAATTGATCATTAGTGGAAACTACTATTGTGAGCCCTAATAAAGGTAATTAACATCAATGGTTCAGGTTTTATTTATTTATTTAGTTAGTTAGTTAGTTTGTTTACCAAGTAATTGGCAAGGAATTTTTTAAAGTAATTTTATGAGGAAATTAACCAACCATTCCATAACTTTGTACTTCCACTCCATTGTTTCAAACATCTTAACTGCCAGGAAAACTTAACCACACAAAAAAGAAGAAACGAGGTTAGGGAACTCCGGGTGTATGCAGTTCATTTTCTATAGCCTACTTTTTTCAGTATAATACATCTTCCATTTTTAATTAAATGAATAAAATAGCTGTGTTGCCTGTGAGATTATATACAATTGCCAAAGAAAGCTGCACACATCTCTCTCCTTAATGTGCTTGGAGGAGACTGCTCTGCTGTCTTTTAAATAGACACATTTTCTTCACGTATCTCATTTTGAATTTTACAGGCTTATAAAATCACAACAGATGTTTCCTTTGGGTACCGGGTACCAAATAAATTATACATCAGTTTCCCCACTGATTTTCCTTTCTTAGCAGTTATCAAAAGCAGATTCTTTTGAACTCAAAATTGAGTGAGACAAGCTCAACCCCATTTTTAAAATTATCTCTGTACTCCTGAATGGAGGATGAAAGTCAAGCCAATGACAGTAAGCTAGGCATTCAGAATTAAAAAAAAATTTTTTAGGGAAAAGATCATTTGATTACCTGTCCATTTAGTACTACATCAAAAAAGTGTGATTGCCACACCAATATACCAAAAGTCATTTACTCTAAACAGGGCACAAGGCAAGACATTGTGTATGGAGGACAGTGAATTATAGATTATGAGGTATGGTCGCTACCTTCTGGAGACTACCATCAAAAGTCATCAGGTGTTAAATACAACAGCAACACATGAGTGAAGCCATGAAGTTTCTAGCTCCTGAGTTCTGAAAGTATTTTCAGTAGAGAAGGACTTAACTATAAACAAGATGGCCTCCCAAGTTTCCTTAGGCCCTATGAGTTCAGTTTTATCCAGGTAAAAAAATGTGAGAATCTCAAGTGTTAGGCAAAAATAAAGACTACATTTCAGTGGTAAAAACTGAGCTAAAGGAAATGGCATTGAAATAGGCTCTGCCATCCCCATGCCTCATTAAAAGCAACGTCCTTGGGTGGAGAGGAAGAAGTTGAGCATGCGGTAAGGGTGATGTTCTCAATGACTCCCTAAGTCAAGACTGAAAAGAATGGAGTCTGGCAGGACAGGGTGGTAAGATTTTCGAAGGAAGAGTGCTTTGCTAGTGAGAATGAAAGATCAATAGCCCAGCTGCATAAGGAGGGTGTGAAATCATCGGTGGGTCCTGAATCTCAAAGGAGTGGTTATCATAAACAGCACCTGCAGGGTTGTAACTTAAAGAAAGAGAAGGGGCAGTTATATAAATAGGTTGAAGGCATGGCAATGTTTGTCTGCAATGGAACCACATGCAAGTGGGTCAACAGGACAATGTTAAAAAGCTGAATCAACAAGGGACCTGTGAGTAATCTGTGGGCCAGGGTAGCCCCAGGCTGGAGGAAGATAATATCAGAGGCTGGAGGAGTGGACAGTTGAACATTAATGAGTGAGAGATGAGGTTGTTGAAAGTAGGACCATGAGGCTACCAAATCCCTCTCATCTACTCTCACTAGCTAACAAGCCTGAAAACGGTTCTGTTTCTTGATTTATACAGAGATAAGACTGTTTCACAATGACGGATAAGAAATGAAAACGTATCTCAGACATGTTTTTGTTCTCCAGTATTCCTCAGTAAGTGTTTACTATAGAGAGCCAGTCTTGAAAACTGTTCCCATCTTAGCTGAATTCCCTTATGACTCTTCCACTTCACTATTTGGACACCACCCCTGCCCGCCCCGCCCCACCCCAATTCTAAAGAGCCATCATCACTGCCGTGCATTTCTATAAAGCCAGTGATGATGCGAGAGCCCACAAATTATCATTACTGGTCTGACCCAGGTTTGGCAAGCATGGCGATGGCCTGTCCCTGTCTCTTCTGAAATTGCTTGTCACTATTCAATGTGATGAGTAAATTGTGGCAGCTGCAATTGGAGCAAAGGAGTTCATGCTGCTTGCTGTGAAAAGTGTTCTAAAGTGGGTTCTGCAAAAACAGTGCTTGAAAAGTAGCCCATTATTTCTTAAGGTTTAACTATTTGGTTCTAACAAGCTGAAGAGCAATGGGCTAAGAAGTAAGTGTGGGCAGAGCTAATGGCAGCCTGACCCTTTCCCTACGCCCTCCCTTGCCCTCCATGGCTTATCAGCTAAACTCGCCAGAAGCCCACGCTCAAGCTTCCCATCAACAACAGGCAAACAAAACAAAACATTGCTGTCAAATCAATGCTTACTCCTAAAAATGAGAATAGTGTTATCCCATAGGGGTTCCACCTTTGTAGGCTTCACAGAAGCTTGACTGCCACACCTTTCTTCCACAATGAGTTCGAACCAAGGACTTTTCAGTTAGCCACCAAGTGCTTAATCGCGGTGCCACCAGGGCTCCTTAACCGCAGCTGGTTCCTGACATAGACCCTGAGCTCCTGTGTTGAAACTGGCATTTTCTTGACCACCAAACAAAGCCCAGATCACCTATCTTCTCAACCAACCCAACTCAGGACAACCGCCGACCATACCCAGAGCCTTATCCATAGCATTCCTGCCATTACTCTTCTGTCCCTAGAGGTCCCATCTGTCTTCGTTGGCTTCCTTAGATCTCACTTTCAACACTGCTCATTCTTAAGGAAGCACTCATGCTCAGGCTCACAAAAGTACCCACACTTCCCTTATATCAACCTGAGCAGAATGCCTCTTTGGATTTTGCACCCTGGGCATCTCCCTCACTGTACTCTAGTCCAGGCCTTGGGAATACCCATCCATGATTCTGAGAACTGACAGTGTAGCTTGGGATCCATGTGCCAATTCTTCTGATCTTGGCTGGGCTCTCTCAAGGAAGCTTTATTATTTCTGGGTGGGTTAGGAGGCTCTGCTTCTGAAGGTGGACTGATTGTTGACTGGGGTACCTCAGATCTCTTCCACGAAGTCTTCCATCCTCCAATCAGGGCTACATGAAAGAAATCAGACACAGAAGGCTATCTATTGGCTAAATCAGCTTAGAGCAAAGCCCCAAAGAGTTAAATCCATAAACACAGAATGCAAATAGTGGCTGCGGAAGGCTTGCTGAATACAGTGTCTCCTTTGGGGTGATGAAAATATTTTGGAACCAGACAGGGGTGTTGATTGTTCAACATTGTCAATGTCCTAAATGCCACACAATTGTACACTTGTAAAACAGTTCATGAATAACACCTTTACTTTTAACAATCTTCTTGGAAAATAAACAAAAACAAAAATTCGGTAGTTCTGCCGGTGCATTAGACTCAGTTGGATATGATTTAAGCTCACTGCTACGCAGTCCCACCCAAAAGAATTCTGATTCTGGAGTTTCAGGGTGGAGCCCAAGTGGCATTTTTGAGAAGCTCTCCTGGTGGTTCTACTGAGTAATAATGGTTGAGACCCCTCGCTACACCTAAAAAGGAATGACTGAAATGTATCCCAGGGTAAAGCAATGTACCATTCCTTGAATAGTTACCAAACACTACAGTGAGTTCTTTGGCACAGTGAGAGATGCAAGGATGAATTCCTATTCTTGCCATTCCTTGTCCATCTTCCACATGAGCTCTGCCCATGGAACTGTGCCAAGCAACTAAGAAATGTCCCTGGTGTGGCCTCGAAACATCCCCGGAGGTCCAAGATAAGGAAAACAAGAGAACCTTGAGTTGTTGAGAGTTATCCAAGTTTTTAATATGGGCTTCTAAATCTTCCACATGGAACAGCTATTACCAAAAGAACATTGTATAAGAAATCACCCCAAGCCTTAGCAACTTAAAAATATATTTATTCTCATGGAACTAGGCATTAAATGGGATGCCTCTGCTTTAGGCTATATTGATGTGAGCAGATCTCCTCCATACGTCTCTCCTCCTCTTCCTGGGAGCAACCAGCTAGCTGGGATATGTGTTTCTAAGGGAGACAACAGACGTGCAAGAGAACAAGTTCCACTGTAGTAGCATATTTCATGAGTTCTGCATATGACAGCTTGACCTCACCAAGTCACACAGTCAAAGGTTAGTAGACCATCCTCCATTCATCATGAGATGCCTAGGGAAGCACTTCAAAGTTACATGGCCATGAGCCTGGTTCCAAGGAAGGGTGAAAATGCAAGATAGTCAATCAATCACACCTAATAACAATAACCATGCACATGGTACTAAAATAGTATTGCTGTTTGGTTCTCTACTATTTTCTAAGAATAATGCATTTTTTATCCCAGGTAACCCTTCAGAGCAACCCTGTCAGGTGGGTGCGATTGTCTCCATTTCCAAAAGAGAATATAACCAAGCAGAGCAGCTAAGCATACCGGCCGACGTCACACTGCTAGTAAGTACCAGAGCCATGACTTAAATTCACCTTGTCTGCCGTAAGTCCTATATGTTCTTTCCGTGCCAATATGGTTCTGTTAATAGGTGTGGGGGGGGTGAGATATCTGATTCCATGTTGTGAAGGAGCAGTAACAGAGATACACTATCCTGGATAATTTCAGGGATGTGATCCTGGAAAACCACATCATTCTGGAATTGTCATTTTCAAATCATCCCAGAATAACGAGAGTCAGTCAGTCTATTTTTTTTTCTAATGTCCACCAGTATGCAATGAGAATCCCGAGGTAGGATACCAATTGGTCCCCACATTCGGGTCCAGGTTAAGGTGTGACTAGGAGGGTGAGGCTGAGCTCCTGTGTTAACAGACACAGAAGAGCCAGACGAGGACGTGGCATGTGTAGACTTGGCTAGGCTGCTATGATAAATGATCCAAAATTACGGTGGTTTAAGACACCGGAAGTTCCTTTCTCCTATGAAATGAATTCATGGCAATTCCAAGTTTAAGCGGGAAAAGGAGTTGGGTTTTGTTTTCTTGCATTTTTTCCCCAGGCAACCATTCAGGAAATTAAGCTGATGACAATCCTGCCACCTTTTGATATGGCTCTAAGGAAACTCTGCGTGTCATCTCCATTAGCTGAAAGGGGGAAAGGTCATACATGAGGGTTTATTGGGCCAGACCATACATTTCCTCTCAAAATGCAGTAGCTCGATCACATGACCTCATCAAACTGCTAGGAAGCTGGGAAAGATGGCAAAGTTGTGCTCCCTAAAATACCAAAACCCAAGCCCACTGTCATGGAGCTCATTCCAACCCACCGTGACCCTATGGAATAGAGTAGAACTTCTCCTTTGGGTTCCGAAAACATACAGTCTTTACAGGAGTAGACCACCTCTATAAGCAGCTGGTGGATTTGAACCACTGACCTTGCAGCTAGCAGGTCAATTTGTAACCCATGATGCCACCATGTGTGGGGAACAAATTCTGCTTGACCGCTAACAGTGTCAACCACTGCGGGAGAATCAAGAGCTTGTGCCTTGTTAGAGATTGCCTGGTTAGCTGGGATTCAACGACGGATTACAGTAGACTGGTTTCATTCTTCCCTGGGATCGTTTGTCTAGTTAAACTCAATCCACCCCAGCTATCCACATCTGCATCCTTGCCATGGCCTGCCTTATTGTAGGCTAAATAGGCTTCTCCACCTCTAGTCTTTAGTTGTGTCCATACATGGAAGTAAGTGGGACACCGTCCTTACGAGGACATGTGTGCTTTGCCTTCTCTCTTCTCCGTCTGCTATGGCAATGCAAACAAAAGCTGCCGAGGCTTGCCTGCCCACTCTTCCCAAGGGTCAATGTGAGACACACAAGGAACAAAGCCAAACGGGCCCAGCTGAGCCCCACTTAGAGAAGCCAATACCTGGACAATCTCCAAATACCTGCTTTTTGTTGGGAGCTAAGATTGTGCGGTGGTTTTTGTACTATTACACAGTAGTATTGTTCACAGACACACCGCTGCAGCCTCGTTTCACCACAGGTGGAAAAGGCTCCCTCCTAGCCTGCCTTTTAAAAGCTAGGTGTCCTGCTGATTTGCAGGTACAGGTAAACAGGAGCTACATGCTTGTATCCATGGGCACCCAGGAAGGAAGGTGAACATTCCTCCTTGCCAACTGATTAACTACATGCTGCTGCTAATTGCATCATATTCAAAACCTCATGACTCCGAACATGTTCCACAGAAGAAGCAGATGTCATCTTGACAGGATTTCTTTGTTTTCTCAATAGATGCTACAAGAGCTGCCCGTGCTCTCCAGAGCAGGCAATTTATCAAGAGATCAAGATTATTCACTATGTTTTATTAATACATTTTATGCCGTCATACTGATTTCAAACAAAGGTGTCTTCTGTCTAATTGTCTTTTTGCCTCTCATCTGACGGGAGCATGTTTTTAGAACAATTGTATCAGTCCAAATGTTATCTTGAGTATAAAATGCAAAAAGGCTACATAAAGTGCTTCTACCTATAATGAAGTGTCAAAAACTTCCTGACTCTGACAGCTTTACCTAGAAATTGAAAGTAACAGTTTTCCTCGCCCCCCCATAGTATCATTTCCCCCCCTTTTTAAACAAGAAGTAAAACATTAGATACCATGGAGTGCTCAGAAGAATGGCGGATAGTAAGACTAGCTGTAAATCAAACAGGTAGTGGGCCTGTGTAATATAAGCAGGCCAGTGATGTGATTGGATGTTACCAACAGGGTCTTCTTAGAACTACCTACCCCCTCCCATTCCTCCCAGCAAAACTTCCTCCTCCTTTGTGAAACAATTTCCACAGAGTGAAACTCCCTCTTTTGCGCCCGAAAAGCAGGAAGCAAGCAGAGGTGCTGATCGTTGGAATCTCCTGGGAAGGTTGGAATCCTACACTTTCTGATAGTCAATGACGTGTGTACTGTCGATCTCCAACTCTCAGGGACCCAGGCACCGGCTGCTGTGCCCTAAAAGCCATTGCTGCATTTGTGCTGGGGCCCTGCATTTCAGGAAAAGTTCCCAGTCCGTTTCTGAGCAAAGCAGGGGATGCTAGGGAAATTGGTCCATTCCTAGGAGACACAGGACATTTCTGGTGACCAATGTTGGCTTGAAGACATCCTGACAGCCTTGCCAAAACGTCCACGGACTGTACAACAGTGTCAGCTGCTTCTGCCTACCCTTTCCTCATTCTCCCCTCCACTCAGGGTCAGAACTGCATTGTGGGCTCGTTTCCCGAGCCTTGCCTGTCTCCCTCCCCATATGTCTCACAGATATTCTCCTTAATGAAACGCCTTGCACTTTCCAGTACTACCCTCCAGGGACCTCTATTCCGACGGGCTGTCTACTTCTTACAGAAGTCGGTGGACATGGAAGGGAGTAGCGCTCCTGCTCTGCTTCTGCTAAGTCTGATAAACAGTGGGTACAAGATGTTCTCAGAAGGGGAGCTTTGATTGGCTAGGAAGAAGGAAAGGAGGATTAACATTTGAAAATGGCCCAATACCTATGCAGTCTCATCTTGTCTTTTTAATTAAGGCAGCTGTTCATTTCAACATAGAGGACCTTTGTTTGTTTCACTCCAGGAGTAGCAGTCCCCCCCAAAAAAAATATCGGTCTCCTGTTGATGGGCACCTATTTTCCAAATGATTTTTAGTTAGCAACTCTCAGGGCAACATTTTCATCAGTCTGTAGAAAGAGTGACTGAAATCTTCTAAGGATGATTTGCCTGCCTGCTGTACAAGAGAGGCCTTGATGAGACCTCATCTTGGACTCTGCTCCAGTCCTGAAACTTTAACCTGGATTTCACTAGCCAGCCCATCAAAGTGTCATTTACAGGAAACTCACATGACTCAAGGTGAATACCATAGTCCATGTCTCCCCATTTCCTAATGCAGCCACTGTCCCTAGCCTGGCTTTCAAAAATCATATTGCTTTGTGTGCCCTGCTACTAGAGTCTTCGTTCTAGTTCTGGTGGTTCTTGGCTTCTCTCTAATTCTGTACCCGATGTGCTCCTTGGTGTGTAATTGTGGCACTGTTCCAGGCAAACAACCCCAGATCAGGGTGTAGAATAAACTAGAATGAGGCAGGAATGGGAAGGAGACTGGTAGACCAAGCTCCTGGGTTGTTTTCCAGCAACATCTTGTTCCTCCCATGGAGCCTTAGCTACTGACGACATCTCTCAAGATTGATCACTACCCGGATCATGTGAATAAGATCACTTGGCTTGGCTGCAAGATGGAGAGTGAAAACAAACTTTAGAGACACATTACTTCTCCAGAAGTAATAGATAGATAGTAGATGTAATATATAGAGAGACACATACAAATATAGAGAGAGATATCTCCAGAATGCAATCC
>NW_022103951.1:5530638-5533067 GCF_000313985.2 Echinops telfairi
ATCCCAATTCTACCTTACAAATCTGGCTAGACCTGAGGATGTACACTGGTACAGATAGGAACTGGGAACACAGGGAATCCAGGACAGATGAACCGCTCAGGGCCAGTAGCAAGAGTGACAATACCGAGAGGGTGGAGGGAAGTTGAGGTAGAAAGGGGGAACTGATTACAAGGATCTACATATTACCCCCTCCTGGGGGACAAACAATAGAAAAGTGGGTGAAGGGAGATGTTGGACAGTGTAAGACATGACAAAATAATAATAATTTATAAATTATCAAGGGTTTATGAGGGGAGCAGGAAGGGAGGGGTAAAAATGAGAGCTGATACCAAGGGCTCAAGTAAAAAGCAAATGTTTTGAAAATGATGATGGCAACAAATGTACAAATGTGCTTGACACAATGGATGTATGTAAGGATTATGATAGGAGTTGTACGAGCCCCCAATAAAGTGATTTTTTTAAAAGAAGTACTATATATACCAACAAGTCAAACATCATTCCTCTGGTTCCTGAATGCTTCTTACCCCCCCCACCACTACCATGACCCAGTTCTATCTTACAATTTGTTAGACCAGAGAACACACATTAGTACAGATAAGAGCTCTCAACACATGGAATTCAGAACAGATAAACCCTTCAGTAGTGGAAGTAGTGATATCAGGAGGGTAGGGGGATGGTTGTGGAGGGGGATGGGGGAGAGAGGGGGAACCCATCACAAGGTTGGGAAACCCATCACATGGTTGGAAATATACCCTCCCCATCAAGGGGACAAATAATAGAAATGTGGGTGAAGGGAGACAATGAACAGTGTATGATATGAAATAATAACAACAGATAATTGACCAAGGATTCAAGAGGGTGGGGGAGGGAGGAGAAAAAAGAGGAGCTTATACCAAGGGCTCAATTAGAAAAGGTTTTAGAAATGATGATTGCAACATATGTACAAATATGCTTGATACAATTGCTGTATGGATTGTTGTGAATGCCCCCGCTAAAATGATTTTTTGAAAGTACTATATAAAAAAAACTTTATTTCCATAGTCAAATAAATTTGGGAAACTATGTCCTAAACAAAGTTAATGTTCTGTACTTCAGAAAGTCTCAGAGCCTTTACTATATGAGTGGAAATTATAATTCACCAGGGAGTAGATGCAGCATGAAGCAGTTCCCAACCTCATTAGGCAAGGAAAGTCTCCCCCCTCCCCACCCCTGATGAAGACCTATTGATATCTTGTGTAGCCTAGTGTTCCGTGGATCAGAGTTTGGGTAACAAAGATAATATTCTTCAGTCACAAAGTACATAGGGGATAGCAGAGGAGAAATGAGGAAAGATGGTTTCTGAAGAGCCATGCCCCTCTCCTCCCCCAACTTACCCATAGTCTTCTTCTATGGGACATTGATACTGCTATTGGTTTCCATGCTCCTGGAAATCCAGTTTGGCTAGAGTCACCTTGAAATAGTTAGAAACCTATCTCAGACACAATTTCTTCATTTATGACAACTGGCCATAAAGATAAATCTTCCCACTCTAGTTCCCAAAGCTATAAGAATTAATGGAGCCAGTCCTAAGGAGTGATGTGAATTCCTTGGAGAAGGTCTCTATGTAAATACAAGGTCTTGTCATCTTAAATGCTGTGGATTTATGCCCTGGACTACACAGTGACAGTCAGGCAGAGAGTGTGCCTCCATTATTTTTCAAAGCCATAGAAGTCTGATCCACACATTAGCCTTTCAGCCATTGCCATTTATAAATAGTGTCCTCCCAAACCCTGCCTTTTCACATGAAATTCATATTTCTCCCTCGAGGAACTGATAAGATGTGACAGCAATGTATCCACGAAAAGAGGAACTCTCTAGTGTTTCAGTTTTAATATGTGTAAAGGCCACACAAAGGCAGGGACTTTCAATGTTGGGTGCATGTATATTATAACATTGACTTCCACAATAGAGAGAAGGGTCATCCAGGACAAAGTGAATCAACTTCTTCATCATTAACATAAACAGATATTTGAAACCCACTTCAAAAGTACTTGATTGCATGAATGGAAACTGATGCAAAATTTCAAATGAATTTGGCATAAACATGTATTAATTGCATCAAGTATTCAAAAAGGCTCTTTTGGTATTAGAAACATTGGGTTTATGTGAGTCAGATAAGTTTTACTGCAAATCAAGGCTTTAGGTTTTCATTGTGGTAGGTTAAAAAATCTCTCTCTCTCTCTCTCTCTCTGTCTGTCTCTCTCTCTTGTCTTAGTAGCATCAACAGATAAAGAAAACAGGTTGTTAACTTACTCATGTAAGCTTGGCTAGCATCATATTCGTTTGGCTGATCATGAGCTAAGTAGTTATGGAATATCTGGCTCAGAGAAAACAGGTGGTTACATTCACAGACACGTTTTCCGGGAGTCTGTGCTTTGTTTCTAATTTAT
>NW_022103951.1:5534589-5536694 GCF_000313985.2 Echinops telfairi
TCAAAAGTCTTGGGGAAATTCCATTATCTTTTAATTCCATTTTCCATAAACTTTTTGAAGCCCCATCATATACAAGTAAGTTGACAAGGAAATAAAGGTAGATGTGTGTTTATGCCTATGATACCCCAGTAACAATGTTTATGTCTAAACACCCCAATCTTGGTTTGTAAATATCATTTAGATAGTTTTTAGAAAGTATTGATTCTTACAATATAGTCTCAAGCATCTTTTGGTTCTAAAAATAAATTAAAAGCCCCAAAGAAAATGTATAAGGGTTGAGGACATATTGAAAAGGCACAAGAACCAAACTAAAGGGGTTCCTGGTGGCCAAAATTGGAACAAGTTGAGCCACAAAATAAAAAAAGACCGTATTGGATTCTAAATCTATATATAAAGAAACATTCAATAGTCATGAGTCCATGCTGATATAACTAAATAGATGAGTGAATAAATAAGTGAGAATATGGGGCCAAGAGACAACTCTTCTTTAGAGAAGAATTTTAATTAAGTAATACAGAAGGAATGAGCAAAACAGATTATCACAGAAAGAGTTGCTACAGACAAGATCCACCAATAAATAAATAATAATTTGTCAAACTTTAAGTAGAAGAAAGATGTTTTCTTAGCCTCAAAGTATCTCTCCAAAGAGTTCATCTTTACTACTAAAAAAGCAGCACACTTATAGTAAAAAAATTCTGGCAGACAACATTTAGTAGATTAACCACATGATCAAGGTCATCATCAGTAATGCGTAACAACACCATGGACTACTGATATAATGTTCTGAAAAGGGCACATGGCCTCTGTGTGCTTCTTCCAATAGCACATAACCTCAAGCTAATACTGAGAAAACATCCTATATGCCCAAACCGAAGGGCATTCTACAAAATAACATTCTTTAAGAGTGTCAAGGTCATGAAAGACAAGCAAACGCCAAAGAACTACCACAGAGTGGAGGAGAGTAACAGGACATGTGAACTGATTAAATCCGGACACAGAATAAGAATATTAGCCTTTGTCAATCAAGTAAATTCTGACTCATAATGATCCTCCATGACAAGATGGATCTGCTCCTTAGGGTGTCTGAGGCTGTACCTCTTTTCGAAAGCAAACTGCCTCATCTTTCTCCTGTAGCCCAATGCCTAATCCATTGTACCATCAGGGCCCCTTAATAATATTTGTTGGGAAAATGGTGAAGTTCAAATAAATTCCAGAGTATTGTACCAAGGTTAATTTCTCCATTTATATAAATTGTTCCACGGTTAAGTAAGATTTTAATGTCAGGGGAAGGTATTTTAAAGTGCCTAAAATACCTTCTAAAGGCTAAGGGTATTTTAAAGTTCCTCACTAAATTTGCAATTCATCTGTAAATCTAAGATGATCTCAAAATAAGTTTTTTTTTTCTTTTAATTAAAAATTAGAAATGTAACTAAAGCCACTATGACAAACTGTATTTGCCAGCAATGGTCCTAGCAACGTCATTGGTTCCTGGTCTCGCTTGCTCTCCCAGAACTTTGCCATCTCTCTCATTTCAAATCTGGCCAGGATTGTATGACTCCTTCAACAAGTAGAATGGACAATACAGAACATCTGAATCTGGACCATAAAAAGTGGGGCACCTTCTACCTAGCCCTTGCCCTGAATACTCACCCTGGGAATGCAGCCACCAGGTTGTGAGGAAGTCCAGATCACATGAAAAAGTCATATCTAAATCAGTGTTCCCCCTGACAGCCTCAGCTACCCTCTGGTCAGTATCCAGACCTGAGAGAGAAACTGCCTTTGAAGATTTCTACCCCTCAGCCTTCCAGCTGTACCTGTTGTCAGAGAGTGGGTCAGAGACATGCTATCCTTACTGGGTTCTCCTCAAATTTCCAATTTCTGAGCAAACTTGCCGTTTTTAGTTTGTTTTGAGCCACTAAATCTTGGGGTGCTATGTTATGCAACAGAAAATGACTGCACTAGTCAACCTAAATGTATATGATTCATTGTTATTAGAAAAACAATCTGGAAGAGAAAACAACGGGACTGACAGTTCCGGGGGGACATGGGAGAGGGGGAGGTGAGGGGGAAGGGAAGAGGTGTTAACAAACCCAGGGACAAGGGAA
>NW_022103951.1:5538092-5543500 GCF_000313985.2 Echinops telfairi
AAAGAGCATTCATAGATGGTGTGAGTTTGGTCGCAATTTTTGCTCTTTTGTTTCTGTAGTGATTTGTCTTCCAACAGAGTATTCCTTTCCAAAGGAAATCAATATGATAGTGAGTTATTGGGATTTGTCCTAAGGGGAGATCAGGTTTATATTTTGCTGGTTTCAGTCTAAGCGCATCCATATTACCGTCTCCCTGCTTATTTTCAGAACTAAGTCATCCTATTTGTCAATCAAGTGGTCAGTGTCCTTAAATATCCCCTACTGGTTATGCCCTGTGCTTTCGATTTAAGGTCACACCTATAATCTCTTAGCTGATATGGATTATTTAATGGTCTTCAATTGCATGTTTTTCTTAAGTTTATCAACTTCAAACTCACTGCCACTGCATCAATTCTGACTCGTGGTGACCCTATAGGATAAGGTAAAACTGCCCCGGTGAGTTTTCTAGACTGTAACTTTGATGGAGTAGAAAGCCTTTCTTTCTTCTGCAGAGCAGCGGGTGATTTCAAACTGCTGACCTTTTGGTTGGCAGCCCAACGTGCTACCAGCGCTCCTCATCAACTTCTGCCCTGAAAAGTATGGTAAAAGAAAATCAAGATAATTAGCCTGTAAAATAGGCTTACTTCAATGAAAATAATAGGATAATAACCACCTTCAAAATATTTGAAGATAGCGACACAAGATGGCAGCCACCACGGGCTTTGGAGTCAAAGTCCCTTGTAATTTCCGACTGTTGGAAGAACTTGAAGAAGGTCAGAAAGGAGTAGGATGTGACACAGTTAATTGGGCTCTAGAAGATGAGGAAAATATGATACAAGATGGACAGGGATGATGATTGCGTCTCCAACAACAACTTATGACAATCGGATATACAGCCTAAAAATAGAATGTGGACCTAAACACCCCAAAGCATTCCCCTTTGTAAGATTTGTAACAAAAGTTCATATGAATGGAGTGAATACTTCTAATGGAGTGGTAGACCCAAGAGCCATATCAGCGCTAGCAAAATGGCAGAATTCCTACAGCATCAAAGTTGTCTTACAAGAGCTTGAGCACCTATTGATGTCTGAAGAAAATATGAAACCCCCTCAACTGCCCGAAGGATAGTGTTACAGCAATTAATCAGCACGAAAAACCACAGGCCCTCTTCTCCCCCCATTCAATGTAAGCAGTCTTCATTTTCCACAGTAGTTCATTTTTTAGATACATCTTGTAGACCCCAACATACTGGAAAGAAATCTCCCATGCAAGGGCAAGTTCTCTTAAGACACTGTACATGATACTAATTTTTGTCAATTTGAAATTGTGCTCTAAAAAATAACAGTTGGTTATCTTTCTCTTACATGTCTTCTAACTCTTCGACGAGTTAAATTACTACCTTTATCTTAAAGAAATTGCAAATTGTACCATCGCCAAGATATTAACATGTGTGAAATTTAAGAGTGTGTGTCAATTTGGCTGGGCCAGGATTCCACAGTGGTTCAACAGTTAAAACCTAGTAATTAATTCCTCATGATGGATCTAACATAATATAGTCACTTCCATGATGAGATCTGCTATGACTAGCCAATCAATGGTAAGAATGTTTCTTCAGGGACGTGGCCTGCTTCCAATATAAGTGGATATTGTAGAAAACTGGCTTGATTTTTGTTTGGTCCTGCAACTGGCTCGTCCTCCAACCTCAGGTTCTTTGGACTTGAAACCAGTGGTCTGCCATATTACCTACCAATCCTGGGAGTTATCAGCAGCCTATCACCTTACCTGCTGACACTGGATTCATTTAACTTTGTAGCCTGTTTGTGGCCTTCCAATCTTGGGTTCACCAGCCACTGCAGTTATACAAGTCAAGAGAAGCCTCTAGTTGCATCTGACCCATGGACTTGGAATTTGCCCACTTCTGAAATGGTATGAGCCATTTTAAATAATATAAGCCGTTATATATAAGCTTCACTGGTTTTGTGTCTAGAGAACACTGCCTAAGACAACATGGAAAACTAAAACAGAATTATCAATGATTATTTTCTCCCTAATATAATTAAGGAACAGGGTAGTATTTTAAGAGTGTATACCACAACATTCTTTTGTTCTTCTGTCTTAGATCAAAGCGAATGTTTCAACACAATTTTCTTGAAGCCATATTATCATCTGAGCTCACATCTGTCCCGTGTTTCTATTTTGGAAGCAAAGAGAGACATCATTAAAAACCCACTAAGTTTTGAGTCAACAACTCCTGAACGATTGAGCTATTGAATTGTATGATATTTAAATTATGTGCCAATAAAACTGTGGGGAAAGAAGAAAAACTCCATGTGGTGATTATATAATTGTTTGTCAATTTGAGGATTAGGAGGGTAAGGGTGAAATCTAGTCTGTCAATCGGTTTACAGCCATCGAGGCCTCTGTGTGGGCATGGCTTTCTCATGAGAATTCTGGGAGATCTGGTTTTTCCTCCTTGGAGGCGGCAGAGACTCTCTGATCACTCCCTGGGAAACATTGCTGCTGACAAGACACATGGAACTACATTAGTGCCCTGAGCTGGAGAAGCCACATGGACCTTCCCTGATGCAACATGATGATTATCTAAGTTTAGATGGGGAGAGCCTGGATGGTGGAAACAGTTAATAGGCTCAACTATTAGCCAAAAGGTTGGAGTTCTGAGTCCACCCAAAGGCACCTTGGAAGAAAGACTTGGTAATCTACCTTCCCAAAGTCAAACATGGAAACATTACCCAGGACAGTTCTATTTTGGCACACATAGGATTGCCTGAGTCGGAATTGACTCAGTGGACGGCAATTGGTTTGGCCGTAATGTATATGGGTACTGTTTTACCATCATGTTATCTCTGATAGCCTACCATTGGAGTTGATAGATGCATGGACATCCATTACATACTGGGTCACTGGGACCTATAAGATTAGCACAAAAATGTAAACCAAACTGATGAGCTTTAAGTGGATTCAGACTCATGGAGATCCTTTGGGGGTTTGAGACTATTCATTTTTATGGGATCAAATAGCCTCATCTTTTTTTCCCCTCAGAACAACTGGTGGGCTAGAACCGTTAACCTTACAGTTCGCAGCTTTATGGATACCAGATTACACCCCCAGGGCTCCTACAAGAATGGAAAGGTCTGAAAAGCAGCACATCAAAATAAATAGTTAAGGGGTCAAATGCAAGACCCATGCATTGTGGGGTGTCATTCTCCTTGTCGATTCTTAACTGCACAGACCACTGCTTGCCACTTTCTCAGAGGCTGCACTCAACGCCTTCACAGAAATACTGGCTATGGATTTTTAACACTGCCTTTACTAAGAAACTCCCAGTCCTCCCCTGTGGTATCCATCACAGTCCCCAGGTGCCCACAGACAGATTTAAAAAAAAAAAAGCACACACTTTCATTTCTATTTATTTCTTCATTTCATGGGTGAGACAATTTTTGTCACTAGACAATTTGGCTTGTGTCAGACTCGGTGTCTCTCACCTCAGGGAAAGGGAAATGGCAATAATTTTATTTTTCTCTCCCCACCGTCCCCCACCAGCAAACGTACATTTTCCTGACACTCCACTTTCAGTTAGTTGAAAACTGGACCTGTGCCAGTACCTCAGAATGAGGAGAATGTTGTCCTCACCAGGGAGAATCCATTGGACAGGGGTTCTCCACTCTGCTTGATTCTCACACTGAACCGCGGGGGTGGTTTTAAAGCACATAGACCCAGGCCCTGGCTCAAGCCAGAGGTGCTGTGGGGGCAGAGTGGCGAAGTGTGCGGCTGCTGTCTGCAAGACAGACAGTACAAACCCACCCACCTCTCTGTCAGAGAACGATGTGACAGTCTGCGTCCGTAAAGATTGCACAGCCTTGGAAAACCCACGGGGCAGCTCTACTCTGCCCTATAGGGTCCCAAGGAAGGCAGATTAATGTGACAGCCACAGGTTTTGTTTTTGTTTTTAACCCAGGACTACTAATGAGAATCCATGAGAGGCTGTCTTCTTGGTTTTACTCAGTGACTCTCACTCGAGACAATCTGCCTTACCCCCAGCACCAGGAAAGGTGGCGGTGTCTAGAGACAGTGTTGTTGTTGTCGTCATCATCATTGTCGTAATTGGGGTAAGGGTGCTATTAACATCCAGAATGTAGAGGCCAGAGACACTGCTGACCATCTTACAGGGCACAGGACAGCGACACAACGGAGAATGTTCCCGCCCAAAATGGTAATAATGCCCAAGTAGAGAAGTCCTGGTTTTAAAGTCTTCAGGTAGTTCTGATGACTTGAGAAGTTTCAGCATGTCTGGACTTAGACATTCCAAGAAGATGGTAAGACTAAGGAAAATCACAAATGAGTGGTTTTGACTTATTGCTAAGAATAAGGAGGGGGGGAAGAAATGGGTAGCGGGGAGCAGGGCACTTTCCCACCCAAGCGGAGAGTACTGTTTATATCTCCACAGGGAAAGAAGGACCAGGCTTCAACCTGGTGCTCCAAGATATGAATGCAACATACCAGCTGAAGCAAGGAACCAGTAGAGAGGTCTGAGGGACCGGCCCCAATCCTAACTACGTGGACAGGTGCCCTCCCCACCAGAGGACAGCACTGAAGCTGTAGCTTCAGGGAGAGGGACATATCTGATCAGAGCACACGGGAGCAAATAAAGGGGGAGGAAGAGAGAGCGGAGCACATCCTGGCCCACCAAGCCTTGAGGATGATATTCCTGCTCAGAGCAGCCAGTGCACAGAGAGGACCATATGGCCAGCCCCACTATGAGATACGATATCCCTCACTGACCCATAGCCCTACAGGGGAAAGCACTGGAAGCATAGTGTGGGAATTGCGCCTGATCTGACCCCACCACACTGAGGTAAAACACTAAGGGCGTGCAACAGAACAGCAAGGGGAACAGAGCAAAGAAGTCCCGAGGGAGTACCAAAAATAGACTTTGGGGCCAGGGCATGACACTCCATCAGACTCGACTGGAAAATATTCCTAAAGGTCAACAAACAGACTTTGAACTATTTACAGGCTTTTTTTCTTTTAGTCATTGGTTTGTTGTTTTGTTTTGTTTTCTTTTGTTGCTTTCTTTTGCTCTGTCTTGATTTTGTGCATGCTATTATCTCTGCAGGTCTATCTAGATAAGAAAGGCAGGATAAACAATGTGGAGGAGAAAACAACAGGTTCTGGGGGGGAGCTGGGAGAGGGGGGAGGTGGGGGAAAGGAAGTGGCGTTAACAAACCCAGGGACAAGGGAAAAACAAGTGATCCAAAATCAGTGGCGAGGAGGGTATAAGAGGCCTGGTAGGGCTTGATCAAGGGCAATTGCTAAAACACAAATGAAGGCTGGGCATGATAGTGGGACAAGAGGAAAGTAAAAGGAAATAGAGGAAGAACTAGGAGGCAAAGGGCATTTATAGGGTCTAA
>NW_022103951.1:5544438-5558184 GCF_000313985.2 Echinops telfairi
AATGTGCTTGACACAACAATGTATGTATGTATGGATTGTGATAAGAGTTGTATGAGCCCCCAATAAAATGATATTTTTTTAAAAAGGAATAATTGCTAATTACTAAATCAAACCTAATAAGATGTTTTTTTTCTATTTTATAAGGCTTGGGGAGGGTGGAGGGAGTGGGGGTTAAGCATAACCAAAACAAACAAAGAAACAAAATGTGTCCTTCCTTTGTTTCTTAACTATTAAGCACTTACCAGTAGCCCAAAGTTTGGCTATTTTAACCCATCCAGAGGTGTCATGCAAGGCAGGGCTGCTGATCTGCTCCTGAACAATTAAATTCTACTGCTAGTCACTGCCAGAGTCAATGGCAACACACGGCCAACCTGTGTGACAGATTCGAACTGTCCCTGTGGGTGTTCAAGACTATAACTCTTTGCAGGAGTAGAAAACCCCATCTTTCTCCCAGCTGAAAGGTTGTAGATATTGAAAAACCCGGTGGAGCACACATGGGATTACCATGAGTCAGAATCGACTTGACAGGAACTGACAACCACGGATGTAGCTGATATTAGTGTCTTACACACAAACTGCTGTTCTTTGGCTCACGTATGTGCGGTAGGAAGGCATTAGTGAAAGCAAGGTGCGTGTGTGCGGCCTGTGGCATACGCTGGTAGAAATAATGCTTTTAATGAAAGCCAAACATGCTTTTCTGTTTCATGTCTTGCCTGATTCTCCTTTGTAAATCCCAGAACTTCATAATGAATATTGAGATTCAAATATTGATTATGCAGACAGAAACAGAAAACTTCTGCTATACCTACTAGTAGGAGGGCTTGTACCAGTGAAAGTGAGAGGATTTTTATCATTATGATTTGTTTAATGTCTTTTACATGACGTCTGGGTACAGCTGTGAAGATGAGTTCACAGAGAACCATTCCCTTAGACCAGCGGTTTTCAACCTGTGAGTCACGACCCCTTTGGGGGTCAAAGGACCCTTTCACAGGGGTTGCCCAATTCATCACAGTAGCAAAATGACAGTGATGAAGTAGCAACGAAAATAATTTTATGCTTGATGGGGGTCACCACCACATGAGGAACTGTATGAAAGGGTTGTGGCATGAGGAAGGTTGAGAATTGCTGCCTTAGACTGATAGGAAAGTGGGAGGCCACATCTTTTTCAGACACCAGGACTTCTTTCCTAAAATGAGTATTTGTTCTGGGAAAAACTAATTTTAAAACATGGAACTAATCTGGGCTTCTTTCTTTTTTTTAAAATCATTTTATTGGGGGCTCATACAACTCTTATCACTATCCATACATACATCCATTGTGTCAAGTACATTTGTACATTCGTTGCCCTCATCATTCTCAAAATATTTGCTCTCCAATTAAGCCCTTGGTATCAGCTCCTCATTTTCCCCCTCCTTCCCCGCTGGCCCCTCCCTCATGAACCCATAATTTAGAAATTATTATTATTTTGTCATGTTTTACACTGTCCAATGTCTCCCTTCACCCACTTTTCTGTTGTTCGTCCCCCAGGGAGGAGGTTATATGTAGATCCTTATAACCAGTTTCCCCTTTCTACCCCCCCTTCCCTCCACACTCCAGTATCGCCACTCTCAGCACTGGTCCCGAAGGGATCATCTGTCCTGGATTCCCTGTGCTTCTATATTCCCTCACTCACATAATCAGTATTGCTTGTATGCCAGGCACTGCTGAGGCTGTAGTAGTTAACAACCAGACAAAACTCTGCCCTCATAGAGCTTATCTGTTGGAGATGGAGAAACACCTGCCCACCAGTCTGCACATAACTTTCTGGTAGGGATGGGTGGTATAGTGAGAACTAAAAACAGGGTAAGAAGAGGGAGCGCCAGAGTGGCCGTGAGGATGATGTTTTATAGTAGATGGTCTGAGAAGGCATCCTTGAAGAATGTGAGGGAGGAGGGCTAGTCAGGTAGGCTTCTGGTTCAAGGACACACAAGGCAAAGGGAATAGCAAATGCAAAGAGAATGGAAGGAGCAGAGAGTAGGCTAGTGAATTGATTCGTAGACCAGCTAGTGAATCGATTAGTCTCAAAGTTTTGAAATTCACTCTAGGTTATCCTGGGAAGGTTATTTTCTTTGGGGAGCAAGAGAGATTAATATTGCTGACTTGGCTATGGTGGCTATTCATGTCTCATCTTTCTACCTAAAAAAAAAAAAAAGCAAAGGACTATGTCATTGGTTTGCACAAAGTGAGAAATTTGCATCCTTTTTATGAAAGAAAAAACAAAATATGGTTCATTTTCAGGGAATTATTATTTGATAGTGGGACAGCAAGAGTAGACGAGCTCCCATTTTGCAAATGACTAAGGTTTTTGGAAAGACCAAAAAGAGGATTGAATACAATGCTCGAGTCCACAAAATGCTAGTGGATAAACAGAGACACTCTTTCACTTTCCTAGGGCTGTTGTAATAAAATAGCACAAACTAGATAGCTGGACAAGAAGAGAAATGTATTGTCCCACAGTTCTGGAAGCTAGGAGTCCAAGAGTGGGGTGCTGTTATGTTGGGTCCTTCTGAGGTTTTAAGGGAGAATTCGTTCCATGCGTCTGTCCTTCGGAGTTTCTCGTAGTTCAAGAAATTCCTTCGTTTGCAGCTGAAGGATCATATGATTTCCTTATTCCATGTGCCCCTCCCTCACCCCCATCTCTTCTCTCTTGTTAGCACCTTCCTTCCACTCTTTATGCCTCACCTTCCTCCAGTATAACCTCATGTCAAATGATAACATCCGCAAAGATCCCACCTCTGACGAAGATCAAGTTCACAGGTACCAGGGGTTAAGACATACGTCTTTTGAGGGATAGACTTCAATTAAATCCATCATAAATACTAACCTAGGACATGGTATGAGCTGCACAGAGTGTCACCACCCTGGGAAGCTAGTCATGCTTAGGGAAGAGACAAACGCTAATTAGCATTACTGTTAAATGAGTCATGTGCTTAAAGCCTGTGAACTCTGTTAATTAAAATATGTGGATACCTATTCCAGGTGGATCAATGAGCAAGCACTTTAAGGATCCTTGGAGAACAATGTAAAAAAACCCTCAAAGAAATGGCGCTCTTTAAAGGGATGTCCAAAAGTGGCTCTTTCCAGCCATTTAAAAACTTTAAACTGGAGCGTAGCGTACAACTTCCTGATAATGTCATTTCTTGCTCAAAATGTGACCTTTACATTTGCAAAGCTCCACAACAGCCCGGCACTTTCTGGCCATGAAGCTTCATCAAAAAGAGCACTGTTTTTGTTTTGATTGTTCTTTGGCCTCTACCCCACCCCCAACCCCACTATTCACACATTGTCCCAAAGCTTCTTTCTAGAATTAATTGAAAGAAAAAAAAAAGCCAATTATTCTAATGTCTGGGTCACCGGCTCTTAAATTTATGCCCAGGCACAAGGCACCCCTGGGAGCTTATTAATAATTCACTGTTAGACACTGACACCAGAGATGGGGAATGTAGCCTAGGAGGGACCCAGGCATCTGCACCCTTACAAACTTTGAAAGCTACTCTGAGGACCCTAAGCCAAAGGGCCTTACTTGCAAAGCATTGGCATATCTTCCACTCTCACCCCAAGTCATCTCCTTCACCAGCCGAATGGGGTTGTGTGGCAGAAAGAAGTAGCACATACAAATTGCTCCAAATGACTTACAATTGTTGTGAATCTTGGCTTTGGAAGGCTGAAAGTTCATGATTTTTCTCTTCTCTGTCCTCAGATTCAGGTACTTATCAATGCAGGACACAGCTGGCTCTATGACATGAGATGAACAAAAGTGACAGGTCCACCTCCCCAAACTTTTTGTTCCTAATGGCCTACTTTCCACACAGCCGAAAGCCTTGCCATAGTCAATAAAACACAAGTAAACATCTTTCTGGTAGTCTTTGCATTGAGTTAAGCTTCACCGGACATCAGCAATGAGATTCCTTGCTCCACATCCTCTTCTGAATCCAGCCTGAACCTCTAGCCGCTCCACTGTCATTGGACTGCTGCAACTGTTGTTGGATGATCTTCAGTAGAATTTTACTGGCATGTAATATCAGGGATATTGTTCTACAGTTAGAGCATTCGGTGGGTCTCCTATTTTTGAATGGGTACAAATATGGGCTTCTTTCAGTCAATTGGAAAATAGCTGTCTTCAAAATTTCCTGCACTAGATGAGTGACTGCTTTCAATGCTCTATCAGCTTGTTAAAACAATTCAATGGATATTCTGCCAATTCCTGGAGCCTTGTTTTGGCCTATTTCTTTCAGTACAGCTCAAACTGCTTCCTTCAGCACCATTGGTTCTTGCTCAGATGACACCTCCTGAAATGGTGGATGACTTCTTTTGGGTACAGTGACTGTGTGTATTCTTTCCAACTTCTTTTCATGTTTCCTGCATCATTCGATATTTCACCCATAGAATCTTTCGATAATGCAACTCAAGGCTTGACTTTTTTCTTGAGTTCATTCAGTTTTCTAATTCTAGGTCTTTGCACATTTCATTATAATATTTGGCTTTGTCTCCTCCAGTAGTCCTTTGAAATGTTCTGTCCAGTTCTTTGACGAAATCCCTTCTTCCATTTGCTTTAGCTACTGTATGATTAAGAGCCAGTTTCAGCGTGTCTTCTGATATCCACTTTGATCCTTTGTCATTTTAATGACCTTTTGCTTTCTTCATGAATAGTTCATCAGGTCTTCTGTCGTTAGTGTTCAATGTGTCAAATCTGTGCTTGAGATGCTCTCAAAATTGGTGTGGGATATACTCAAGGTCATGTTTTGACTCGTGTGGACTTGGTTTTAATTTTCTTCAGCTTTACCCTGAGCCCTGGTCACGGAGTGGTTGCACGTTGGACTTTGATGTGCATGGTGGACAGTTTGAAACCACCAGAAGCTCCTCTGAAGAAAGACTGGGCTTTCTACTCCCATAGACAGTTACAGTCTCAGAAACCCAAAGGTGGTCACTCTGAATCAGTATTGATTCGATGGCAGCAGGTTTGGTTTGGGGGTTTATCCTGAATTTACATGATTCCCTGGCCGGGTTTAGCTGTTGCTAAGAACAAGTAATTGGTTTTGTAAAATTCTATCATGAAATCTCCAGCTTCGTTTCTTTCGCTAAGGCCATATTTTCCAACTACGATTTCTGCCTCTTTGTTTCCGATGTTTGCATTCCAATTGCCAATAATTATCAATGCAGCAAAGAGGGGAGGACCCTCAAGGAGATGGATTGACTCTGTGGCTGCAACAATGGTCTCAAGAATGGTTATAATGGTGCGGATGGTGCAGGACTGGGCAGTGTTTCCTTCTGCTGTGCATAAGGTCGCTATGGCTTGGAACTGACCCTAAGGCACCTAACAACAACAGTGGCCTTCTTGGCATTGCATTTCACCTGGGTCAAGTTGGCCTTACCTCTAGGAAAACATAAATGACCTCATCCAGCTCCTGGCCTTGACCCAGAAGTAAACTTGTATTTCTTTTATTGGACCAGAAACCTTGAACCACTGCCTAAGGGAGCTGAGTAAAACAAGAGCTGGGAATTGGGACAGCCAGGCCACAGATCCCAAAGAAATCCCTGAGTAGCTGTGTGACCTTACAATGGCTATTTTCATTCTTTTCTTCTGAAGAATAGAAAGAGGAATTTTGAAACTTCTGAAGCTCCTTTCTGTTCTTCCTAGGTTAGACTCCATGATTAAACTCAATCATGGGGCTCATGCCAAGCAACAGGGAAACACAGCAGTTGAGACCATGAGACACAGGAGAGAGGGCGGAGGAAGAAGGGCTGGGGTGGAGGGTAGAGAACAGGGAGAAGAATGTCTAACCCAGGTTTCTCCACTTTGGCCTTTTGAACATCGGGACTGGATAACTCTTTGTAGTTGAGGCTGTCCTTTACCTTCTGGGGCATTTAGAATCAGTCTTGACTTCCACTCCCTAGATCACAGAAGGGCCTCCCTCACCCATAGGAAATTCTACAACACACTGCAATCGAGTTGAGTCCTCCTCACAGAGATGCTATAGAAGGCTTCTGGGCCTATGTAAATCTTTAGAAAAGCAGAAAACCTCAGCTTTCTCCCACAGAGTGGCTGGTGAGTTTGATCCACCACCCAGAGGTTAGGAGTCGCTTGCACAATGACGCCATTCGAGTTCCTTTCACTGGCAGCGGTAGTACTCCAAATTGTCTCCAGGCACTAGCAAATGTCCCCGGGGGTGGGGTAGGGGTGCAAAAGTCTCCCTGATGGAGAGCTACTTCTCTCACACAAGTAAAACTATGGTTTTACCCAACCAATCTTCTTACTAATTACCTCCCAAAGTCTAAAGGAATATATGGCATTCCTACCTTTAGACTCATTTTATATATATAGTATTTCAAGTGTTAACCATGCAATTCTGAAAGATAAAGACCCCTGTACCTCCCCAATTCCAACCTCTACTAAATTAAGATAATTTCAGATGTAAGGGGAGAAACCCCCAAAGGAGTAGAAATGGAGAACAGGCAGAGACCAAGTGGAATGTTGACTGCTTGGTGGTCAGTCTGGGTTGAAAGAATGGAGAGGCTCTTGAGGGTGAACGGAGAGATGTGAAAGAGGAGGAAGTTGGAACCTACAAGAAAATGAGAAAACTTGGAGAGCCAGAGGCAAGGTCTGTCTGTCTGTCTGTCTGTCTGTCTGTCTGTCTGTCTGTCTGTGTGGGAAGGTGTGGTGTAGATAGGTATGTGTGTACGGTGTGGGGGAAAGGGTGTGGTATATATGTAAGCAGGTTTCTTTGAGTGAAGGCAGGGAAATCTATAGGGATAGCGAATCACCACATGAAAGAGAACAGGAGGCTAGAGCCAGAAAAACAAACAAACAAACAAACAAAATAATGGAAAGCTCCTGTGAGGTAACAGCCAGCAGAGAGCATGAGCAATCAAGACAGCCGCAATGATTGCTCAGCAAGAGAATCATCCATCCATCCCCCCTGATGGATGGATGCTACTGAGGGCCTTCTAAGTCCTAAGCCCTCAGACCCTGTGCTAGCGCCTGAAGAGCCAAAGAGCAAAAGCGCGGGCCCAATCCTCAAGCAAATGAAGTCTAGCTGGGGAAGTTCCCGAAGAGTAAACCAGCCCATGATTGCCTCCCGGGGCAGCGCGCTCGGAGAGCCCGGTTCTCCTGACTTGGACGCTGCAACAGCATAATTAGAAAAGGAAAGCAGCGCCTCACCTGCTCGCTACCAACTTCAGATGACTTTCAAATCACGAAGAAATGAGGTTCTGGAAAGCCTCCAGCCCCGCCCCCCTTCAAAACCCAAAGCTGTGATTTACAGCCGTGATTTTCCAGGAGACCCTGTTACTGCCGAGTCAGCCAGAGGCATCACTAGGGGTGGGGACGGGCTGGAGGTTTCACTGGGCGACACTGTTAAATGGGGTGACACCAAAATGATTGCCTGTAAATTTTCGGTGCTGTGCTTCAGCCGAAATGTACCTTTTTTTTTTTTTGTAAAAGAAATATTCCAGTAGTGCTTCCTAACAGTTTACATGTAGCAACATAGCTTCCGGACTAAAACTCGATGTGAATTTACTTTTTGAATCTTCGAGGGTGCTCGGGGAAGAGCTGTCATTGTTGCCCAATGACAAGGGCGCGCTGGAGCACGTGGTCTCGGCAGCACACAGCTCCAAATGCGCGCTGTTGTTTTGCCTTGCTGCGGAGGGTTTTCGAGTTGCTGATATTGTCGACTTCCCCGGGGGTTGAGCTACAAGCGTGGAGTGATTAGTATGTGTGAACCTGTTTCAATAACTTTCTTGAGAGCCAAGTAGTAATTAAAGGGAAAGGAGAAACGTCCAAAAAGACTCCCGCTCCATTGCTAATAATGGTGTAGCTGATCCTGTCATAATCCAAGGCAGAAAGGGTTACAACACAGTTTTGTTGTCGGTACTCATCTAATCTAGGAGCTATCACGTTTAGGCAATTCACAACTACGTTTATCCCATATTATCCTGTGATGTCAATTGATCAGGAGCATTACTGAGGACTCTATTGGGTGGTCGGGGCAGACAATTGGAAAGGGAGTGGGTGGGAGTGGGGGCAACGCGAGTTACTGCATTGGGTGACTCCCATCCCAGTGATGCCACTGCGATCAGCTAAATGTCTGCGGATGTTAAATGCCCAAGGGTTGGGCTGCTGTTTTGAATGCGTTCCTCTTGCCAAGGGATATAAGAAAAGGCTCCCGACGGAAGCCTGCAAAAGCAGCTCATTACTGTGCAATCCGTTCCCCCGCCACCTCGCTGAGGATTCAGGCAGAAAAGCTTTGTTGCCACCGTCTGATAACAGAGGTGGTGGCCTGAATACTAACCAGAACGCCGCAGAGAAAGGAAAGGTTTTCTGAGAAAATGTCTCTTCTGCAGGTCGGAAAACAACAAGACACACAAAAAAACACAAATCGCTGCACCGAAATCTCAAGTGGGCAAAGCGGCAAACATCTTGGGAAAGCCGGGGCAGGTTAGGTCTGGGGGTCGGGGTTTCTAGAAGCCGTTTTCCATGCCTCCCTTCTGCGTGCTCACACACACACAGTGCAGTGGGTTTGCTCAAATGAGTGCAAACAAAGGGATGCATTTGTTTGAAAGGGCAGGCTTCATTATCCTCTAATTAATGGAAATCATACCCATGGAGAGGAACCAAAATAAATAGCTATAGTAATTAAAGTTTAAGGTTTGGGCTTGGGTTGGTTTGGTTTTGCTGAGAGGGGAGATGGAATCCAGGAGGGCCTGCAAAGGATCCAGGTTTGATGGGGTTTTCAAAATCGATTTTCTGTATAATAATTTTTCAGAAGAACCAACTGCCTAAAACCCTTGGGTGGTTGCATCTCCTCCATGTTAGTTAGATGCTATGATACAGCTCTCTCCGGTCCTCTCTCCAGAGGGAATCCACCACGTTTCCAAAGGGCAGGGGGTGGAGGGGGGTTGGTTCAAGAAACCAAACCAAAACCCTCGTCTCTTGGGGGCTGGAGGGGGGAAGGCAGAGACTGTGGCTTACTAAACTACCAATGCACCTAAAGTGGTTAAAGGGCCATAGAAACCTAGAGCAGTAAAGAAGAAATGAAATGATGAAGGCAGTGTCATACCGAAATGGCCAGACCAGCAGACCTGAAAAATCAAAGCTGAGTTTCTTGCTCCCCCACCCATTTTCCTCCTGTCGGAGTTGATTCCATCTCACAGCACCCTGGATGTCAGAGTGCAGTTGCTCCCATAGGGTTTCCAACGGCTGGGAATTTCCAGGAGGAACCCTGGTGCTGCAGTGGTTAAGCACACACAGCTAGTGGCTAGCTGACAGGTGAGTGATTGAAGCCCACAGTCTCTCCATAGGAGAAAGCTGGGCCAGTCAGCTTCCTTAAAGATTACCACCCCATGGGGGAGTTCTACTCAGTCCTGCAGGGTTGGTGTCAGTTAGAATTGACTAGGCTGCAATGAGTTGGGCTTTCAGGTTTAATCTTTATGGAAACAGGCTGCCACATCTCTCTCCTGTGGTGGGTTTGAACTGCTGACCTTTCCCTTTAAAAGGCAAGCTCCTAACCACTGTACCACCAGGACTCACCGGGGAAGGGGCAGTTTTGTCAAGCAAAAGCCAGTTCAGTTCATCTCCATGAGTCTCCCCCAGCAGAGGGGGCTGAACAAGACTAGAAGAAGTTTGTGAAAGGCATTCTTTGATTGGTTAAGGAGGGGGTTACAAAGTCTCTTTGGGCACTGTTCACTCCTGACTTATGTCACAAAAGCAAAGGCAAAGCTCTCAAAGTGGTTCACGGTACGTTGCACTGACTAGTCAGGTTCCTTGTCTGGTAGCGGCCAATTTCTTGTGTGCATGCTTGAGACTTGACAATGTTTGTTTCTTGAACTGGCATCCAAGGAATAAAATCCCTAGCAATGGCTAGCGATTTCCCACTTTTGTGTTATACATTCTCCTGATAATCTTACACAGAATATCTCAAAGACAAGTCCAATGAACAAACACATTTCTGGAACTGGCGTGACAATGAATGATGTCTTGGCTTCTACCGGTGACATATCCACATTGCCTGGGGAGGGAGCCAAACATTCAGGGATCTCGTGTGATGAAGGATCAGCCAGTTCAAAGGCCCAGACACTGAAATGAACCTGGTGGGTCTGGTCAACAGCACACAAGACCACGGTGGCTAGAGCCAAATGAGGGGGGAGGGGGAGAGAACACTGAGAAATGCAGAGACCAAGAAGGCTTCAGATCTGTCTAGGATATGGTAGGACATGGAATTTTCTTCCTCATGGGATACAGAGCCATTGGGGAATTTCTTGCGGAGAAGTAACATAATCCAGAGTAGGAGATCCCTTGGGATGCTGAAGTTGGAGGTGCACAATCGCCAACTTCAAAATGGAGCAGAAGGGAAGGAGAGAGCCCTGCACTGGACGCACAAAAGACGGAGGGGAGTCAATGCATGGAGCAAAGGCCAGGAGATGGTGGCATGCACAAGGGGTCTTGGATTGTTGATGATGAGGGAAGAGCAAGGACACAAACCGAGCAGGCCCAGAGTAAACTGAGTAAGGGAAAAGGGCTGCAGGAAAAGCCACGCCTTGAAGGGAGAACCATTCAGTCATTGGTTCTCAACTGGAATGACTCTACCCCCAGGGGCATTTGGCCATATTCAGGAACCGTAGTAGTGCAATGGGCCAGGTGTCATGCTGCAAACCACAAGATCGCTGGTTCAAACCCACCATCTGCTCCGATATCTGCTCACAAATATATTACATTCTTAGAAATCCTATAGAATCACTCAAAGTCAATTTGACAACAGTGGGTTTGCGAGATATTTTCAGTTGTCATGACCTTGGGGGTGGGGGGGGTGCAGGGAGTGGTGCTTCTGGCATCTAGTCACTGTAGTGACTTACAAGGTGGATCGCTCTGCACAAATCTATCAATCCCATTGGGAAACGGAGGCCAGCAGTACTGTTAGACAACGCACGGGGCAACTCCCACCATGAAGAATTATCTGGCCCAAACTGTCAATAATGTCAAGGTTGAGAAACCCTGCGTGCAAGCAAGAAAGTAAAAGGAATGTTCAAAGGAGAAGGAGCTTTTTTAATAAGGGCTTGTGAGCAGTCGCAGCCTCTGTTGGCTTAGTCTCTTCAGGAAAATTGTGGAGGTGAAGCAGTTAGAATGGCAGGTGGGAAGGGTGAGAGCTCACCTAGATCAGAATCCCAGGGGCTTCTTGGAAACACACAGAGGCAGTACTATTCTGTTAGAGCAGTGGTTCTCAACCTTCCTAATGCAGTTCTAATGTGGGGGTGACCCCCCAACCATAACATTTCCATTGCTACTTCATCACTGTCATTTTGCTACTGTGATGAATCGGGCAACCCCTGTGAACGGTTCGTTCGACCCCCAAAGGAGTCACAACCCATAGGCTGAGAACCGCTGTGTTTTAGGGTCACTATCAGACGGGGTTGACTTGACCGCCATGTGTTTTTACTCTTCCAACCTGCTGGGAGCCCAGGGCAGCCAGGGGAAGGCTTGACACAGGAGCTGCACCTGAACTTCAAATCTAGGACAACAAAAGAAGACACGGTTTTATTGTATGAAATCAAGATCATTGCCTATAAATGGGCAAAAACTCAAAGTCATTAAAATGCTCTCTTAAAATGTCACATTTTCAAATTGATAGGAATGAAATATGTGCGGTATCATAAAAAAATTGTAAAGTGTTATGGTGCCCGATGAATGGACCTTGAATGTGCCATTTACATTCTGACAGCTTCAAATATTCCCTTTTTAATTCCTCCATTGTGTTGGGACTTGTCAAATTCAGGGAAATATGTGGCTCTTGGTGTTGAAAGGCATTTTCCTGGACAGAGCTATCAAGCTGGAGGAAAAACAGCTACAGAATTATTAGAATTTTTTTTCTGCAAAGCAAATGAATGATTTCAAGTATTTTTTAAAATAAAAATAGTGTTAATGAAAGCACTTTGATTACGCAGCATTTCCAGCTGTTTCATTAAAACACATTTGTACTTCTGACAAAGCAAATCAAAAGGCACAGGAATTTAAGCTGGTCAATCACATTCAATTGTAGTCTTTTAAACTCTTCAAGGATTTTTAGGGTTTCCCATGAAAAGAAAATTCATATTTGAAAAGGTGCTCCTTTACATTAACAATATATCTGTGATTTGAGTCATTTAAATAAGATTTCTTTTTTAAATCATTTTATTGGGGGCTCATACAATGTTTATCACAATCTATACATACATCCATTGTGTCAAGCACATTTGTACATTTGTTGCCATCATCATTCTCACAACGTTTTCTTTCTACTTGAGCCCTTGGTATCAGCTCCTCATTTTTTCCCCTCCCTCCCTCATGAACCCTTGATAATTTATAAATTATTATTATTATTTCTAAATAAGATTTCAATAACAGGAGTATTTACATCTAGCTTGCAGTCAAACACTGTTTACAACCCTGGGTTATTTTATGTCAAGTATTGGTTTGCTACGTCATATATTGTAAATCCAGATTGTCCAGGAACATTTTCCTGATGAGAAAATAATCGAATGCCACCATTATAGCTGTTTGATTAGTTTGAATAAAACTCCACACTAGGGATATTTCAGTGGTCCCCTTAGCTTCCTCCTTTGCCATCATAACAGGTGACCCTTTTTCAGGCTATATCCTTGGTCTCAAGGGGAGCAGAGTTGGACAGTGTGGATAAGTCAAGAAAATCTCTCTGTAGTTGTTGAGTTGACTCTGACTCATAATGACCTCAAATGTTAGCAGAGTAGAACATGTTCCACAGGATTTCTTGGCTGTAATCTTTACAGACCCACTGCTACTGAGTCACTACTGACTCATAGCGACTGTATAGCTGATCACAAAGCCTTTCTTCCAGAGCTGCTAGGTGTGTTTGAACCAATAACTTTCAGATTAGTAATAGAGAGAAAATTATTGGAACCACCCAGAGACCGGCCCCCCTCTTCTCCCCCTCCCCCCAATAAAAAGACACAAACCCACTGTTATTAGGTCAATTCCAAGGCTCTAAATCCTTACAGAGGCAGACAGCCTCCTCTTTTTCCCAAGGAGGAGCTGGTGAGTTAGAACTGACCTTGTGGTGAGTGGGTCAATGCCTAACCCATAGCGCCACCAGGGCTCATTCCAAGACCTATAGTCTAGCTATAGCAGTACCAATCCAGCAATACGATTGGAGCTATAAAGAGCCTGGGCAGTTCAAGCAGCGTGTGATTGACTGCTAACGCCTTGGCAACTTAAACTCACCCAGCGGCAGAGAGTCCTGGTGATCTACTTCTGAAAACACTGATAGACAAGGCAATCCGATGGAACAGTTCTATTCTGTAATACATCGGGCACCATAAGTGCGTGTGTGTTGGGAGCGGGTGGCTAACAACAACTGGAGAAACATGCAAACGTTTGTAATGAGTAGAATAAAATCTTTAAATTATTGTTCACAAGTTAGCAAGGTGTCTTGCTCCAGACAAGTAATACCCAAGCCCAAGTTCTCTGCCATAGAGTCTACTCAGACTTCTGAAGACCCTGGACATGGTTTCTGACGCTGTCATCTTGAAAGGAACAGGCAACTCCATTTTCCTCTCCCAGTGGCTGATGGTTTCAAGCAGCCAACCTTGCAGTTAGCTGTCCCATGCTTACCCAACAGCGCCACCAGGCGAGTAACAATGGGTTTGTAAAAATTTTCTGAATCACTCTACTATCAAGGTTGTTGAGAAATATTTTCGGGGGGG
>NW_022103951.1:5558284-5587157 GCF_000313985.2 Echinops telfairi
ACGCGAAATTACACCCAGCTCCACTACTTCCTCCAAAATAAGCAAATCAAAACAGAAAGGGATTGAAGTAGGTGAAGCAAAAGAAAGACAATTATGTCGTCTTCTTTCGGTGAGGAAAAAAGAAATGCTGTAGCAGGGAATGGGAAAAAGACTCGGCCATCTGAAACACCGTGTAAGATTGGGCTCCCTTCTGCTTATTTCTCTGCCAAATACAGAACTGAAAAAAAACACCAGAAAGAGATGAGGGGGGAGGAAAGAGGAAAAGCTGAGGGAGGGAGGATGGGTAGGAAGGTGGGAGAGGAGAGCAAAAAGAAAAAAGGAACATAGATGCCAGGGAAGGAGAAGAGATGCTGTGTCAGCCTCTCTCTCCCTCCAGGACTCCTCCTCTGGCACCGGATGGAGAGAGAGGCTGAGCAGAAAGCTGCAGTCCTGTTGTGAATGAGGAAGTGCTGGGGACTTTCAATCGAAGCAAAGTCACAGAGCGGTCAATCCAGGCTGAGCTCAGGGAGTTGAACACCTCAGCCAGCAGATGAGAAAAGGGAGCCAAAGGTTTCCCTGTTCAGAGATGTGAAAGTTAAGAGAGAGGAGGAGCAGGCATTACCATGAAAGTTAAGAGAGAGGAGGAGCAGGCATTACCATCGTGACGAACTAGGGAACAAAGAAAGGGCTTTCACTTAGCAGGGCTTCCTTTACAAGTTGCCATTAAATTGCCTCTTTAAACGTTGTCTCTGTAATATATGATAGGATGATAGGATGTATAGTGCACAATATGATATCATATAGATGTTTGATCACTATCATGTAAAACATATATTTTTTTTAATCTGTGAGAAGAGATTTAGGCAGAAAATGCAACCCAAGCTTCAGGCAGAATGGATGGCCCAGCCACCCTGAAACATGACCAAAGCCCTTGGCAGTCAGTTGGAATTCCATAAATATTAGTTGAAACAGTGAATATATATGGACAGATGATGCAGGAAAGCAAGCTGGTCACGGAATCGTTAAAGCGACAGGGGAAAGTATGTTCACCTGGAGAAAGCAAAGGCTGAAAAAGAGAAAGCCCAAGTTACAGGTGAACAACCAAAGCGATCAAGTTCATCACTCAGCTTGCGTATTTACATTGAACTAAACGCATGGAGTGGACACTTAAATGACAGTTTTTGCCTCCCCACTGCGTCTCTTTGGAAATCTGCTAAACAAGAACTAAATGCCCAAATATATGCAGTGTGGCATTTCGGATGTTGAACGACAACACAACCTCTGTGCCATAGCATGACAAGCAGCTCTCCCTCGGAAAGCTTCCCAGGATGTAAAGCTTGCATCCCATCTGTGGTGTCTGAGAGGGAGTGACTTGCCCTCCATTAAACATGCTTTACAGTTAATCCTCTCAAAAGTGCATTCAAAAGCCAACTGAAGAGCTGCGTGCATTAAGGGATTTGGTCAATGACCATGTTTTAATGGCCATCAGATCACCAGGCAGTGGGATTCCTGTGACCTGCAATCTCCCCCTGCCTGTGCCTGTTTTCAGTATGCAGGCACAGGGAGGTGGGCTGAGAAGCCAAGCCAAGAAAGGGGTGTGTGAATTACCAGCACATTAGAACCTGGGAAAGGTTAAGGAATTGGCAAACGCACTCCTGAAGTAGAAGTATCCCTTGGCAGTGGCTTTCTGTGTCACATTCCATGTTGAGTATTTTGCCTGTTCTTTTAAGTGACAAAAAAAAATAGCACAGCAGGCGTGTACCACCACCCAAAAGACGTGTTTTCACACATTAATAAATGGCACCATCTAAAAGTCCTGAAAATGTTAGGGGTGAATCTAGGGAACAAATGAGGTTCGCCATGACCTTCCGACCCTGATTGGCAACCCCATCCCTGCAGGTGATCCCACCACTTCAGAACATCCGATCTCACCTTTGTCTCCTCTGGAGCTATTTTCTTGGGGGACTGGGGGGGGGTAATTTATATTTTGGAATATTTATATAGTTGGGGTCAGCCAAAGATCTTGAGTCAGATAGCTGACTCACAGATTTGAACTCAATGGTTTCACTTTATGGCAATGTAATTCTGGAAGAAATAATTTAGTTACTACGTATCTCACTTTCTGCACCTACAAAATTGCCTAAGAATAGTATGTCTTTCATGGGGTTGTGGGAAGGCATAGGATAATGCATGTTAACTGTTCAAGAGTCATATACTGCACATTCATTAAATGTTTGTCAAGAATGATGATCATGTACTATATTCTAGGCTGTTAGCCAAAAGGGATGGATGTTCATCTATACCCAGAGGCATCTCTTAACAAAAGTCTGAGGATCTACTTTAAACCCCTGCACTCTACTAATTTGCTGTCCCTCCCTCTTACTAAGCCCTCTCTTCTCCTCTTCCTTTCTAGGCAAAACCCTACCCATTCATCGCGGCACACACACATGAGCTATAGTTGAATAGATGGATAATATGTATAATACACTATATAAAATGGAACTGAAAGATAGTGGAATTTTCCACTAACTTTTTGAGCCCTGCTTATGTATGTTTGTGTGCGTGTAAAATATAGAGGGCTCAAAATTTACATATGAAAATAAAGTGAAACTTTTCCCCAAATGTTTTTAAGCCCCCTCGTGTACGAGGCCTCAAACAGTTCATGGGGAAGGGAATTTTTCCACGAACATTTTGAAGCTATTTCATACATATTCTATGGAATTGTTGGAACGGAAAGCTGGTAGAAGATTTGAAAGTCAATAATAATAATAATGATTACAATCACCTTGTTATTATTATTATTGTTTTATTTCAATACAGATTCTCCAGGTTCCACCCCCAGGGGTGATGATTTCATTGATCTGGATGGGGTCTGGGCTTTGGCATGCTTTTAAGCTCCTTCAGAGATCCTAATGTGCAGCCAGGCTTGGGACCACAGACATACTCCAGCCCCCTCATTGGATGAAGAAACTTCTGAAGATGAGACTGAGTCCTGGAAAGCTGAATGGCTTTCTCAAGGTCACCTACCTCTTTGGCACATCTAAGGTTCAACAAATTCACCATTCTTTCCATTGCCTCGTATGCATGTGAAAGATAGCGAGGAAGGAACACCCGAAGACACATTGATGCATTTGAATTAAGGAGTTGGCAAGCCATAGTGGAAGTACAGTGGACTGCCAGAAGAACAAAGAAGGCTGTCGGTGGAAATGCATCTGGAATGCTCTTCACAATCAACGAGGGTGGACCTCATCTCACATACTTTAGACACATTATTAAGAGAGACCCTCTCTGAAAAAGAACAACATGCTTGATGGAGGGTCAGTGAAAAAGAGGAAGACCCATTTTAGGAGATGGATTGGCACAGTGGCTGCAATGACAAGTTCGAACATTGCAACAATTGTGAGAGAGTGCAAGATCAAGCACTCTTGTCTTCTGTTGTGCATGCGGTTGCTGTAAATCAGAATCAACTGCACAGCCCCTAGCAAAAACAAGACTCGACCCTCATCTACTAGACTAGGAATTTTATCCTTATTTGGAAATTAAACCCTGTTCGTCACCATAGCAACCTGCTAACCCCCATTGACAAAAAAGTGGTGCCTGCGTATTGAGTCTTCTGTGTGGAAGGCGGGAATTCCACCACTGAACCAACAGTGCCTCTTAAGCAACATAGGCTCTATTATGTTGCAGCTCAACACTCCCCTCCAGGGCAGGCCCAGTCCTGCCTCTGAGTCTTTGATTGGACTCTTCCTTCCTCCTACAGAGCCCTCTCTTCTTCTTTTCCTGTCTCTCTAGGCAAAATCCTAGCCATTCATGACAGTTTGCCTTTGCCTTCATGTTCTCTATGTTGAAAAATTTCTCTTGCCAGTGAACTATCGCATCAAGAATCGCATAAGAAATAAATTTAACATTTAATCCAATTTAGACACTCAATTATGAGCTTCTAAGGGTCTGTTGCATAAGACCTCTTTAGAGTGTTGAGAAGCGAGGATGTTACTCTAAGGAGAAAGGTATGGCTAACCCAAGCCATGGTGTTTTCCATTGCCTCATATGCTTGGGAAAGTTGGAGAAGGAGAAGGAATTGATGCATCTGAATGATGGTCCCGGTGAAGAATATTGAAAGTACCATGGATTTCCAAAAAAAAAACAAAACAATCTGTCTTGGAAGACGTACCGTCAGAATGCTCCTTAGAAGCACGGATGATGAGACTTGGTCTCAATGGACTTTGGACATGTTATCAGGAGAGACCAGTCCCTGGAAAACATCATGCTTGGTAGAGTGGAGGGGCAGTGTAAAAGAGGAAGGCCCTCAACAAGGTGGATCGACACAGTCAAGGCAACAGTGGGCTGTAGCATAGAAACACTTGTAAGGATAGTACATGACCAGGCATGGTTTTGTTCCGTTGTACAGAGGCTCCTTATGAGTCGGAACCAACTCTGTGGCACCTAACAAGAACAACAAGGGCAGGAACTTAAAGGAACATTTCTCTCTAATTCAACACTAGCATGGCTAAGCAAACATCAGGTTCCTGGTATACAATTCTGGTTTGGTCGATTTGGTGCCTGTTGGTAGAGAGAGAATGGGATATGGGAGAGTAAAGAGAAATATTGTGCATATGCTAGAGTTTCTTTTTTAATGAGTAAGCAAACCGGAGAAGAAATCTGGGAGGAAACAAGCATGGAAAGAAGCAAAACCTCTACCTGAGAGCAGAAGGTATGGAGATAAACACGGAGTGGAAGATGATGCCGTAAAGCCACCGAGCTCTCAGCTTACATAGACAGATTAGAAGGCGGATACAAACGCTTTCTCCCCTTTGAAAATCAGAGGGAAAGATAATGTATTACGTATGATAGTTTGGCCTACAGTCCAGAAAACAAGTCATTCTCCTCCCTCCCCTGGTTCACAGAGAGACTCCTTTGTCCTATGGATGTTGGTTGTTAATTTGGGGTGTCAGCTTGGCTAGCCTTGCTTCTCAGTTATTTGGCCAAACACTAGCATAGTTGCTGTTTGGGGATAGTTACATGTTCTGTTACTGGGTTATTGCATCAGCTGAGTTTCAGTAAAGCAGATTACTTTCCATAATAGAATCCAATGATCTAGCATCTTATGATCCCTGGGTGGTGCAAATGGGTTATGCTCGGCTGCTAATCAAAAGGCTGTTGGTTTTGACCTAACCAGATGCCCTGCAAAAGAAAGCCCTAGCAATCTTATTCTGTAAAGACTACAGCCAAGAAAACCCTGTGGGGCAGCTCTGCTCTGTAACACATGTTGTCCCCATGAGTCAGAATCAACTTGACAGCAATGGATTCAATGCAATGTAATATAATTACCTTCTATAATGCAATCTAATATAATGTAATCAATCAGTTAAAGGCCTTAAGAACAAAAAGGACATTTCCGTAGGGTGTGTTCAGACTCCAGAATATAAATGGATATATTGGCAGAACTCCCAACACACTCTGTCATTTGACCTATGGACTTAGGATGTAAACTTGCAGGAGTCTCCAGCCTGTTGTTTGACCTATGGATTTTAGACTTGCCAGCCATTCACAATCACAGAAGCCAATTCCTTAAAGTACATCACTATCCATTTATCTATCAATCTATTTAATTTTTATGTGCCAACAAGTATACTCTAACTCATAGGGACCCTCTAGGATACCGTAGAACTGCTCCCTATAGTTTCCAAAGCAGGTACTGTGTATGTGCACAGACTGCCACAACTTTTGCCCATGGCGTGGCTGGTGGCTTCTACCTACTGACCTTTCAGTTATCAGCCCAGTGCTTAACAATTGTGCTACCAGAGTGGCTCTCGCTCTCGCTCGCTCTCTCTTCCTGTTTCTCTGGAGAACTCTAACATGCCAGATGACTTACTTTGAGCAATGGCATGTTAGAAGAAATTATGCAAGGCCTTAAATGTACTTGTCCAATTTGGCTTGGCTCTTTCACCCTAAAATTCATCTATGAGAAGACCGTGCCCCAGTAGCCACTGCTCCTTCAGCCTGGACTGAATACTGAGGTGTATGCAGCACACTTGAACCAGCCTGCAACCTGAAGCCAAGTCCTGACAACTTGCAGCTGGAAGTACAGCCAACCAGCCCTAACCACAATCAAGTTCCAGAGCCGTGAGCAGAATAAATGCGTGTTGTTAGGAGACACAGCATTTGAGGGGTGTTTGTGATACAGCATTGTTGTGCCAGTAGTTGATTAATATCCTTTACATAATCTGAAGGGGAACATCAGGTTTGAATATATTGAAAAGCAATCACGCCATAGATTCATTATATGACTCACACACCTGCACTTAAATCTTACCTGGTTGGAGGCCCTGCTCAGATGGAAGCAAGTGGAAACAAGCAGTCCATGCAGAGGCCAACAGTCCCCTGGCCACGAAATGATTTGCTCCAGAACATCTACAGAAAAAGAGCTTTGGGGAGGGAATTACCTGAAGGGAAGGAGGGGGTTGCTGCAGAGAGCTTCAATTTCTATTTGCATGAAATATATCAACTTGGGAGAAGTTGGCATGCCTTCTTTCAAAGGACTCACTCAGTCAGTCACTGTCCTGGAGCCGATGCCGACTCCCAGTGACCCTACAGGACAGGGTAGAACTGCCCCTGTGGGTTTCAGAGACTGTGACTCTTCATGGGAGTAAAAAGCCCCATTTTCCCCCCTCTGAGTGACCTTGCAATTAGCAGCCCAACCATCACGCCACTGAGGGAAAGAGGGCTAAAAAAGCCCTTCTGCTACCTCTTGTGATTTTCTCCAGATGATGCTATAAAGGGAAGAAAAATAGGCAGTCACGGGTTCAAAAGATTGCTCTGTGTCTAGAACAAGGTAATCACCTAACAAGGTTAGGTTGGTGGTTTTTTACTTTGAAAGAAGCTAAAATTCATAGAGACATCAACAGGAGCGAGAGAAAGAGAGAGAAAACTAAAAAAAAAACTGAAGGATACAGAATCATAAGATCCCTGCTTACTGGGGTATCATTGCGCCTTTAAATTACACAAGCATGCATGCACACACATGTTAAAAAGATGATGCATGCCTGTTGTTGCATATTTCCATATATGAATATAGGCACTTACATATATAGGAGGGGGCCTTATAAAAGCATTTGTGGAAAACTTCCATCATCTTTTGATTCCAGTTTTCCAAAAACCTTTTTGTATTTGGGAAGAGAGAGAGAGAGATCTGGCCAGCTTTTGCCATACAAATTGCAGCATAGGAAACCCTATGGGGCAGTTCTACTCCATCACATGGGATCATTACGAGTAAGAATCTACTCAACAGCAAACTATCTAAATGATATTTCGAAATATATGCCATCTTCCCACTCTGTCCTCCATCAACCAAGTTGTCCCTCCCTACCAAAGCCCGTAAGTAATAATTGCTGCTATTCATTTCTGGAACTTATTTCCAGAGTTTCTTTATGAAACTCTGAATATGACATTTCATTTTCTCATCTTTTTAGTGGAAATGATAGCATACTCTACCCACTGTTCTATACTGCTTTTTTAAAGATCATTTTATTGGGGCTCACACAACTCTTACTACAATCCATACATACATCAATTGTGTAAAGCACACTTACACATTCGTTGCCCTCATCTTTCTCAAAACTCCCTTTCCGTTTGGGCTCCTGGAATCAGCTCCTCATTTTCCTTCCCCCCCCTCCCTCCCCTGTACTGCTTTTTAAACTTCATAATATGTCCTGAAGATCCTTCTATTTCAAGATATAGAAAACATCCTCGTTTAGTTATAGCTACATAATATTCCAGACTATGATTGTTATTGTAGCCTTTTAAACTTCCAAGAAGACTGTGTTCTTGCTTGAATGATTTCAAGTTTTACATTTCTTGGAGATAAATGGTTTATCACCAGTTATTATAAATGGGATAATAATGATTCAAAGTGAAAATGTGGTAATTACAGGATGAGTTTTATGGTGTCTGAAAACAATTGCTGAGATGTCAAGAATCTTAGTTTGGATTTTTTTTTTTAAATCAAGAATCCCAAAGGCTTCTTGGTAGAAAATGTGAATCTAGGATTAAGAAACTCCTCTGGGGAGAACGATCATTACAAAACAGAATTAGAGTGGCCACCTAGTAATGAAATGCCCACAAGATGTGAACAAAGAGATTTTGTCCTTCCAGTATCCATGTTTTAAATCCTTTCCTGGGAGGCAACTAAATTGAGTATAATAAAATCCTGCCTTTTATTTTCTGTTCACATTCTAGGGATTTAGCTTGCTTCCACAGGTCTTTGGGGCCATGTTTTCGCTTGCTTCTATCCTCTCCCAGCACACCACCTGAGTTTGGATTAACGTCTGTGCAAACTTTCACTTTCGTAAAAACCAAATTCCTTGGTTTTTAAATTCTGTAAGTTTTAAGAGCTCTTACATAGATAGAACTCTTCTTTTTGCTGATGAAAGTGAATACTTAGGTTGGTCTTCAATGAATTATTGCCATCATTATAGGTCTTTGGAGCCCTGGTAGCATAGTGGTTACATGTCAGGCCTGTGAGGTCCGCTAGAAGGTCCGCAGTTCTAAGCTCCCAGAGGCAGCAGTCAAGAGACTACACATCACATTGGGGAATCTGACCAATGCATCACATTAGGGAAATCTGATGCACGGGCCCTCTTTAACGTGTTGGAAAGCAAGGATATTACTTTGAGTACTATGGTGCGTCTGACCCAAGCCATGTTTTTTTCAATCACTTCATATATATGTGAAAGTTGGACAATGAATAAGGATGACAGAAGAAAAATTGATGCATTTTGAACTATGATGTTGGCAAAAAATATTTAAAGTACCATGGAATGCCACAGGAACAAACAGATGTATCTTGGAAGAAGTACAGCCCAAATGCTCCTTAGAGGCAAGGATGATGATACTGTGTCTCATTTACTTTGGACATGTTATCGAGTGAGACAAGTCCCTGGAGAAGGACATCATGCTTGGTAGAGGGATAGCAAAAAAAGAGGAAGACTTTGACAAGTGGATGGACAGAGTGGCTGCAACAATGGGCAAACGTAAGAACAATTCTGAGATGGTGCTGAACTGGGCCATATTTTGTTCTGCTGCACATATAGTCCTTAGGAGTCAACGGATTCAACAGCACGTAACAACTTTTGATTATCAACTGCATTAAAAACGTTGCCAGAATGTAGTAGTTATATACAAACATTGTGTCTTATGAATTCAGAAAAGGCTTGGAAAAATGGTTCTTCTCAGCTTCCCATGGCATCAGCAGGAGTGGAAGGCTGCAGGATCCCCTTCCAAGATAGCTTTACTTGTATGCCTGGAATCTCTCTTCTCCTTTGCACAACTGACATGGAAAATTAAGACCGTGGTGGAGATTAGCACTTCCTACAATGAGGCCACCATTCAAGAATCTCTAAATCACCAGCTGCTACAACCCCCAGTCATTTGCAGATGGACAATGAAGCCACTGGATCGTGAGCCATTCCTAAGCCGAGTGGGCTGGGCTCTCCAAGGCTGTGATGACCTAAGATCACCATGTGGCTCATCCAGTGACTTTCCTTCACCTTCCAGTGAAACCAGCTCACCTGTCCACCAGGTACCCTGTTTTCACTCGCAGGAGAGATATAGCCTAATTCCAGGGTGCTCCACAAGACCATTCTAGTTGGTTCCAAAGGCCCTACCTAGACTATCTGGAGTCTCCTTGCCTGCTGTGCTGGCTCTGTCCAATTGCGATTGTCACCTCTTGTGTTAATGGACTTAGAGCAAATTCCACAGTGTCTTATCATACTGAGAAGGCAGAAAGTGGCAAAGCCAGGACCATAAAAGAAGAGCGGGCATGCATCTTTCACCCTCCCAGGCATCCCAGAGTTCACATTCCTGGGGGTAAAAATCACCCTCTTTCACTCTCAATCTTTGAGAAAACACAAAAAAATGGCCTTGTCGGAGAACACCAAAAAATGTGGATTTGGATCCCAGCGGATTGCAAGAATTGTCTGTTGACCAGTGCAGAGTCCCATGGGGGTACGGCTCCTTTGGACCATGTAGGAGCTCTATGGGAAGCTGGGATTGTGTGCAGCCACTCCCACTAGGAGTGAGATTCAGCCCTGACAAGGCTAAATCAAGCATTATATTTTAATTATGCAATATTCTGCCAGAAGTTTGAGCTCGCTGTCTCTCGCTCTCTCTTACATTTCTGAGAAATATAATGACTTGTTTTATAGAATATCCAATCCATTTGCATATTTATGTAAACCACATTGCTGAGAAACCGATAAATTGCTTTTTTTATCTGCTTGCCATTTCATTTTTCTTCCTTATTTAGGGACTCTTCTACCCCATTTGAGGAGCCCTAGTGCCATCGTGGATTACACATTTTGCTGCTGACTGGAAGGTCAGCGGTTCCAACCCACCAAACACTCCTCTGGCGAAAGGCCACCTACTGCTGTGAGGTAGAGCTTCGGAAACCCACAGGTGCAGTTCTACTCTGTGCTGCAGGGTCTCGATGAGTCAGAAGCGACTCGATAGCAGTGTAGCCAATTTCCGTTTTCTGATGTATGTGTTAGAGACTTTTCTGAGCAAGGCTAGAGACTGGATTCGCAATTACAGATCAGGTACCCAAGGCACTCTCAATGAGGGGTCAGTCTGGCTGGCCCAGATGCGGAGCTGGCTGGACTGGACCAGCCAGAGTGATCCCTCCAGCTCTCTGTTGCACAAGCTAGCTCCTTGCCTCCTAGAAGCCCCTCAAAATGCTCCATGGTGTTAGCATTTCTTTTACAGAGCAGTTCTCAGGTCCCTGCTCAGAATGGCCTCCCGGGCTCGTGCGCCAGTCACTTTTTCTTCTCCTTACAACATTGTCCATGCTCCCCTCCATAGGCGCTGGCTAAAAGCCTCAGCTCTCCACACGGACGGCACGAAAATATGTAGCCCTGCTATGAAGTTGGCCCAGGCTCCTGAGGATCCTATGTCGTAGAACTGCTGCCTTCCTGCCATCATTGCCGCCCAAAGCAGTTCACCAGGCCTTTATTCTGCAGAGCCATTGGGTGGGTTCCAACTCCCAGCCTTTCGGTGAGTAGCCAATGGCAAACCCCTTGCACCAGCCAGGCTCCTTCATGTCAGACCCAACAGCGAGATTTCCAAGACAACTAACCATAGGCCCACTCGATCCTTTGTAAACAAGCAAAAACTAATAAAAATAAGCAGGGGTTGGAGATTGGCCACCCTCTCAGGAAAATTCCAAAGAAGCAAAGGTTCTTGAATACGAAAATTCCCCCTGGAAGAGAGTGAAGGGGATATTTCAGGCGTGGGCTGTTGGGCTGGGTCATCCTGGGGCTCCACCCACAGGTAGAAAAATGCCTCTGACCAGATGCTCTCTGACCACCGCTGCCCTCCCATTGTCCATCCACAGGGCCACGTGGCCCCTCATATTTGCCTTGTCACGTTCATGGTTCCCAATCAGCTACAGCAAAGCCCGTTACAAGCGAGCGCCTGGTGACGGAATCAGAAACAAAGCTCAATTGGTCTAGCTCGCTGAAGGCAGCCTCCTCCCATTCTTTTTTTACAAAGACAAAATGATCGTGCATATTGGGGAGGTTTCCTCAAATCGAGGCAGCCATAAAACAAGATCACCGTTGTGTTTGAACACCGTTGATTTCCAGTGTGTTTATGGCACCGAGGAAATAAACATGAAGAACTGCAGGTAAACGGAACTGCAAATGTCGCGGGGTCCTGAGGGATGCTGCACCCCAGCGACACGTGGAGAGAATCCGGAATCACGTTTTCTTTCAGCCTGTGGTTAACAAATCACGGAGCAGCATAGGGCTCTCTAGGTATAATGGTGTTCTAAAAATAACTGCCTCGCCTCCTTATGTAACCCAGAGGCAATCTCATTCTGAGTCTAAATTTAGAGTCCTCAGCAAAGAGGGGGGGGTGCTTTGGTGGTGCCAGTTAGCTGGGTGACTCACTGAGTTCAGCTAATAAAAATCCAATTTCAATGTCTTTGGAATAATAGATGAAGGAATACAGGTAGGGGACACATTTTTAAGAGCCCCAAATAAGATAAAGCAAGCATTGTTATTGGAATCAGGGCGTGAGAGGAAGAAAGGGGGAGCTAGTTAGATTCAAATGACCTTGTAATAGAAACAAAAATCAGATTATGTTTATTTAGCCAATTTGAGGAGAAGGATTCGGAAAGTAGCAACAAAACCATTGCTAGCAGACTGTTTATATGTGTGGATCAGCAACTGGGTTCACTCGGGACAATTTCTGAAACAGAAACAAGCTGGACTGACTTTGAAGTTTTCCATTAAACAGACAGGCACTTTCCTTCTCTGACCCCCTTTGCTATGCATCTCCTGTATATCAGTGCTAACTGAGAGTTTACAAACAGATCTGCACATGCACACTTACAAAACAATTCCTCTTCCTAATATACCAGGATGGTTGAATAACAAAACAGCTTTGTTTCTAGTCTCTAATCACAAATTATGATTCATCCGGGTAAAGCTATCATTTATCCAACATGCACATTACTAGAACATTCTAATGGCCAAAAGAACTGCTTTGCAGTAACATTCCACAATAATAAATGTTCACAGTGGTGGTTCAAATGTTAACAATGTCCTCGAGTAGCTTCTGAACGATGGGATAAAAAAGCTAAAGTTTTATTGATTTTCAGGTTTGAGGGAAATATATTAAGATGTCTTGAAATTTGTTTATCAGTGGATGAATGAAAGGAATTTTTATGAGTCTTGGGGGCTGCAGACCTGGAATCAGTTCAGGCTCATTGGCAAGTCATTTGCAGACTATGTATTAAAACATTCCTCAAAATCTTTGCGTGTACAATGGGACTAATAATAGTACCTCAGCCAAGTGTTCTAAACATCAAATTAAATATGACATGGAAGACTACATTGTAAGTTATAAACTCTGTGAAGTTAGTGGTTTAGGAGATTGTTTTTTTTCTCATTTCTACGCTATCTATAATATAACATTTATCCATATAACTTTTTCCATGACCATTCTGGAGAAATAGAGCTTTTTTTTTTGAGACATAGAACTTTATTGTACTTAATTTCTGTGTTGGTAGAGTAACCGAATTTGGGAACATATCCAAATGAAAGAGAATAGTTATTACACTCACAACTTGCTTTTTTATTTACATATCTATCCCCAAAGTTAATTAGTTATTCAAATGTGACCATCTTCTCTAAGTAGAGCCTCTAGGAAAATGACATGCTGCAAAGAAAGAAAACATGATAGTAACAGTTAATACTCATATTGCCCTTATTTTGGCCAATGGGTATTTTGTACTGCTCAAAGTATTTTACAAATATTAACTGAATTCATCCTCCTAACATCCTTCTCAGGAGCACTGGTGGCGCAATGGTTTAACTGTTGGGCTGGTAAACAAAAGCTTGGCAGTTCAAACCCATCAGCTGCTCCTCAGGAAAAGAATGAGGCGATCTGCTTCCATCAAGAATTATAGCCTAGGAGACTACATGACGCAATTTTTCCTGTCCGATAGGATCACTACAAATCAGGATCAACTTGATGGCAATAGGGAACAGTTTTCTAAACAGGCACTATTCTTATCTCTATTTTATAGATGGAGAAATTCAGGTGGTGAAAAATGAAGCATAACTTTCTAAATGGCTTTCAGCATCTAAACGGCAGATGGAGTGAATCACACTCAGTCTAGTCCCTGAGCCTGTGCACCCAATCCCTAGGCTATACTGCCTGGATGCTGAATCTCCTCTTTCACCAGAGTGAGGATGTAGCCTGCTGGCCCTGAGTTTGATTCAGGATCCAGAGGCATCTCAGATATGTGTGACTATTTCTGTTCATGGTCTACAGGCCCATGGAGGTGTTTCCTACATGACCACATTAATTTATTATAAAATACTTGGTCACAACATACAAGGAAACTCTCCCCAGCAAGCAAGAACAAAAAGAAACTTGGCCCCCGAGGTTCAAGTGTATCATAGGATGCTCTGCTACGGTTCATAGTATCTTTCTTCTATCTACACCTGTGGCAACCTCTCTTCTTTGAAGTTTCTGATCCTTGACTACATAAATCAGGTGTTTGCAGTGTGGTGGCTGTAGGGGATCCTACCATTCCAGAGCTGATTTGAAACTTGTAACAATAAGAGTGATCTGCCCTTGACGATTATGTTTTTACCCCCACACCATCTAAAATTCACAAGTGTGTGCTAAAGCGCTCAAAACTCTAGTTCACAAAACTACTCTTAGAACCCATTTTTTTCTCATATTCTGTCACTAATTAACTAAAGATTGGAAGTTAATTGGATCACCTGACCTTCAACCTCAGAGCTCTGTCTTCCTTTGTAAACTAGTTCATTGGAGTAGAAGAATGTCCAAGCCCTTTGTAGTCTCATAGCTCCAAAGGCAAAGATTTGACTTACATCTACAAAGAAACTTTAGAGCAGAAATATACACATACTTGTTTTCTTTATTCATATAAATTATAGAAACCTCCACTAGAAACCTACAAAAGGATTGGACCCTGCATATTACTGAGGCCCTAAAATCTCAACCAGAAAGTTCATTACAGTCATCTTATACTTTCAGGTAGGTCTGCCAGTCAACAAAGAACATCCGCAAAGTGTTAGCCCAGCCTAATATATGCTACTCTGTCAGCCACAACCTCTAACATTCCAGACAGAACCATGAGAAGCAGACTTTGATGTTCCTGGTAAACAATAACACTTGGAGGCTAGAGATTTCAATAGAGAGCAAACTACTAAAACACGACAAAGAAATAGTGCCATGGTCTGTAAATTCAGGATAAAGAATTAATTCGACCAATAAGTAACATCATGATCTACAGAGAAGAAATCGAAGTAGCCAAGTATTTCATATTCCTTGAAACCCCAAACAATGTCCATGGAAACAAGGGTCCAGAAATCAAACAAGTGCAGTGGGCAGATCTGGTACAAAAGATGCCTTTGAAGTGTTAAAAGAAAAGATACCACCTTGAAAACTACAGTGCACCTGACCCAAGCCATGCTATTTCTAATTTCCTATGTGCTCTTGAAAGCTGGACCATAAATAAGAACGACTTAAGAAGAAATGATGGCTTTGAATTATGATATTGGTGAGGAATACTGAACATACCATGGACTGGCAGAAAAATGAACAAATTTGTTGTGGAAGAAGTATATCCAAAATGCTCCTTAGAAATTGGCAAGGGGCAGGGTGGTGGTGGCACTTTATCTCATATACTTTGGACATGTTATCAGAAGGAAGTCGTTTTGGGAGCAGGACAATATGTGCAGTAAAGTAGAAGATAAATATGTTAGGCCAGGTCTACTAGAGAAACAAATCCAGGGACACTCATATGTGTAAGAAAGAGCTTTATATCAAGGAGTAATTGCATATCAAGAAAACATCCCAACCCAGCCCAAATAAACCCGTAAGCCCAATACTAGTCCAAAAATTCCTCTTGAGACCCACTTATCCGCAAGGAATGACGCATAATGTAGGAAGATCACAGGCCAGTGAGTGAAAAGTCTTGTGGATCCAGTGACGGTGGACACACCTCCAGGTTCCCCGCAGTTCTCCAGCAGGTCTCCAAGTGGCTTGCCAGTAAAAGGTGAAGCAGAGAGAGAGGGGAGGTCCCCTGGACCCTCCTTATGAGAGGTCACACCCACAAGGAGGTACCATCAGGCTAGACTCCACCCCTTCACTTTATTTACGAAGGTGACATGAAATTATGTCACTACCATAATCAATGAAAAAGAGGAAAGCCCTCAATGTGATGGGTTGACACAGTAGCTTCAACAATGAGTTCAAACATAAGAACAATTCTGAGAATGGCACAGGACCAGACAGTGCTCCATCTATTGTACATAAGTCACTGAGTCAGAACCAACTCAAAGGCACCTAACACTCAGTAGCAATAATTTATGAGAATAGTCCAGAAATGTCACAATTCTTTTATCTGTAATTTCCTACTTAGCTAATTCAACTACATGGAAAACAGGTAAGTAATTGTATGAAAACAAAAAAGCGGAGCAACCAATACAGAAGGACCCAAGTTCGTGTACAAAGCTCATGCCCTTCATTCATAGAAAAGAGCCTCAATTCCTCATTCAGAATTTATGTGCTCCAACTTTAGATACCTATTTTTTTTAAAAAGATTAATGACTGCAAGTCTGAACTGGGGGTGGCAATTAGTAGAAAAGGACATAATGGACAGGGAGGAGAAACTTACAGAAACAACAAAAAAAGAAAGACTCAACTACTGCATTCAAAAGATGCAGTGGTCACGGGACATTTAAGAAATCAACGCTTGTTGATTGTAACAGTGGGACCTAAATCATCAAAAACTTTTAGACCATGTTTGGTCTTGAATGAAGCAATCAAAGAGGATGGAAGTACATTATTAAGGATTACCATTGAAAACTTTAAATAATTAAAATGTTGACATACCGTATATACTCGAGTATAAGCTGACCCAAATATCAGCCGAGGCACCTAATGTTACCATAAAAACTTCATTAAAATGTGCTGAAAAACTCAGTTTAGACACGAGTATATACGGTACTTATCATGTTTCTGTAATTAGAAAATGTCTAACTAGAATATATAATTTCTTTATAATATCATGACAGTCCATGGTGATTATCCCCAAGAATTCTTACAATGCACCATACTAAGAACAGGAAGCAATGTTATGGAAATTATGATAGAAAAGGCAGACAGAGGTCAAAGGAGTCACTCCCCTAGCTAAGCTAATGGAGAGGCTTAAATGTGATGAAGAACGTCACAAAGGCTGAGACAGGAGAGGGAAGAGCATTTACAGTTGGGATGACATTATCATTTTCGATACAAAAACCCTGGAGTGATGATAACCTTATCTAAGCTCCCAAGCCCTTATCCTATGAGAAGAGATGATATCTCAAAAATTTTAATCCCTGGATGTTTGCTTATGATTTCTTGCTATTGCAGTCCCAACATCTCGGAATTCAAAGGATGCTTAGAATATTTGGAAGAGCGCAATGCTCCACAAAATCTCGTTCCACAGCATTTCAGTGTCAAGGAAGCCCACATGAACTGGACTTTTACAGGAGCACCTTTCAAGGCAGATGGTCTAATGAAAGAGCCAGGAGAGGTTCGGGGTACAGAGCCTGGCTGGACGAACGTTCTGACTTCACACTTCAAACTGGCCATGAAACGCTAAGCACTATGGTGCTCGTTTGGTGCCATCAGGGTCTGGGAGTGCAACAATTCATCTAAATCTCCACAGCCGAAATGTTCTTTGGAATTTCCCACTTGAATTTCCGACAGAGAGACAGAATTGAGATGTCATCTAGTTGTCCCTGTACAGAAATTCTTCTCTAATGGGACATGGAGGAATGACTTACGTGGCCAGGGAGTGGTATGCTTATCCCTCTTTCTCAGATATTTGTGTTTTCTCTATCTGACTGCTTATACGCAATCGCTTTCCCCACAACCACATTGAACTGGAAGAAGTTAGAATAAGGAGATGGAAAATCTCCTTACACAAATCCCTACTGTCAAACAGCATCTCTTACTGAGTCATTTACTCCTCTAACTGCCTAGAAAATGGCCTCTTCCAGTGAACTAAATGGCATCTCAAGTTGCTTGAGAAATCTAATGCACCTCCTTCTACCAGGCAATCTGTTCTCTTTTCATATGTAGCATTAGGTCTATTATCCTTAATTCCATGCCCACACAGGCTGTTACCTGGGCAACAGCATACCCAGATCATACATTGGTCAGGTCAAAGTTTTCATCTATTGGATCAAATGGGTGGCTAATATGATCAAACACACCAAAGCTGGCTGTCAAATCTATTAGAAAAGGAATTTTGTCAAAATAGCTAGAATCTCTGTGGCCCAAAGGAAGACTGAGTATGTAAACAAGTTTTCAGTTACTGTCCAGTGTAAGACAAAGACCTTTGCAGGCCAGCTTAATCCCCCAAATTCATGTAGCAGCTGAGAAGGTACTGGTGGTGGCTTGGAGGAATTTTGTTATTTTTCCTTGAAAAAAATAAAAATATGTGATGTTGTGTAAATTTAGAATTTTCCAGAAGCAGATTGCCAAGCATGCAGGTACAAGTAGTTCATTTGGGAGGTGATTCCAAGAATCGCTTTAGATGGGAAAGTGAGACAGAAAAAGGGAGAGATGCCAATAATGTATTAATGAGCTGGTTACTGCTTTGGACAGCTAAGGCACAATCCCACTGGAGAGCCTCTGAAAAATAGTATGGCATCTGCTTCAGAATTATCTGACTGATAATGATGATGGTTGCACAACACAATGAACACAGTGTCATTGAATTATACATATGATGAATGTTAAAATGGTAAATGCTCTCTTGTGTTTTTACCGCCATAATGACTGGGGGAAAATTATCCGATGGAGGGTGTGATAGGTTTATTGTGCCAACTAGGTTTCCATAGGGACATGTGGGTGGGGTTTAATCAGGTCACAGTTTGATTGGAGGGTGACTAGATAAATTTCTTTCCACGGCTGGCCCCCTTCTCTCTTTCTCCCTGGTGATTGAACCAGTACCCTGCTGCCTGAGCTAGTCCTTTTGCCTCAATTCTGTGCTGCACTACTGTGGGTCGAGCCAACCCATGGTTTGTTGCCTTGACATGCGTGCATCACTAGAGATTGAGGTTCCACAGAGACCTGCTTCACCACGCTTCTCGAGGATCCATCAGACCACTTCACTATGTTTCCATACTACTGGCCTCTGCTATACCTCAACTTCTTATCTTCTTTCCTGCTGTTGCTGCGCTACCCTGCTTGTCTTGGCTGATGGAAGATTCCATTGTCTGCTTTCTTGATCTTGGACCTGCAGCCCACATGAGTTGAAGGACCTTCAGGCTATTAACTCAGTGAGTTAAACTGAGCCCCCCTGTACTGCTGTGTGGACTAACTAGCTGTTATATTCCTTCTGAATCCATATATATATATATTCATAAATGTACTGGTTTTGTTCCTCTAGAGAACCTTGCCTAACACAGTGTGTTAGTCTGGGTAGACTAGAGAAACAAATTGATAGACACTCATGTGTATAGGAAAGAGCTTTATGTAAAGAGTAATTGTACATTAAGAAAACATCCCAGCCCAGGACAGTTCAAGTCCATAAGTCCAATATTAGCCCATATGTCCAATACTAGTCCATAAATTGCTCCTTAGACTCACAAAACACATGCAATGATGCTGAATGCAGAAAGATCACAGGCCAGTGAGTGGAAAGTCTTGGGGATCCAGTGGCAGTAAAAGCATCTCAGTGCTGGCAGGGATCTCCACATGGCCCCTCCAGCTCCCAGGGCTCTGGCTGCATCCACATAGCTCCATCAGTTGCGTTGTCAGTAATGTCTCGCAGGGAGTGAGCCTTTGTCTCACCTCCAGCGAACTATTTATCTCCTTAGCGCCTCCAAATGAGGTCATCAGGATGTGACCTGATTGATAGGCTAAACTCCACCCCTTCACTCTTAAGTTTCAAATTGCCACAGATTATGTAACTACCACAGACAGTAAGGAAACTGAGTTATTTCTCCAATTATTCCCATCCCTGAGGAGAAAAAGAAGGCATTCTAGTTCCATAGAGGTAAAGTCTAGGAAATCTAGAGGGCCAGTTGTACCCTGTTCTGTAGGGTTGCTATGAGTCAGAATCAACTTGATGGGCTAGGATTACTACTGGATAGCTCCCTGGCACTTCCAGGCTACCCTGCCCAGGGACTAAGCAGCCAGTAGAGACCCAAAAACCTAGTGGCTGACACTGAAGCTGTCTGCAGTGGCCTCGGCAGCCTCTACTGCAGTAATTAAGGTGACTGTTAGCATCATTGAAAATCCCCACCAGTTTAAAACACTTTTCCATAAATTGTTCAAGAGTTTCAAATGCTCAACCAAAATACCATGGTTTGAAATTAGGTGACAACCATAACTTTTGTTTTACCAAAACAAATAAGGAGAGCAGAACTTTAAGCAGGCTCAGTATTAATTATATCATATATATTTTTGGATAATCACAGGACTCAAAGAGAAATTGACCTCAGAAGATGATGTTGTGAAAAAAGCATAATCACTTTGAGAACTTCAGATAGTACTGAAAGAAGCTGGCTCTGGAAGAAGGTGCCAATCACACCAAAGAGAGAGTCAAACGAGACACTTCTGCACAAGAAAGCAAGGAACCACCCACTTTATACCTTGGGACCAACTCTGCTGTTCAGATGATAGTTGACCAAAAGATCGGGAGAAAGCCCACATGTCATGAGCCAGAAAAGAGATGAAAATCAAGGACACCGTGTACACCCAGAGATCTTGCCTCCAGTCAGGAAACCTGGTACCAGCAAAGCATCTTGGGAGAACCTGGTGACCGCCTTGACTACATAGTAGCTTTGGGGGCTTTGAGGGAGAGAACTTGAGTACTTTTGTAGGCTGAGGGTATAGGAGCTGATAAAATGTTTCAAAATAAAATTTAAGAACAAAATCTCAGAAAAAGAACGGGATAAAATGTTTTGAAACATTAAATTTTGTAGGGAATTCTGTTTCAAATTCTCAAATAATGACTTATCTATGATACTATAATTAGTTGGCTATACGTCATGAGGAGCACTGGTGATCAAATGGTTACATGTTGGGTTGCTACATTCAAGATCAGCAGTTCCATGGGATCTACTTCCATAGTGTTCCAGTCTTGGAAACCCACTGGGCCTGTCCTATAGGGTTGATGTGAGTCAGAATGGACTCGATGACAGTGAGTTTTGAGTTTATGGGTCATGAGCATTTATTTATTGAGCTTCCCTTGTGTACCAGGCACTGTTCTAAAGAACTGGAGAAGAAGTAGAGAACTGAACAAAGTCCTGCCCTCATGGGTTTTGTGTTCTAGCAGAGACAAATAGCAATAAATAAAGACACAAGCAAATAGATCAGTAAGCATGGCCTTGAAAGCTATGGGGGATGAAAGAGGAGGATGGGGCACCAAGTGGAGAGTGAAGACAGTCAGGGAAGATTTGGCTAATAAAGGGATATTGAATAGAGGCCTGAGAAGTCAAAGAAAGAGTCAATGTGGCTATAGTGAAAGGAACATTCAAGGTAATGCAAACCATCACATCACTAAAGAGGGTTGAAGACAGCGAAAGATGCCAGTGTGGTTGCCAAAGTGGCTTGGATGGTGAGGTGAGAATGGTCCGCAATAAAGCCAGGGATGAAAACGGTCTGAGATAAGGCCAGGTTTAGCAGGAGGGTGAAAGCACAGAATGCAAAACAGTGACATGGGCAGCTTTGAAAAAGTCTGAATTCCAGACTGCAGTCCAAACCAGTTTAATTCGGAATCTGGGTTAATTATGGGTTAAACCGTGTCCTCACAAAATCTATGTTGAAATCCTCAACCTTAGATCTTTGAATGTCATGCTGTTTGGAAACAGGATTTTCTTTGTCATGTTTATCAGGTCAGCCACTATAAGGTGGTTTTTAAATCTACCCACTGCTGACTTTTAAAAAGAGCCCAGGAGAGTTGCACAGCAAAGGTATGCTTTATTACATGCAGAATCCTACAATAACGATAGTAACCAAGAATCTGCAAGTAGACACATAAGTATACATGCAAGCCAAACAAATGTGGGAAGACAAATAGTACTGCAACAGGAGTATATATGTATGCATATTTCTACATATGTAGAGGATATTTCTACATATACATTTATATGTGATGCGAACATATCCATGGACATAATAGCATAATAGAGCATTAAAGAAATCTACTGCCAATATATATATTCACAACAATGACAGGAAATTTTTTAAAAAGTAGTTGTTGAGGCTGCTTATGGACAACCAACTCTCTCATGGGGTTTGGCTTCTTGGTTTGAAGTTTTAAGGTCATGGTTTCATGGGACATCCTAGTTAATTGATCTATTAACATGTTTAGTGCGTGTGTTCTACCTCCTAGCTGTATAGTGCCCGGGGTCTTAAAAGTTTACAAGCCTCCATCCAAGTCACAACCAAAGCAAAACTCATTGCCATCGAGTCGATTTTGACTCAAAGCAGAGACACAATTGGTCACTGTCTGCCTGGAGCAACAGAGGAAGAAGGAGAGTTGGGAATAAGAGGAAAACATGGAATGTATGATTGCCTCTGTGAGTAAATGCCTCCTTTGGCCTGAGACCAGATGAACTGGATACCATCAATGAGTATATCAATCAATGATTCCATAAATTCTGCACAACAGAATTTCAAATTCTCATGTACTCCAGTCTTTCTGAAGCCATGCAAAATTATTGCCCCAAAGATAATTTTTAAGTCTTAAACAAAAAATTCCCTGAAATTTTCTTAAAACCAAATAAGAGTTTAGCTTAATTAGTATAAATAAATAAATAAACCATTTTTTAAATGTCTGTCCTGAGCATTATCTTCTTTTAAGATCTAACTATATAGGATCAAAATGACCACAGCAATTTTGAAGGTTAGATAGGAATTTTAGGGAGCAATGAACTTATTTTAGTGGAAGAGGAATAACTCAAAAAAAGAGCGTGAGAATAGTTGTACAACTTGAAGTCTGTAATCAATGCCTGTAAATTGTACAGATGAGAACCCTGATACCAAAAACAGGTAAAGACATTACCAAGATAGAAAACTACAGACCAATATTCCTCATGAATATAGATGCAAAAATTCTCAACAAAATACTGGCCAATAGAAGCCAACAATATATAATGCACCATAATCAAGTACAAGTCACACCAGCTACACAAGATGAATAATCAACATTAGATAAATGATCAATGCAATCCACCACATAAACAGAGTAAAAGTTTAAGAACTATATGATCGTATCAATCAACAAAGAAAAGGCATTTGACAATATCTGACTCTGATTCCAGAAAAAAACACTCAGCAAAATAAGAAGAGAAATCTCTCAAACCAATAAAGGCCATAAATGCAAAAGCAATGGACAACACCCCCCTCAACAGAGAGAAGCATAAAGCATTCCCCTTGATATTAGGAATCAGACGAGGATGGCTCGTATCACCATTCTTGGTCAGCAATTTGCTGGAAGTCTTAGCCAGAGGTGTTATTAAAAAGAAAACCAACAGGAATCCAGGTTGGTGAAGAAGCAGTGAAATGCTTACAATCTTACAATTCATCGATGATAAGATTTTATATGTAGAAGATCCCAAAGACTCTACAACAAAAAATTGCTGGACACAATTTCCCAATTGTTGGAAACATTTGACAATGTGGCAGAATACATGATCAGTATACAAAAATCAATCCGATTCATATATACTAATGAAGAAGTCTGGACGGGGGGGAATCAAGAAAACAATACCATTTACAATATCCACACAAAATATTAAATACTTAGGAGTAAACCTAACCCTAGAAACAAAAGACTTATAGAAAGAAAACTACAGAATACTACTATAAGAAACCAAAAGAGACGTACAGAAATAGAGTCGTCCAGGATTATGGACACTGTTGTTACATGCCTTCAAGTCAGTTCCAACCTATGATGATCCTGTGCCCAATGGAACAAAATACTATCCAGTCCTGTGCCTCACAATTGTTCCTATACTTGAGCTCACTGTTGTAGCCACTGTGTCCATCCATCTCATCGAGGGTCTTCCTCTTTTATGCTATCCCTCTACTTTCCCAAGCATGATGCCCTTTCCCAGGGACTGGTGTCTCCTAATAACATGCCCTATATATGTGAGATGAAATCTCACCATTCTGTTTGAAGGAGCATCTGGCTGTATTTCTTCTGAGAAATTTAGTTTTGGAAACACAATTCTCTTAGGTCCATCTTGTTACTTGCCCTGTCCCAGCCCTAGAGTCAACCAATTTTATCAGCTGAGCAATTGATGTTCTGTTCCATAGTTGGCCCCTGGTATGGTTTTATTTGCTGATATTGAATTTCTCCACTGTCTCTTCCCACCAAGAAACAAGACAAATGCTCTGACATTGAGTCCATGCCAACTCATAGCGATCCTATAGGACAGGGTGGAATTGCCCCCTGTGAGTTTCCAAGATTGTAAAATAAAAATCATTCATCCTTCTGCCCCACCCCCTGATTTTCTATCTCCTTTGCCTTGCCTTACTTATCTTCAAAGTACGAATAACTACCTAACATTGATTTTTTTCTCAATTGTCTCCACTGATAGAACAAGAGCTAAGAGAGAGAGGAAACTGTTCTATTCACATGGAATCTGCAGGAGCTGGAACAGGGACTGGTAGATAGTGAATATTAAATACATATCAGTAAAAGAACAGAAAAAAGGGGGGAGGAAGAAATGATGGAAGGGTGAGAGGAAGAGAAAATGGGATCACAGGAGGAACGGATGAGAGTGATGGTGGGAGGGAGAGTAGTTAGTGAGTATGCATGGAAGAGAAAGAAGCAATGAATTAATGTGGGAGAAAATGATGGATGACACTAGAGGTCCATTTTCTGGAGGAAGAAAAGGAGTTCAGAAAGTTCAATTCTTACATTTTAACCCCAGATTATAGGAAGTGGGGTTATCTGTGAAAAGGAGGGGATGCAAACTGGGACAGAAAATTCAAAGGGAGAAATGCTTAGGAAGGTCACCAATGGAAAACATGAATTGTCAGTATGAGGAAGACGTATCTAAGTTTGGCAAGCATGATTTGTAGTAAGGCCCATTGAAGTGTGCTGGAAGTTATCTCCAAAGGAACTCAGTAACCTGGATTAAGTGCAATACACATAAAGGCAGTTTGGGCAAAAGGCTGAGGTTTGAGATAGTCCAATGATCATGAGACTGATTCATAGAAGAAGATTTAGGCTGAGTTGGAAACTGACAGAAATGACTAGACTTGTACCTAAAAAGGGGGACTGAGAACTGAATCTAGGTGTAGATGGGTGGAAAGGACTGTCAGAAAGAAGAATTGGGGAGCATGGAAGTTGAAAGGTGATAGATAGCAAAGTAGTAGAACTCAGCTTCTGAAGACACACTGTTGAATTTTAATCCCAATCCTGCCGTTTATTAGCTTTGTAATTTTGGCAAGTTACTATTTCTATGCTGCAGTTCCTTCTGTAGAATGGATATTATCGTTGTACTTGCTTTATAAGTTGTGTTGCAATGATCAAAATAGTTTGTGTTTGTTTGCTTTTTTAATGCGGCCAGAGTTGATTCCAACTCATGGCAACCCAGCGTGTTACAGAACAGAACTGCTCAATAGGAATATCTTGGCTGTATGCCATATAGAAGCAGATCACCAGGGCTTTTTTGTGACACTGCTAGGCAATTTCAAGCCACCAACCTTTAGATTAGTGCTTGTCTAGGTAGTGGCATAATTCCGTGTCAACTTGAAGACATACAAGTGTAAGGATGGATTCTAGCCTGTGTATCAGGCCTGATGGGGCCTCCTTATTGGTGTGGCCTTCTCATAAGGGAGATTCTGGGAAGCTTCCCCCCACCCCTGCCCTCACCATCATGCCTGCCAACTACTCTGAGACGTGCGCAAGCCCTGTGATGGGGTAACTGCCATTAGATCCATGCATTCCGGCACCCACCGGCCTGTGATCTTCCTGCATTCTGCATCATTACATGTGGCTGTGTGAGTCTGAACAGGGATATATGGACTGATATTAGACTTACGGACTTGAATGAGACTTATGGGCTTGATCTGGACTGGCCTGGGATATTTTTTTATTTACAATTAGTTCTTAATATAAAACTGTTTCTTTTTTAAAAATCATTTTATTGGGGGCTCATACAACTCTTATCACAATCCATACATTCATCAATAATGTCAAGCACATTTGCACATCATTCTCAAAACATTTGCTCTCCACTTAAGCTCTTGGCATCAGCTCCTCATTTTCCCCCTCCCTCCCCACTCTCCCCTCCCTCATGAACCCTTGATAGTTTTATAAATTATTATTTTGTCATATCTTACACTTTCTGATGTCTCCCTTCATCCACTTTTCTGTTGTCCATCCCCAGGGTTATATGTAGATCCCTGTAATCAGTTCCCCCTTTCCACCTAAATAAAACTCTTTCTTACACATATATAAGTGTCACTAATTTTGTTTCTCTAGTCAACCCAACCTAACACAGTACTTGAGTGCAAAACATTTTTATATGTAAATTACTTAGAATAGTGCATAAGAGATAGCTAGTGTTAGCTATTATAACTATGGGTCTGTGTTGTTGTCATTTAGTAGAAATTAAATTGATTATAATCTACGTGGTTACAGTGATCCACCCCACTTGTCTCTCAGTTTGATGTAATGTGGGACTTGTATGTTGCTGTGGTGCTAGAAACTGTACCACTGGTATTTAAAATATAAGTATGGTTATGCAAGTGTCAATGGACTTTAAGACTAATAACAGACTAGGAAAGTGTTAACAACTGCAAACATTATGAATGACAGCAGAACACTATCTGGTATAGAGTCAGAAGATGAGCCCCTCAAGTTGGAAGGCATTCAAAATACAACTACGGAAGAGCAATTTTAATGACATGAATGAAGCAAAGCTTTGGGGGTCTTCATTTGCTGATGGGACATAACTCACAATCAAAAGAAACAGCTGTGAACATCCATCAATAATCAGAACTTGGAATGTACGAAGTATGAATCTAGGACATTTAGAAGCCCTCAAAAATCAAATGGAATACATAAAGTTTGATCTCTTGATGAAGGGCGTCAGAGCAGAGACCCAAAGTCCATCTGTAGACAATGGGGCATCACCTCACAGAAAGGTCACAAGGAAGGGATGCGTCAACCAGGACGCAGTATACCACCGATGAAACACGATATTCCTCTGGTTCCTTGAGGCTTCCTCACCCCCCACTATCATGACCCCAGTCCTGCCTTTCACTTTGAGCTAGACGGGAGCATGTACACTGGTACAGATAAGAGTTCACAACAGACAAAATCCAGGTCAGATAAACCCCTCAGGAACAAAAATGGAAGTAGTGATACCAGGAGGGTAGGGGGAAGGTAGGGAGGAGAGGAAGGGTGAACCTATTACAATGGTCGACCCATAACACACACACACCCCCAGGGGTGATGAACAACAGAAACATGGGTGAAGGGAGAGAGCAGTTGGTGCAAGACATTAAAAAATAACTTATAATTTAACAAGGGGCCACAAGGGGGGGAGCAGGAGGGAGGGGAAAATGAGGATCTGATACCAAGCGCTCAAATAGTAAATGTTTAGAAAATAACGATGGCAACATATGCACAAATACGCTAGATACAATTGTTATAAGAGCTGTAAGAGCCCTCAATAAAATGATCTTAAAGAAAGATTTATCTTTTGGACATTAATAAACTAAGATGGACTGGTCTTGGAGATGTTAAATCCCACAGTCCTTTGGTTCACTGTGCCATGAATGACACATTCGAGAGGCCCGGGGCCACATTCGCCATCAAAAAGAAGTCACGAGATCGCTTAAAGGAGAGAGCTGTCAGTGATAGGACAATATCCAGATAGCCTTCAAGACTCAGCTCTTTGAAAAATTAACAAATTCACTTTTAAAAATAGAACAAATAAATACATTTTAAAATCGTACAGAACATAAGCCATATATATTCATATTTTAATATTTATAATTGCGCATCAGCTACTGAGAAGCGGGAGCTTTATCTTTTTCATCTGTGTATCTGTTGTTGGTGTCTCATCAAATATTTGTTGAATAAATGAATAATTGAGCAAGTATTTGGAAGGAAAGTTTACATGTTTTTTCATGGATTGTCTACGATCTTGTCAAGTTTTCGGGTGGGGGGGGGTTGTTTGTTTGTTTTTAAATAGGATTCCAGTGTACTGGATTAACTTTCAGCCGAACAAATTTTTACCAAGAACCACTAGAAAGCACAAATAAGATAAAAAATAGAGAAATAAATTAAAGGAAAGGTGGAGAGAGAAAAGGAAGGAGAAAAGACATACATTTCTGTTTGAAAGCATCAGAGAACTACTAAGGTAAACCGACTTCCATTAAGAGTACTCCAACTCATAGTAACCCTCTACAGAGTTTCGAAGACTGTAAATAATTAGGGGAGCACACAGCCTCATCTTTCTCTGATTGATTGGTTGGTAAACAGGAGCCTAAAAGAGGAGGAAATAGCAAGGAAGTAAACTGACATTTTTAATATGCTATTTCCTGAGGGCAATGAACAATTCTAGCCATGGGGCAAGAAGCTGAGAATATAACAATTTTCCCAGAGAAAGAACTGCTACTAAGAGACAGAGAAACTATGAGAGTTTTAGATAGTATTGGGAAAATTAGAGTGAAAAATTAGAAATTTGAGGGTTCAGCATTCAACAGAGAAGGGATGACGAGAGATCTAAGTCTTTTAACCAGGTTTCTGTTTTAAGCACTTACTAAATTCTGAAGCAGCACTACACAGGAAAACAAGAGACAAAGAAGCTAAGGAGAAAACCTGCACAGAGAAGGGGATCTTATCCAATAGTCAAGATCAAGGACAGTAAGATTAGAGTTTAGCAAGTACTAGAAATGAGGACCACCGCTTGTCTGTGAGTTTGTCAGACTGTTGTGGCTGGTGTGTTACTATAATATGGGAAGTTAATGTCACCAGTATTTCAAATGCCAGCACGTTCATCTAGAGTAAACAGGTAACTGCAGGGCTTCTAGACTATGAAGAAAGAATAGGCTGTCCACTTCAGAGGAATTAGCCATAGAAAACCTATGAACAGAAGAAAAACCCTGGACATGTTGAAAAACTCATGAAAAGAAGCAGAACCTTGTCAAAGGTAGTGCTGAAAGATAAGCACCTCAGGTCAGAAGGCATTCAAATATGATGGAGGAAGAGTTGTGTGTTAGGCAGGGTTCTCTAGAGAAACAAAACCAGGACACATAGATGATAGATAGATAGATAGATAGATAGATAGATAGATAGATAGATAGATAGATAGATAGATAGATAGAT
>NW_022103951.1:5587257-5589640 GCF_000313985.2 Echinops telfairi
TAGATAGATAGATAGATAGATAGATAGATAGATAGATAGATAGATTTATACAACCCAAAGGAATATAACAGCTAATTAGTCCACACAGCAGTACAGAGGGCTCAGCACTCACTGTTATGGAACAGCTAATGTACTGGAAGTCCTTCAACTCACATGGGCTGCTGAGTTCAAGGTCAAGTGGGCAGATAGTGGAGTCTTCCCTTGGGCAAGGAAGGCAGAGTCTGCCCACAGGCAGAGTCTGCCCACAAGCAGCAGACAGCAGGGTGGGCCAGCAACAGTCAGTAACTCAGGAACTTAAGGAAGCAGGCCCTGATGGGATCTCAAACTCAGGCACAATGACAGAATCCATCAGCCTCAAACTCAAGTAGTGTACACACCAGCAGCATGGCCAAGCATGTCTCAAGGGAGCTTGTGGTTTGAGGTGGGGGTGGGCCAACCCCCCACCACGAATCAAGGATTCAGTAAGCACAATTGTACAGTTGAGATATATAAATATTATATTAAAGTCATTGAGAGCATGAGATAGAAGAGTCAAATAATGGAGACAGACACCTTACATGGTAGCATTGCTTACCTCAGCCCCGCTTGGTGGTCCATGTGGAGAGAGGGGTAAGGGAAGGAGGACAAGGGGAAAGGGAAACAGGAGGAGAAGGAGGCGAGGAGAGGTCAAGGGAGGAGCAGAGAGAGAGAGAGAGAAAAGAGAAGAGAGTGAGAAGAGAGTCTCTTGTCACAGGAAGGGGTTGCACTATAGGTTATACAGCAGTGAGAAGGGGTGGTGTAGGGACATACACGCAATAGGAAGAGGAGGGATTGGGGTATACATGTGACAGGATGGGCAGATCCTAGAGTCAGGATGGCAGCTAGAGCTCCATAGGAACCAATATCAGTAGGGTGTGAGCCCCACCTATAGGAACCAAGTCCATGATTACAGGCCTGTCCATTGTCCTTAACAGCAGGGAGCAGGGCCCACTGCAGTCTAGCAACTGATCGCCCTTAGGGAGGATGCCTGCAAGCATCTGACCTCCCCCCCCACAGAAGCTTCCAGCTCTAGCAACATGATCAACAGGTTGACTTGGCCCACAGGTAATGTAGCACACAGATTGAGGCAGAGAACTAGCTAAAGCAGCAGCATGTTGATCTAATCACCAGGGAGCAAGAGAGAGAAGATGGTGGGTCTTGGAGGGCCATTTATCTCGTTGCCCTCCAATCAAGCTGCGACCTGATTAATTTCCACCCACATGCTCCTATTGGCCTAGTGGGCACAATAAACCTAACTATCACAAGTTGCTTTCTTAAAGTAGAATCGATCATAATGACATGGAAGGAGTAAAGGCTGTGGAAGTAAAGACTTCAGGATCTTCATTTTCCAATGGAGCACGACTCAAATATGAAGAAACAGCTTCAAGATCTACTAATAATCAGAACTTGGGATGTACAAACTATGAGTCTAGGCACATTGGAACTCATCAAAAATGAAATGGAACACATAAAGATCAATATCCTAGGCATAAGTGAGCTGAAATGGAGTGGTATAGGACATTATGCATCAGAAAATCATATGGCTTACAATCCTGGAAATGACACAATCAAGAGGTATAGTGTTGCCTTCAGCATCAAAAAGGATACTTCAAGATCTGTATAGAAGTCCTATGTCTGTGATAGGATTATATCTGTCCACATTCAAGGAAACCCAGTCAATACAACTATTATTCAAATTTATGCACCCATCACTAAGGGCAATAATGATGAAACTGAAGAATTCAACCAATGTCTTTAGTCTGAAATTGTTGAAACATGCAATCAGGATGCATTGATAATTATTGGCCATTGGAATGCAAAAGTTGGAGACAAAGAGGAAGTAATTGGAAAATATGGCCTTTGTGATAAAAATGAAGCTGGAGATTGTATGATTTAATGTTGTAAGACCAAGGACTTCTTAATGGTAAGAAGTCTTAATACCTTAATACCTTAAGACTTCTTAATACCTTTTTTCAATAACACAAACATACACATGGACTTCTCCAGATGAAATATACAGAAATCAAATTGATTACATGTAAGAAGGGGTGATGGAGAAGCTCAATATCCGCAGCTAAAACCAGGCCAGGGTCTGACTGTAAAACGGACCATCAATTTCTCATATGTAAGTTCAAATTGAAGCTGAAGAAAATTAAAACAAGTCCACTAGAGCCAAAATATGGCCTTGAATTTATGCCACCTGACTTTTGAGAACATCTCAAGAACAGTAATGCCAGAAGATCTTCAGGTCCGTGGGAGGACATTAAGAACATCATGCATGAAGAAAGCAAAAAATCATTAAAAACACAGAAAAGAAGAAAAGATCGAAGTGTATGTCAGAGGAGACGCATATAGAAGAAATCAT
>NW_022103951.1:5590254-5591679 GCF_000313985.2 Echinops telfairi
GAATTGATGGAATACCAATTGAAATATTTCAGTCAGCTGATGAAGTACTGGAAGTAGTCACTGGTCTATGGTAGGAAATTTAGAAGACAGCTACTTGGCCAACTGACTAGAATAGATGCATATTTGTACCCAGTCCAAAGAAGGTGACACAACAGAATGCTCATATTATAGAACACTATCATAAGAAAATATAATTTTGTGAAGATTATCCATCATTGGTTGCGGCAGTATATCTAGAGGCAATTGCCAGAGATTCAGGCTGGATTAAGAAGAGGAAGTGGAACAAGGGATACCATTGCTGATGTCGGTTGTACCTTGACTGAAAGCAGAGAATAACAGAAAAGAGAATACCCCCCAAATCCAAAGGATTGTGAGATTTCAAAGCTGTAATATATATGGAAACTGACTGCTATGGCAGTTTCCTGTGGAGCAGCTAGTGAGTTTGAAACCACCAGACTTTCAGTTAACAAGTAAATGCTTTACCACTTGACCACCAGAGCTCCTTTAACAAGAAAAGACAGCAAAACAGAGGATTCATGCACAGGAAGACAAGTCAACAGAAGGAGGCACAGAGAGAAGAAAAGAATAAAAATTAGTAAAAGGAATATGACATAAATAAGAGACAGGTAACATATCTAACACACATGCAATTGGAATCACAAAGGAAAGGAAAACTAGAAAAGGGACAGACAATACTTTCAGAAGGGAGTAGGCCAGAGAATTTGCCAAAGAGAGGACAAGCATCATCTCAGAGCTGCAAGAAGCTTCACAAACACCGAGTGGAGTCAAAGAAAAGAGATGTATCATAACATTTTCTAAAAATCAAAGATGAAGAGCAAACCATAAAGTCAGAAGTGGGTTATATGTAGATCCTTATCATTAGTTCCCCCTTTTTACCCCACCTTCCCTCCACCCTCCAGTATCGCCACTCTCACCACTGGTCCTGAAGGGACCATATGTGCTGGATTCCCTGTGTTTCCAGTTCCTATCTGTACCAGTGAACATCCTCTGGTCTAGCCAGACTTGCAAGGTAGAATTCATATCATGATAGTGGGTGCGGGGAGGAAACATTTAGGAACTAGAGGAGAGTTGTATTTTTCATCGTTGCTATATCGCACCCTGACTGGTTTGTCTCCTCCCTGCGACCCTTCTGTAAGGGGATGTCCCATTACCTACAGATGGACTTTGGGTCTCCAATCTACACACCCCCTCATTACAATGATATGATTTTTTGTTCTTTGATGCATGATACCTGATCCCGTCGACACCTTGTGATCACACAGGCTGGTGTGCTTCTTCCACGTGGGCTTTGTTGCTTCTCAGCTAGATGGCTGCTTGATTACCTTCAAACCTTTAAGACCCCAGATGCTATATCTTTTGATAGCTGGGCGCCATCAGCTTTCTCCTCCCTGGGGGATGAACAAC
>NW_022103951.1:5593103-5594692 GCF_000313985.2 Echinops telfairi
ATCCGGGGATGACACGTCACCAAGTAGCATATATAAGCCCGAGTTTCGCGGAACTCAGGGTCTTCGGCAGCTGACCTCGGAGTATGAGGCAGCTTCAATAAACTTCGCTTACAACGCCAAAAAAAAATAATAATAAAATAAAATAAAATACACATAGAATTAAATTGCATGACAGTTTATCCCAAAAGGCAGGAGCAGAGTATATAAAGTTAATCTCTCCTGAGATCATCATCAGGAAAGTGGTAAAAGTAAAAATTATATTAAACTAATAAAATACGAAAACAGATCATGGTATCTAAAGTAACCGTTACATGAATAGTGGGAAAGGGATGCTAACCCAACTAGTTAATTAAGTGGAAAAATTGAATAATACAAAAATATTGATTACCAAAAGGTAAGAAAGTTAAGAACATGGAAAAACAAAATAGATTAGAATAAAATATGAGGGGAACTTTAAAAAATTCATGGAAAATTTCCATTATCTTTTATTTAATTTTTCCAAGAACATTTGTAAGCCCCTCGTATAATAATATAGAAGTATATAAACAAATATATATCAGCAATTACATATGCTGTCTATAAAACACCTTAAAATAAGAAAGCAAAAGTTAAAAATAAAATTATGTAAAAAGATGTATCATGCAATCAATAACAAAAGAAGTCCAGTACTGCCATACCAATATCAGATAAAGTAGGTTTTAAGACAAGCAGTAATACTTGAAATTTCATAACAATAAAAGGATTGCTATACCATGAAGATTTAGAAGCCTATCATGATATGAACTTAATGACCTACTTTTAAATATACAAAATAAAAATTGACAAAACTACAAGGAGAACTAGCCCAATCCATAATCATAGTAGAAAGATTCGATTTAATTGTAGGAAAATTAGATTCAATTTAACAGTAGGAAAATTAGACCTACAATACTAATATTTTCCTTTAAAGCATTTTCCCAGTCTATTGTCTTTCTTTTGTTCCACATCTGTATTATTTGTGCTCTGTCTCTTTTAATGATTGTACGGCAAATGCTACTACTTTAAATCAACAAAATAAATTATACAATTAACTGTGCCATAATAAATACTAAGACATATTATACAATTGACTCAATTCAAGTACAAAAGTGGGGATTGTGAGAAAGAAATGTATTCGTTTTTTAAGTTCTCAAAAAAGAGAGTTAATAGGTTTGTGAAGAAATTAAGGATCAAAGGCATTATAGAAAGTTATAAAGCTAACCAACAAAACAAGTATACAAACATATCTAATTTTCAGACTAGATCCATGAAAAAAATAGCAATAAAAGTGCCCAAACAATAAATAATGAACTATAATAACATCATCCTAACTCTTAAATTATTTCTACAAATAATTTCCCACATACAATGTCCAACCAATTAACAAAAGTAGAAAGTCTAGAGACAAGATCAGCAAAGAAGAAAATTTAAATAGGAAAAAGCAAGGGAGTTTATTGGCATCCTCTGAAAAATACTTTAAGACATTCTCATAAAGCTTAAGAAAACAAAAGGACTTAAAGGCTTGAAAGTAAACAAGCGGCCATCTAGCCCAGAAGCAACAAAGCCCACAT
>NW_022103951.1:5596538-5600578 GCF_000313985.2 Echinops telfairi
GAATGTACAAATGTGCTTTACACAATTGATGTATGTATGGATTGTGATAAGAGTTGTATGAGCCCCTAATAAAATGATTTAAAAAAAGAGTTGTAGGAGCCCCCAATAAATTATTTTTTTTAAAAAAAGGTTGCAGTCAAGAAAGTCCTAGAAACAGTTCTATTCTGTCTAACATCATCACCATAATTTGTTTTTATGCTTAAATGACCTGCTCCTAAATTCATTCTGTAGGGAAGTTGCTGAAGATAGATGGATGAGAGGCCCTCATTATTATGTGGCGTGGACCAAGGCTGGAATCTGGAAGGATGAGAGAAGACCCACAATCAGTCATACGCCAGAACACAATGGCTCCCCTCTAAGTATTGTGATCACACAAGACTTCAGGTCAGTGCCATTCTTCAGGCCACATAAGAAGCGTAAGAAACTTGGCACAATCTGTATTTGAGGCTGTATTGATTTTGGGGCTGTTGAAAGCAATACATTTCTTTTCAATTTCTTTAAAACAGAAAACTGCTGGGCCTCCTAGAGAAAATAACATATTCTCAATGCTGAGAGGACACTTGATTTAAAGTATAAGTCACTTAACTTCCATGATAAATATCCCTCATAGCAAATATGGCCTTGAGAAGTTTCCATTTGGAGTTGAGGAGGAAACAAAGTCATTTCTTAGAAGCAGGAACTTCTTTTCTGACACAAATGCATGAAAAATGGAGGGGTGTGTGTGAGTCTATTAAAGGGAAACCTATCCCATGCATCCCCTTTATGTGCATTAAAGGGCTGTAGGAGTGTGTGAAATCAATGTCCTCTTACACCATTCATCTAATCTCTGATCCTACCCTGTAACACCCCAGAGGCCAAGGGTCTAACACACGGTCATGTTCTTTAGGTTCCTAAGTAGTTGCTGCATGGGGAGAGCTGCATTATACTCCATAGTAAATGCATAACCAAGGCACCTACACTTATTTCTGTGACTGAACTGGAGGATCACTATGGCTCTAATAGCACATGCAAAGTAAAGCTCTAATGTTATCTTCAAGATTTGAACAAAACATACAAAAATATGAACATATATAAGGCAAAGGATTTGGGTTTGTGTCTGCATGTTGACCAGGTAATTTTCTCAAAACTGCTCTCTGTAAAAGTACCACAAACCTGAGCACCTCCAACGCACTCAACTGAAAGGGTTGTTATTTTTGTCTGGCTGACTTTAATGGCGAACCGCACTGTTTGCCAGGCTGTTGCATTCACCTGTAACATCGTGCCACAATGACGGGTTGGTCCCACTGAGTACATGTTGTCCTCCTAAGCAATCTCTGAGGGGACCTTCCAATTCTGGATTTGCAAAGATAATCATTTAAATGTTGAATTCATAGTAATTCAGCTTGATTAATAGTTCATTGAAATATATTCTGTACACAGAGCGCCACCACTCGTCTGTCAGTTTGTCATACTGTGGCGGCTTGTATGTTGCTGGAAGCTATGTCCCTAGTATTTCAAATGCCGGTAGTGTCACCCATGTGAACATGTTTCAGGGGAGCTTCCGGACTAAGAACAGAATATGAAGAAGGAATTAATTGGCAGTCCACTTTGGATGAAATAACCCCGGAAAACCTTATGCATAGCATCGAAACATTGTCAGATACTAAATGACTAATGAATAGAAGCAGAACCGAGTCAGATATAGTTCCAGAACATGAGCCCCGAAGATCTGAAACCCCTCAAAATGTGACTGAAGAAAAGAGTTTGCCTTTGCAAAGTAAACTCCACCATAATGACTTTAATCTCGGAGTAAAGCCTGTGGGAACAAAGCCTCCGGAGCCTTCATTTGCGATAGAGCACGGCTCAAATATGAAGGAACAGCTTCAAAAATCTAATCATCAGAACTTGGGCTATCCAAAGTATGAGTCTGGGAAAATTGGACCTCATCAAAAATGAAATGGAATGCATAAAGATGAATATTCTAGGTGTTAGTGAGCTGAAATAGAGTAGTATAAGCCATTGTGAATCTGAAAATCATATGGTGTACTATCCTGAGAATTACAGAATCAAGAGGAATGGTGCTGCATTCATCGTCAAAAAGGGTCATTCCAAGATCTGTCTTGAAGCACAATGCTGCCTGTGCTAGGATTAAATCTATCTATATTCAAGGAAATTCAATAAATACAACTATTATTCAAATTTATGTACCAACCACTGTCTAGTTGAAATGTTTCATCAAGTTGATGTAGCACTGGACACATTCACTTATCCCAGGAATTTTGGAAGACAGCAATTGGCCAACTAACTGGAAGAAATCCATATTTGTCCCTACTCAAAAGGTAGGTGACTCAACAGAATGCTCAAATTATACAGCAATGTCATTAATGTCACATGCAATTAAAATTTTCCTGATGATCTTCAAACAACAGTTGCAACAGTATATTTGCAGGGAGCTGCAAGAGGTGCAGGCAGGATCCAAAAGAGGATATGGAACAAGGGATATCATTCTGATGTCACATGGATCTTGGTTGAAAGCAGAGGATACCAGACAGATGTCTACTTCAGTTTTACTTACTCTGCTAAAGCATTTGATTGTGTGGATCACAGCAAACTAGTAATTGCCTTGAGAAGAATGGGAATTCCAGAACACTGAAACACTGAATTGTGCTCTTGGGGAAACTGTACATGGATCAAGAGTCTGTTTTAGACCAGAACAAGAGAGTGCTTCGTGGTTTAAAATCAGGAACGATGTGCAGAAGGGTTTTATCTAGATATAGATGATAAAGATAATCATAAGTGTCCTGGTTTTGTTTCTCTAGAGAACCCTGACTAACACACCAGGGAAGAAATGTCTGTCATGGAACTAGTAAGAGATGTTTGCATCCAGAACAGATTCAGGTCGAGTCTATAGGGTAATCAACTGGCCAAGTGTCAAGTTTGAGCCATCAAAATCAAGGTTACAATGGTCTCTGCCTGACAGTAAAGTGGTACAAGACTCTTGCCAGTGGCTAGAGTGGATCTGCCATTGGCTCAGTCTGACTACTCTGCAGATAGTTTGGGGGCTCCCATAGCTCTCCAAAAATTTGGTATTCATCCTTTTAGCTCTCACACTTTCCTCCTCACCATACTCACTCTGATTTGCTTCCTGTTTCCCACTCTCAGATAGCTCCCAGGAGCCAGCAGCTGAAGTTAAGCATTTTTAAGGTATAGCCATTAAAATGTTTTGTGCTCCTCACACTTACTTCATTTCAGTGGCCAGAGAAGTGAACATCTTGTCTTTTGAAACTGTGGGACCCAAGCTTCCAGTATGGCCAAGATTCTGGCAGCTGGGGATTGGCATATAAATGCAAGGAGGTTCACTAAAGAGCATATTCATGAGTGAAGGTAGATGGAAGAATGCACAGATAGTTAGAGTCAAGGAACCAAATCCAGGTGGGAGGAGAGGCCAAGGCAGGGATAGGGCAGTCACTTACAATAGAATTTGCGATCACTGATTTCAGTAGGTAAAGAAGAGGCAGATCTGAACAATCAGTTGACATCCTTAAATATATGGAACTTTTATAAGGACACTTCTGACCTTCCTGTTGATGAAAGGAAACTTAGAAAGGAACACTTGGCAAACTGGATCGAAAACCAGGTTCTTGACACAGTGGATCTTGTATGGATTGTTATAAGAGCTGTATGAGCCCCCAATAAAATGATTAAAAAGCAAAAGTTAAAGCATTTCCCTGACCGTTCCCAAAAGATAGAATATTTGGTACCATTATTTTATTTCTATTTTTAAAAAATATTTGGAGCTAAGTGATATTTTAATATATGTGAAAAAAAAATTTCATGGACCCACCCCCCATAGTCTCCTCTTGCCATTTGGGGTCTGTTTCCTTGGATAACATGGTGAAATCCAGACTTTTTAAATTTAATTTTTTAATCGTTTTATTATGGGCTCATACAACTCTTATCACAACCCATACATACATCAGTTGTGTAAAGCACATTTGTACATTCATTGCCCTCATCATTCTCAAAACATTTGCCCTCCACTTAAGCCCCTGGCATCAGGT
>NW_022103951.1:5601883-5609803 GCF_000313985.2 Echinops telfairi
TTATAAATCCTGAAATGAGGGGACCTCCTTTCAATAAAATGGTCTGATACACCACAAGCGCTACCCACGTTCTTCACAATAAATGCCAACACTTAAAAGAACATTCTATGTCTTTCCAAGGAGCTTGTGTATTAATCCAAAGTCCCCCAAAGATGATAATGAATGTGGTGCCCTGGCATTCATAGCAAAATTCAAAACAATAAATAACAAATGCTGGCAAAACTGCAGAGAAGTTGAAGCCCTCATACACTGTTGGTGGGACTCTAAAATGGTATAAACACTTTGAAAAAAAGCAGTATATTGCCTCCTTAAAAAGTTGGAGATCAAAATGCAATATGACCTTAATATATTGTTCTACTTGGTATATATCCTAAAGCGATGGGAGCTATGAAACTAATAGATGTATCCATAAGGGAAGGCTTCCTGTGATTAATACCACCACTTACAACCTACTCCAGAGCACCTAAACTCTAATTACCCCTCTCACCCAACTAACTCTTCCTCTTCATTTATACACAAAAAACTAATTACTAAAATCTACAGAATTTTACAAGCTTACAACAAGAAAACAAAAACTAACAACCTTCTGAAAAGATGGGCAAAAGACCTGAACAGACAATTCACCCAGGATGACACTCGAATGGCTAATAAATACATGAGGAAATGTTCCAGGTCATTAGCCATTCTGGAAATGCAAATCGAAACAATAATGAGATGCCACCTAGCACCCAGTACTGTAGCCCAAGTTAAAAACACTGAGAACAACAAATGTCGGGGAGAGCGTGGTGGGATAGGCACTCCTATGCACTGCTGGTGGACTTGTAGATATGGATAGCAGAAGGGCACCTCACAACAGCTGGGATCAAATGGCCACAGGAGAGGGGGGCAGGGGATTCTGTATGCTTAGTGGTAGCCATTCTGACCTGAGGTGAAGTCCCCTAGAGAGGGAAGAGGCCTTGTCAGAGGGACGAGGCTTACTGATGAGAGAGGCAGCGCAAGAGAGGGGAGAGGGAACTGTCAAATTTGGGCGAACATAGGTGCATGTCTGTTGGGGGGTGATGAAGGAGGGATGACTGCCAGGTTGGGGGAGGAGAGAATGAGGATGCTTTTGGAATCATTAGGTAGGGAGCATCTTTAGTGATGTGCAGTGGGAGAGCAGAACTAACCTAGGGCATCTGGAGCTAACCCAGGTCCTAGGTTGGGTACCACAGAACAGTGGGACACTAAATCCTGACTTTCAGGGTACACGTCATGCTCCAGAGGCTGCATCAGTGAGTCCCCACATGGGACCTCCACTGAGGAACTGGTCTGTACCCCAGACACACTTGTAACCTGAGGACTTAAGCCAGCAAACACCCGGTGCCTGTGGTAAAAGATGACAGCTGTCCCAAGAGCGGTACACTGTTGGTTGGAGAACAAACAAGGTCTTGGTACATTAACACCCTATATGCTCTATTAAGACACATATTATCCCAAGCAACCCTGTGATGGTCATCCTGTTAAAGTCTGCTTATGCTCATTTGCATTAGAGTGTATCTCAGAGGTCTGTCACCATTGGGGCTCACCCTATTAAAGCTCTGTTATTTGTTTTGTTTTTTATTTTTTAGAAAATGAAAACCCAGGGATGTTGGGGATACAGGGAAAGAAAATATAACAAGGGTATCGGGGAAGGGGTTATTGAGGGGTGAGGGAGACTAGCAGGAGATGATGTCAAGAAGTCCAAGAATGAAAACTATGTTTTGGAAAACATGTATACAAGAAATTGTACAATTAGGTTTGACATGATTGGACTATGGAACGATGTGACATCTGTTTTGGCTCACAAATTGCAACAAAGTGGGGTTTTTAAATAAATAAATACAGTAAAGGCATAGATCCAGGAATGGGGTTTGAGCTCATGCTAAATTCTAGCTCTAACTTAAGAACAATCAATTCTTACATCATGGCCCAGCTTGATACTCACCTCCATGAAATTATCACTGAAGATAAGGGTGCTACGCAAAGTGTGGTGAAGAAAGTAGATGGTGCCTGGCTATCAATCAGAATGGTGTCTGGGATCCTAAATGTTTGTATTCAAACAAGCAGCCACTTAAGCGAGGAGTCAACAGATTCCACATGGAAGAAGCACACCAGCTTGTGTGATCCAAAGATGACAATTACAAAGCATGGATACAGTGAGGAAAAAAGCATCAGAGCAAAAAATCATGAACATCCAATTTGTGAAGGGTTATGGGAATCAGTGAGAGCCCAAAACTCATCTGCAGAGTATCTGGTCAGTCTGAGCCATGGTAGATATGCTCTTGCCATAAACAAGATCTCCATCAGCCTTACTACCAGCCAGAGACCATTGTAATCCTGATTATTCTGGATTGAACTCGACACTTGGCCAGTTGACCATGCTATAGACATGACTTCAATTTGTTCTGAGTGCAAGTTTTTCTTCCTGGTTCCATGACAGAAATTTCTTTACTGGATTTTTCATTATTATTTTTTTTTTAACATTTTATTAGGGGCTCATACAACTGTTATCCCAATCCATACACACATCAATTGTGTAAAGCGCATTTGTACATCGTTTCTCAAAACATTTTCTCTCCACTTAAACCCCCGACATTAGGTCTTCATTTTTCCCCTCCCTCCCCACTCCCCCTTCCCGCATGAGCCCTTGATAGTTTATAAATGGGTATTTTGTCATATCTTGCCCTGTCCGACGTCTCCCTTCATCCACTTTTTGGTTGTCTGTCCCCCAGGGAGGAGGTCACACACAGTTCCATGTAATCGGTTCCCTCTTTCCTACCCATTCTCCCTTTACCCTCCCTGTTTTGCCACTCACACCACTGGTCCTATAGGGCTCATCCGTCCTGGATTCCCTGTATTTTCAGTTCCTATCTGTACCAGTGTACCTTTTTGGTGGTCTATTCCTTCTTACAATTAATTCATATTTTTATCTGTATATTGTTATATTTTACCCTTACCACCTTAGCGCAATTTTGTTTTTTATTGTTTTCTATTGGCTCTCCTAGCTGCGCAGCACAGGAGGAGTGGATGCATAATGATAATAATGGATACTTTGGGATATAGAGAACACAGGGGTGGGTGGGGGAAGATAAGGAGGGAAAGGGGATTTGGGGAGTGACTATGAAGATGGGAGGCAGGAGTGAGCACTAGAATGGATTGTGATTTCATAAACCAACTATCTTAAAGGTGATTTGACTATGGGGGTGGGAGGCTACTCTAAAATCGATGTGGGGCTGATTGTACAATTCTCCATGATATGATTGAATGATTGAACTATTGAATACTATGATATGTAAGCTTCTTGCCAATAAAATTGTGAGAAAAGAAAAGACAGATGAAAACAGTTCTTCCAATGGGCTTTTGCACCACCTAAACATCAGTCTACCTGACCCTGAGACCAGTAGAACTAGATGGTGCCCAGCCACCACTACCAACTTACCTCTCTCAGAAGAGACAAGAGAAAGTGAAAAACACACAAATAAGGAGAGCCATTGTAAACTGCTTGGAGTAGTAATAGTAGTGAAATTAGAACCAGTCCACCTTCCAAAAGGATCATGCAAATCAAGATCAGCTCATGGGTTATCCCTGTGAGTTGAAGATCAAACATACCTCCACTCTCCAAACTTTTTACCAAATCTGACACCAGCTGTCCCTCCCATGGCATTCTCTACTTCTCTTCTGTATTCAACCATTTATTGCCATAGCCACACAAAACTCAGGAAAGAAGCATCAGGCTATATAACTCAGGATTTGGAATAACAGGTTACAACTCAAGATCAGGAAAAGGATGTAGAAAAAGCCTTCCCTCTTCAGTGTGAAACAGTGTGGACTTCCCTTCAGTCCCCTCAGGATAGGCTTCTCTTGGTCTAGCCTATCACCACCAACCGTGCCATGGGGGCCCTTCAGGGCCTCTCACTGCATTCAATGTTATAACCCTTGAGCCCTGTTATAGCTCTTGTAAGAGACTCCTTTCTCTCATCCTCCTCCTCCTTTTCCTCTTCCTCCACCCCCCCCCTTTCTTCTCCTCCTCCCGGACACTTCATTTGCATAGTGAGCTATAGTGGTCTCATTTGTACAGACTATTGACCAATCGTGGCGATGTCCATACCCATCACATGGCAGGAGGAAGCACGGGAACAGACAAAAAGTACCAGACCACCAGTCGTTCACAGCTTCCCAGGAATTTCAATCAGCCTGGACAAAATAACCAACCCTCTATTGTAGCAAACGAGGGCCAAGAACCCTCCTCCAGGCTAGAAAGTTTTGGGGGAATGCCTCAAGCTGCTTTTCCAAAGAAGGAAAGGAAAGGGTCCCAGAAAGGAGCTCATTTCACTGCAACCATCCATGGAGGTGCAACATGGGAAACGGATTTTGTTTCTAGGCCACTGGAAGGCCCCGCTGAAGAAACAGCCATTCATGAGCAGGTGGTGAGAAATGAGTCCAGCCAAAAGACCAGAGGCAAGGGCCCTTCTGCATTGAACAAACGAATTTGACATTATCCTGGACGCTAATGCTATGCACTAGTGTCTATACTCAGACTTACATTTTCGAAGGCTTAGTTGGTGAATGAGGCTGATGGCGAAACCAGAGGAAGGGAAATGAATAAGACAGCTTTTACTCGAATTCAACCGAGCCATGAAAGTCTGCATTGTGCTAAAGACAAAGCTATGAGGAAAACATAAAGGTACACTCTCCAGATCTTGGATCCCAATTAAATATAGGAACTGAGGGAAGGGTGCAGAGCACTAAAGGATCACTGCCGACAGGGTTCTGTTTGATCCATTTGGTTGGTTAATAAAAATATTCACCCACAGGAGGAGAGTGTGCATACAGGAAGAAATAATAATCAGTTATGGATTTATTGGGGTTAAGGTACGTGGATTATATCCAAGGGAAGGTGTCCCAATAGTATTTTAAATAGCTGTGAGTTGCAGGTAGGTGGCACAAAGTGAAATTTAATATTGAAATTAAATAAAAATGTTTCTTACAGACTTTCTTAAAAATAACAAAAATAGTCTTAATTTCATTTTTGGTGTCAGATACTTTTCTTCAAACAGTATCCAGCATACTCCCACTCTTCCCAGGTCTCATGTGTAGCCAGCCTCATTCAGATTCAACAGCATTGGAATATAAAATGAAGAGGAAAGGATATAGTAATTATTTATTTGTTATAGAATACACTTCCTGGTAATTATACTGCCTGAGGCAAGTGCTCTTTCTCAAAGCACATGTTTTGAGATTGGCTACCAAATTTCCCCTTCTCTAAAAATAGGCATGGGCTTTGATTATGTTTACCCTAAAGAAAGAAAAAAGCATAGTGATTGAAGTAAAATATAGGCAAGGTGTGGCGTATGTCTGTGGCGGTATGATGAGGTGCTGTTGAGTTTATTCCAACTCACAGAGACGCTATAGGACAAAGTAGTTCTGCCTGATAGGGTTTTCAAGGCTCGGACATCTTTACAGAAGCATATCATCAAGTGATTGGTGAGTTCAAACAAAATAAATACCTTTCAGTTAGCAGCCAAACTCTTAAGCAGTGTGCCACTAGAACTCCTCGGGTGTAACGTAATGGTTGTGCTTTCAATTATCTTCCATGAGACTATATAGATATATAAGAATTAAATAATCTATATATATATGGATCAAAAAGCAGTTGTGCAAACAGAAAAAGGGTTTAGCTGCATGGTTTAAAATCAGGAAAGGTGTGTGACAGGATTGTATCCTCTCAGCATATTTATTCAAACTGTATGCTGAGCAAATCATCAGAGAAGCTGAATTATATTATGAAGAAGGTGGCTTCAGAAGTGGAGGAAAGCTTATTAACAGCCTGTGATCTGCAGATGACACAGCCTTGCTTGCTGAAAGTGAGGAGGACTTGAAGCACTTGCTTATGAAGATCAAGGACTGCAACCGTCAGTATGGATTATGACTCAATGTAAGGAAGACCCAAATCCTCCTGACATCATGATAAATGAAGAAAAGGTGGAAGTTGTCAAAGATTTTGGCCTGCTTGGATCCACAATCAATGCTCATGGAAGCATTTGGTCAATTTGTTGCACAAAATCCCTTTGTAGTATCGAAAGCAAGGATCTGACTTTGAGGACTAAGGTGTGCCTGTCCCAAGTCATGATGTTTTCAATTGCTTCATATGCATGTGAAAGTTGAGTAAATTGAATAAGAAAGATCAAAGAAAAAGCAGCAATGCATTTTCATTATGGTGATGGAGAAGAATACTGAAAGTACCCTCGACTGCTAAGAAGACAAACTGCTCTGTTTTGGAAGAAGTACTGCCAGAGTGCTCTTTAGAGACAAGGATGGTGAGACTTTATCTTGGGTACTTCGGACACGCTGTCCAGAGAGACTACGAGTCCCTGGTAAAGCACATCAAGTTTTGGTAAGAAGAGGGACAGTAATGAAAGAGGAAGGCTCTCGACAAGCTGGATTAACACAGTGGCTCTATCAATGGGCTCAGGCACAAAAACTATGATGAGGGTGGTGCAGGTCTGGGCAGTGTTTCATTCTGTTGTGCTTAATAAGGTCACTATGGTTTGGAACCAGCTGAATGTCACTCAGCAACAGCATATTGAGCCCTAACTAAAACATGTTATGTATCATTAGATATTAAAGTTCAAATAAGTCATGTGGTTTTATTTTACTTTAATTTGTCTACACAGTACATTTTATTTACTGCCCACAGAAGACTCTAAACAAGATGAAGTGGGGCAGAGGAGGTAAAGTGGAGGGAAAGCTGGTGATTTTTGTTTCATTTCTCTGTTTCTTTGTTAACAGTTTTATTAGCATATAATGCATGTACCATACAACTCAGTGGTTTAAATATATTTAACAGAGTTGTGCAATAACATCCACAGTCAAATTTAAAACATTTCCTTCATTCTTGTATCCATTATTTTTAGCCCCTCATTGCTGTCCATCCACCGCCCCCATTACCTCCCCTGCCATAACCCTAAGATACTATTAATGTAATTATTGTCACTACAGATTGCCTGTCCTGGATTTCACATTAAATAAATAAATAAAACAGAAAACCCTCAACCAAAAGAAATCAAAAACCAGTATAAACTACAACAAATTAAGAATGGGTAAAAAGGAAAACAAATGAAAATTGTTAGATTTTAACCTAATTATATCTGCAATGACCCCTTTTTCTAATGCCCTCTGTCTAAGAGTGAGGCTAGTCACATCCCTATCCAATGGTCTGAGAGAGTTCAGTGGAGGCTTCATCCCAGTGGTGACTCTGCAAATTGATTTTGGGCTTTCACTGTCATCCATAGCCTTATTCAAACTGAATGCTCAGAATTTAAGCTTCAATACAATTCACTCCTCTGACCTTGGATTTCAGTATTTATAGTCCTCGGATCGCGTGAGTTGCTGTACTCCTTCCGTGTGTGAACTTAGCGGACACTTCTATTAGATGGCTGCTTGTTATAAAACAAGCCTGTAAGAACCCAGACTCTCTTATTTCTGATAGCTGGGCATCATCTGATTTCTTCACTACACTTTGCTTTAGTACACATATCTTCAGTGATCACTTCATGAGGGTAAGTATTGATTGTTCTTAGATTAAAGTTTATGATTAAGTGCAAGTTCAAAATCCATTTGTATATCTAAATTTTATATATATCCATGGTCTACTTTATCAGCTTGTTGAAAAATAATTTAAGTAGTCTCATGAGACATTTGGTAATACTAATAATAGTATGATTAACTGAGTCAATGATACAGTTTTTAAAGTACTATTCATAAAGCACAGTTTCATAGAGATGAAAAATATTGATATGTTTAGGAAAGCTTTTAAGAGTTGCTTAAGAGATACAAGGGGGCGGATGACCCCTTCAGGACCAGTGGTGTGAGTGGCGATACTGGGAGGGTAGAGGGAGAGTG
>NW_022103951.1:5610247-5615242 GCF_000313985.2 Echinops telfairi
ATTCAGGACGTTAGTTTCAAAAGAAATGGAACAAAAGAAATCATCACAAATTCATGATTGGTAGCAGATCAATATATTGCAGTTAAAGTAGGAGTATAGATGTGCAAACTAGACCATGGTTGGAACACATACACGTGCATTATGTAGATTGAAGAGTGTCCAAGATTGGCCTAGGACCTTCCAACCAAGGCAGGCAAGGCATGACTGATAACGCATGACTCATGAACTATTCATCCAACCCATCTATCATGACCCCATTTACTGCACCCAGAACTGTGATCTCTATGAAGGACACATCCAGGCAACCCCTTACGAGAGTGCTTGGGCTGGCTGGAAAGGAGTGGAGGGAATCCATTTTCCAATCCACTCTGCCTGAAGGCAAGATTATCTACATCTTTGATTAATGATCAGAAGAAATCCAATGGAGGCTTAATCTAAGTGAGGACTCTGTGAATGGATTTTGGGTTTTCACTGTCATTCATAGCTTTCTACAAATGGAGTGCTCAAAATTGACACTCTAATATAAACTAAAATACATAGGATGCTCATTTATACAGTTAAAAAGCATAAATAACTGAACACTTTTTAAAAATCATTTTATTGGGGGCTCTTACAGCTCTTATAATATTTCATACATCAGTTGTATCAAGCATATTTGTACATATGTTGCCATTATAATTTCCAAAACATTTTCTACTTGAGCTACTGGTTTAAGCTCCTCTATTTCTCCTCTCTCTCCTCCCCTCCCTTCCTTATGTATCCTTGATCAAGTATATATTGTTGTTGTTATTTCATATCTTACACTGTCCATTGTCTCCCTTCACCCACATTTCTGTTATTCGTCCCCTTCAGGGAGGGGGGCTATTTAACCAATCTTGTGATGGGTTCACCCCTTTCTCAACCTCCCCCCTCCCTGACTGTGGTAGTTATGTAATCAATTGTCAATTTGAGGATTAAGAATGAAGAGGTGGAGTCTAGCTGTCAATGACCTCATTTGGAGGCGCTAACGAGATAAATAGCTCGCTGGAGGTGGGACACTCACTCATTCCCTGAGGGATGTTCTACTGACAAGATGCATGCCACTACACTGGGAATGGGGGGAACCACGTGGAGACCCTGGCCAGTGCTGAGATGCCTCTACCGCCACTGGATCCACAAGACTTTTCACTCACTGACCTGTGATCTTACTACATTCACCGTCATTGCATGTATTACATGTGTCTGAAGAGGAATTTATAGACTGGTACTGGACATATGGGCTAATATCAGAATTATGGGCTTGAACTGGACTAGGCTGGGATGCTTTCTTAATGTGCAATTGCTGTTGTATATAAAGTTCTTTCTTATACACATATGAGTGTCTATGAATTTGTTTCTCTAGTCTACCCAGACGGACACTCTGACCATCCATCCCCCTACCCTCATGATATCGCTACTCCCATTACTTGCACACTTTTTATGAAGGAAACGAGGTTGAGACACAAGGCAAAAGTTTCAATAATGCTCATTCCGTAAGGGAAAACTATGACTGAAAGACTACAACATGTCACAAAAAGCATGAAGAATGTTGTGGTGTAAACTCTAGAAGGCAAAATCTAAAAATCAGTTAACTTACAGCAGGGTCACAGAGGGTTAAAGAGATATTTGGTCATGCGTGGTTAGCAACCTAATACTGGGCAGATTCTCCCACTCAGAGTCTATATAAATAATAGACACTAAACAGACAGGCTGCCCCTCCTTGGTTTACTCACCAATGGAAGTGAAATCACCTTCTCAGAGACACACATATCCCCGCCACCCACCCCACACCCTCCCCCATCCTCTGGTCACAAATGTCCATTGAAATTCACCGATCACCATTATAGAGGTATCTATTAATTTAGAGTGACCACAAGACAATGTTATATGGCAGGAACTATTTGGTCCTGTCCCTCACCCTGATAAATCAAATCATGACCCCAGCTGATATGAAGCCTCCCCCAAAGGTTTTTTTTAAGGTGTATGAATAGTCATATGGTTTTAAAGTTAAAAGTTGATTCTTGAAAATTTTTAATTTAAAGAATTAATAATCCATCAAAGAGAACAATTATTTTCAAAAGTACATTCTGAAATTTTCTACATATAGCACTGTATACATGCATTTCAATATATCTGAGGGTAAGCTTTAAAATATTGTTTTGGGGGGTTCTAGTTCATACATGCATGGGTTTATTCCATAGAAAACCTATTTAAACATGATTCTGCAATCAATGAATGACCAGACAAGTTCTCGTGGTGATACATTTGCATTAGTCTTGTTAGGGTGCTTGCTTTTTAAAAGTCCAATCAGAATAGTGACTTCCAGGGGGATTTGCTGGGTCACTTCAATTCAAGGCAGAGAGGTCAGCTCAGAAAGTTATGGCAACTGGTTTTCTTTCTAAGGACTTCCAAAAGGGTAATCTTGATTTTCTCCAAAAGCACAGGATGATCATGAGAATTTATTAGGAAGAAATTTCACAAAACTCTATGTGGTAGTTACAAAATCTGTTGTTAATTTGAGACTGTTAAGAGTGAAAGGGTGGAGTTTAGCCAGTCAATCAGATTGCAGCTTGATGATGTCATTTGGAGGCACTAAGGAGATAAATAGCTGGCTGGAGGCAGGACACAGGTTTACTCCCTAAGAGACATTCCTGCTGCCAAGACACATGGAACTACCCTAGAGCCATGGAGCTGGAGGAGCCACCTGGAGACCCACACCAGCACTGAAATGCTTCCACTGCCACTGAATCCACAAGACTTTCCATCCCCTGGCCTGTGATCTCTCCACAGTTAGCATCATTGCATGTGCTCATGAGTCTAAAAAGGAATTTACAGATTGGTATTGGACATATGGGCTAATATCGGACTTATGGACTTGACCTGGAATGGGCTGGGATGTTTTCTTAAGTACAATTACTCTTTATATAAAGTTCTCACTTACACACCTATGACTGTCCATGAAGTTGTGTCTTTTGTCTGCCGGGACTAACACATTGTAAAACTGCATTCATGAGAAAAATGCACCTGAGAAAATCTTTCCCATCACAACGCACCTGCTCATTTTTTGAGTAGCAGCAGCCATACTATGAAAATGTAATCGGAAAACATTACCCTATCCACCCTACAGCCCTGATCTTGCCCCCTCAAAATTCTTTTGGTTATCAAAAATCAAAGACCATTAAAAAAGAACACAATTTGAGTCCCTCAAAAATGCCCAAACTGCCATTTTGATGTGGTATAAATCAAAGAGTGTTGAATTCTTTGGGGAAAGGGTTAGAAAAAAAAGGAAACCTTACCTTCAGAAGTACATAGACCTTGCTAGATGAAGGATATGTCAAGAAAGAATAGCTTCACATTTTGATGTTCTTGTTTAACAAAAGTTTCTATGATTTTGTGGCAATCCTGTTTCACTTGCCTGCATATGTAGAAAAATATCATCTGTGTGACAACAGATAATTTTAAGATTTCTGTATCCTTTTTTATATTTTATAAATATTCAATAATAAGCATGTATTGCTTTTATAAACTAAAAAAAAAATGTATTTTAAAACTATTTTCTTTACTTTAAAAAAATGGAGTATTTTTAAGTACCATTATCCTAAACTGAAAACCTAAGATTATGCAGACATCTGCCCTAAACCAGATGTTTGCCCAACTGCCTCCTCCCTGTCTAAAATGCAGCCGATTGGCATCCAAAGTGATGTCAGGTTTGGTGACAGACATCTGGGTTTATAGAGAGCTGTGGAGGGGCGTAGGGCTACTAGCTTATTCAGATGTAATTGAAATATAAACATAAGGTAGGAATGTTGCACTAAAGAGGGGGGAAATGGTTTTAGGGTCTCCATACAGAAAGCTGTTTTAAATGTCAAGGGGCCAGAAAAGGATGATCCTTCTTGAATGCAAATCGGTCTGTCTTGTATAGAGCTGAATCTCCAAGTAAGTGCAGGCCACCGTCGCTCAGCTCCTTGCACGAACGATCCCACAAACATGGGAGACTCCAGGACACCAATTAAGAAGAGCAAACTGGGCACGAGGACAAATGCTGACAAGCATGGGACTTCGCATATAGGCTTCCGTAAATGGCTCACCAAGAAGCTAGGAAATTGCCAGCTACATATATAATGTCTGCTTAAAGCTAAATCCTCCACAGATCGCTTAAAGTTATTCTGCAGTTTATTGAGGTTAATCATCCTAATAACTTGGATATTCCCGAAGAAACTGGGAACGTAATATGAGACAACGACAAAGCCTGACGAAAATGCTTGATGTATTAAACCCTTTCATAGGTAAACTCTCCTCATGTCTACACATTCAATATTTGTCATTTATGTTTTGAAAATACTTAACATTAGAATAAATCTTTTATTGTTGTTTAGAACAAATCTTAATGGTAAAACTAGACTACAAAAGTGACAAGGTAATAGTGCATTTTAAATTGCTATGACTGTGTAGTAAACTATCCGCAAACTCAGTGACTTCAAAAAGTACATATTTACATGTGGTTCACAAACCCACAGGCAATCGGAGTGATTCCTCTCTCAGCGGAGCTCCTTCATGGACCTGCAGTCAGCTGCAGATTCTCTTAATCCTCACTGGGTGCTCTCGCGTGTTTTGGAGTTGGCTCGCTAGAGGCTAGTGAGCTACTTTTTACCCAGTGTAGAATAGCCTTAAATGGGAAGAGTTACTCTCCCCAAGATGCTCTCTCATCTCCTAGCTGGGTATGCCAACTTTGTTCTGACTGTAGCAGGGCCCCAGGGAGAGGCGAGAATACAAGGGCCTCCAGGTTCAGTGCTGACACATTGACATCTTCACTCTGTTCTATCAGCCCCAAAAAATCACAAATCCAACCTATATTCAAGGGGATGAAAAAAATGTTCTACCTCTTGACAAGGGAAACTATGAAGACACATCAAAAGGTTGTGCATATTGGAAGGAGTGAAGAATTGAGGCCAATTTTGTAAAAATTGAGACCAATTT
>NW_022103951.1:5615351-5619986 GCF_000313985.2 Echinops telfairi
CAGAATCCCGAAAACACAAGGGAGTCATGGTCAATGAAGTAGACGATCTCTTTATGTTTGTGTGATGGTCTGCAATAAAATAAGCCAGTTTTATTCTATAGAAGAAGAAAGTTCTGGCACTTCATTTCTCCTCAGCCAAATACAAACTATGTCACTTTTTACCTCGGTCTGACCTTGAAAGATACTTAATGTATCACACAGTCCTTTCTATTTGAATCATGTACATCTATTGGCTATTTTGTCAACGGAAAAAATGTATTGTGTTACTCAACATAATAATATTGGAACTATTATATGATGTGCCAAATGCTGGCACTTTTACGAGTGATTCGGATATTTAGTCTTTTCCAAGAGAAGCCTGAGACATGTCCTTTCTGAATGATCCATTTAATCCAAATAGCCTGCATTTTCCTATCCATTTGCAAATCATGAAGAATTGAATCAGAGATGTTTTAAATGAATAATCAGGATGGTATGGGCACTAGCCAATGAGAACAAAGCCAGGTATTGGGTTTCCTATGCAGTGAGTTCTACCACTGCCAACATCCTTGGAAACAGGGTGAAGAATGCCTCCCGCTGCATCTCCAGTCAGGAGCGGGGTGCTCTGTTGATTGCTCAGAAAGCTCACATGTGTTCCCTGGAGAATCAGACACACTGTGGACTGTTCGCTGGAAAATCCAAGGTGACTGAGACAGTCCAGTGGACTTCTTTGATAATTGAGAGAAAGGGAACCAGCAGTTGTAAGATTTGCCAGGGTTTGTGAGGGAACAGTTGTGTTTTTCATAGGCCACATAATATCCCCCACAAGAGAGCCAGTATTGGGGTCCTATTCAGTTTTGTACAAGAGAGATTCCTGAAGAAATGAGCACAAATCAGCAGAGAGAAGCTGTAGGTGTCCCCAGAGAATTAGGAGCTAAGCAAAAGGTAAGGAGCCAAGTGGAGGAGAGATGCCTTCATCATCACCGAGTGTACTACACGCAGAGATTCAGCACCATGAGGTCAATGCCTATCAACCACCAAAGTGTCCACAGAAGAAAGTCTAAAAGCCTACCATCGGCCCAGAAAGCTCTAACCCAGTTTCGCACTGCACCAATCAAATAAAACCGATCCTGCTTCCTCCAACTCTAGTTCCTCCATCTCTGTACTCCATAGCTGGCGGATCAAGACATCCACTTACTGAGATGCTGCTGCTGCTGCTGCTGCTGCTGCTGCTGCTGCTGCTGCTGTTGTTAGTTGCCAACTCATGCCATACAGTGGGTGCAGGGCAGAGCTGCTCCACAGGGTTTTGAAGGCTATGACCTTTCAGAAGCAGATCCCCAGGGCTGTCTCCAGAAGAGTCTCTTGGATGGGTTACCATCACCAATCTTTTTGGCTAGGTGTTGAATGCTTACCCATTTGCACCACCTAGGGACTTCATTTAAGGAGATTGAGAGGAATAAAGATGAGCAATGGGGAGTCAAGCAAGAAACAGATGACAACGCTCACCCACCCCCAACAGCGAGTTTCCTGTGAGCCACTATCGAGGAGGTGGGGAAAGGCCTCCTTCTCAAATAAATTCTGAACTTTGACTCTACCATGGTACAGGACATCTTAATCACTGCCTAGAGTTGCCTCTGAGTGTAGAGAAAAGTCAGTCATGGGATGCTCCCTAATTGTCCCCTGGGGGAATATAACTTGTCAAACAAAACACAAAACCTGGAAGAAACACAAATAAAATTGCTTTATAATTATATCCCTTTCTCGTTCCTTCTTTGATGGGTCAGTGCGAACACCCACCACACTTGGAGATGATGTTTTAGCAGAGGAAACAAGAATAAATAAGAAAGCAATTCGTTCCATAATAACAGGCAGTGACAGGGTCATGAAGAAAAATAAAGCAAAGGTAGGAGATACAGAGGAAGAATCCAGCGGAAGAACTCGGAGGAAGCAGTATCCTTAACTGGTATCAACCTGGTAACCAGGAAAGGCATCTGAGCGGAGAGATGGAATGAGAGAGCCAGGCTTATGACGATCTATAGTCCTTGCAGAGAAGCATCAAATGCAAAGCTGCTGAAGCAGGAATAAACTTGGTGGTCTGAAATCCAAAAAGAAGATGGTGTTGCTGGAGCCCTCGTGGTGTCAAAGTTACACATGGGGCTGCTAACCCAACGCAAGGTCAGCAGTTCAGAATCACCAGTGGCACCCCATGAGAAAGATGGGGGTTTCGACTCCAGTAAACAGTTACAGTTTCTGAAACCCCCAGGAAGAGTTCTACCCTGCCCAATAGGGTTGCTATGAGTTGGCATGGACTCGATGGCACTGAATTTGGTGGTGGTGGTTGTTTTTGATGGCGGGAGTAGGGCGAATGGGGAGAGACGGGTAGGTCATACAATTGGAAAATTGAGTAGCCTAGTCCCATACACTCATGACAAAGGAGCTGGACCTGATGTGCAATTCGAAACCTTCTGAGATCCGATTTCCATTCTGAAATGATTACCGTTGTTCAGGTGGACAGGGTGGATGGCAGGTGGGCATTGGAAACTGGGTGACCAGTGATTACATTTGTGAGGAGAAAATTACCAAACCCACTCCACCTCCAAGACTTACTTTATCATATCTTGTGTAACTAAATAGCCCAATTGTTAGCCGTCTCCATGAGATTCTCCGTGGGGTCAGAATCCTGTAGTACAGTGACCATTTGATAAGCACCCACAAGAGCACTTTTGCTCAGCAAATAGAAAGACCCATGCTCTTCATGAAGCATGTTTTCAGCATGCATCTTTGCTTGAATCACATTAGTGTATCAGTCACAATGATACAAGATTTTGGGGTTCAGTTTTCGTTGTTGTTTCAACTTGAACTTAGAATCAATTTCACTATGTCTACCTTTGTTATTGCTTTTTCCTGATATTTTGAAACTGTTTTATGCATCTATTTAATTATTTAACGAATTGACCGTCCACTCCAGTATTCTTCAGAACAATATACAGTATTGCATTACAATGCCCCATGTCGCTGCTTTGTGCCACCAAGTCAATTCCTACTCAGGGAAACCTGTACAAGTTGAACTGCCTCCGAGTATTTCCTAGGATAGAAACTGGAGGGGAACAAATGGGCAGGGCTTGCCTCTGGCAGAGAAGCTGGTAGTTTAAACATATGAGAGCTTAACCATCATGTGGCCAAGGGTTCCAGAGTCAATGGAGGAATTCAACCGGTTTGCACCGTTTCAGTGGAACCGATCATTAATGGTTTTGGTTGAGTTCGGTGCACCAGTTGCTAAAATGGCACTTGTAGTCAAGTTTCTCTCTAAGGTGGGCAGCTCCAGGGAATCATAATCGTACATTTCTTATTCTTTTGAAACATTCATCTGGGAAACAGTGTATTCTAAGCACCTGTAGTTTTGTTCATTCTGTCCATAGGAACAAAACATTGGATGGAACTCTGCTTCTAATCTTGCTTTATTTAATCATTCATACTTTTGATTAATAGTAAATTTGTGTTCCCTTGTATTTGTTACTTCAGTAAATAAACATATAGCATAAAGGGGGAAAGTGCCAAACAACCAGAGGGTGACACATTGTCATTCATGTCAGCTTTGTGTTACACCCCAGATTCCCATGAGATGTCAACTGAATTATGAAATTCCTGAAAGTGTTCACAGAGCTGAAAATATTGTCAGAACAACTGCTGGAAGTTCAGCAGAAGTCAAATGAGGTTTTTCAAAGATGAACATAATATGTTCAGAGAAGTCGCCTGTTTCCAATAAATCAAGCACAATGGTGCTTATCTAATTTGCCTACCTCAAAAGTAATGGGACCCTACTCACACAGTGAAAGCGTAGTTAAGAATAAATCACAGGGCCAATGATTCGCAAATGAAAGTGAAGACTTCTGCAAGTGAGGATGCCAATCAAGAAGCAATATGAAAATATTGTCAATAATAGTTTTATTGGTTTTTGTCAGGTATCATTTACTGTTTTTCCATTAATATTTTAAAACTCCTATAACTTAATCTACTTTTATATACCTCTTTTAGTATTCTTATGTAAGTATTAACTGTATGAAACAATAAACTATATCAGATATCAGATTTTATATGTAAAACAGTCAGAAGTGTAGCAAACTGGTTGTTACATTATTTCAGTCCCACCACTGGCCCTAGCTACATTTAACTTGGGCTCATGTCAATTGTCGATTCAGAGTTCTCTCTGATAAGACATGGAATCACATTTGTAGTTCATAAAATAAGAAACATTAATAGTAACTTTAATATTTTTCTACTCACCACCACCATTTTAAAAATAACTGGATGAGTTCAAGCCTAATACAATTTACAACCTTTGTTTGTTATAACACATTTATCTCTTCCCTGAATAGCATATATTTTTTAAACCTAAGTGAAAATAAATCATGTTTTAAAATCGGTTTACCCCTAGCACATATTAAATAAATTAATTAATTAAAACCTGTCTTAAAATGTAAATTTTTATCCTGCTACTGATATTTTTGGCCCAGTGCATTATCTAAGTGGTTTCACATCATATTCAGCCCTAGTGATTTTCTTTTTGTTTTTTAAACATTTTATTAGGGGCTCATACAACTCTTATCACATTCCATACATACATCAATTGTGTAAAGCGCATTTGTACATTCATTG
>NW_022103951.1:5620853-5623121 GCF_000313985.2 Echinops telfairi
GCTTAAATATGAATTTGGTTATTTTTCGTGTTATATGAAACAAAGAGTGGTATTGGACTGTAGCAGTAATATTTTAATAGCTTCCAACCAGGAGCATGGGAGAGAATCAAGTTTATGGTAGTCCAAGTACCTACAATAATATGATAAAAGCATTTATCGCTGACATTTCACCGTACTATGCTCCAAGCTTCTAATAACTAGACTTCTCACTTGAAATATTGGATTAATGCTAGACTCTCAAATGACTAGGTGTGGAAAATCACTTACTTAACTCGAAAAGTGTATTGTTTACTTTAGGCTGGCCATCTATATTATTTCTACCTTCAGCTCTAAGCTCAGAGTTTTAGTTGCATCTGATTGAACAAGATAAGCATTTGTTTTGCCTGTACCAGGTAGGGCAAAATTATTTATTTATATGAATATATATGTATGTATATATATACACAAATCCATTCGTTCTTTGCTAATATGTATTAAACAATCAGTTTATGCTTTGTGTGTCTATATACATATATATACATATATATATATATGTTCTAAACATATACTATTGCCCATTGCCATTGAGGCAATTCACATTCAGACCCTAAAGAACAGAATAGAGCTTCCTCACAGGATGCCCTTTTTTTACAGTATCAATTTGCCACATCTGATGGGTTCAAACAACCAATATATTGGTTAGCAGCTGAGCACTTAACTATTGTACCACCACCATTCCATAAATGCATAGGCATAAACTACCAAATGATGTCTGCATAATACACATTTCAGGTGTATACTACATATAATTTGGAAGAAGAGAAACTTCACAACAGTGAAGCTATATAATAAAATGCTAAGAATGTCAATTCACACAGAACATTTCTGTACAAAGTATAAGTGGTCACCGTAGGTGGAATATAATAACACTTCAGTAGTTAGAAATTATGTCAACTAGCCATCCCTGGCAAGGGGTGAGAGTCAACCTGTCAATCGGGGGAGCATGTTGATATCCCTATGGAAGTGTGACCTATTGTATAAGAGCATGATGGAACAGAGATAATTCCTCTTTCTGCCACTTCACCCCTTGCTGAGAATTCCCTGGGACTCTGTGCCTGCCCCCAGGGTCAGCTCCAGGTGGGCTGCCTGATGCAGAGGAGTCATGCTTCCGCCAACCTAGGAGCCATATGATTCCGCTCTAGATGGTCTGCGATCTCCCTGCTTCACGTTTTGGCATCATCGGGCCCACAGCTACGTGAATCCATAAAGGGCCACAGCTACCATTGGACTGGAGTTGAAGGCTGCAGTGCCTTCTTGATGTGAAATTGATTCATGATATAAATTTCTTTCTTCTACATACATGAGTGTCCCTAGTTTGTTTCTCTAGACAACCCATCCTAACACAAAGACTCTAAGATGCAAAAGCTAATCCTAAAGGTGCTCTAAGAAGCACTGGAATTCATATAATATAGTCATTGTTTTTCTCTTCCCCAGTACAAAGTATTGACATATGAGGCGGGGCACCCAGAATTTAAAAAAAAAACAAACATAATTGTGCTGGGTGGAGCAGAGCTTTCATAGTAAGCATTGTTCCCGCTGGGCGAACATCCAGCAACTCGCTCTGAGTTGGTGAACCCATTGGCCTCCCCTGGGAAGGTTCTCTCTGGTCACAGTCAATGTTTTCTAATAGCAGTTTCGCTTAAACCTTGTTTTTAGTGGGGGTCAACTTAAGAGAACAGCATGCGACTGTGAAATTTTCTTTCCGGCCTGGGAAAGATGTTGCAAAAGCTGTTGTGATGTTGAACACAGCTTCCAAGGACAGCGCTATGGGAAACACTCAAGTGTAGGAGTGGTTTTCTCATTTCCAAAAAGGTGAGATATCGATTGATAACAAACCTCATTCTGGACATCCATCAACTTCTCGAATGGATGAAAATGTCTACAAAATTCATACACTTGTGCTTGAAGACTGACGATGGACCATTGAGATGGGGGAGTTATGTTGGAGCTCAGTTCAGCGAATTTTAATGGAATTTGGGAATGAGAAGGATCGCTGTGAAATCTGTGCCCGGATTCTGCCTGACCAGGAAAAAGAGCATGGAGTGGAAACTCCCCATACTTCGAAAGAACAGTGCCAAAGCAACCCTGACTTTTTTTCCCCAAAGTAACAAGACATGGTGCTATCCTTACTACCCCTAAAGCAAATATCAATCAAGCCAGTGGAAGATGCCATCATCTCCTCGCCCCAAAAAAGCTCATCAAGTGAAATCAAAGATCACCTCCATGATA
>NW_022103951.1:5624026-5635026 GCF_000313985.2 Echinops telfairi
TTCCACCAGGTCAGACTATTCATCAAGCTTTCTATTTAGAGGTCCTGAAAAGATTGTGGAGCAGTGGGGGACTAATTTGTGGCAGTTGGGGACTGATTATCTACTACGACAATGCACCTGCTCATGGGGCCATCTCAATGTGCCAGATTTTGGCAAAAAGCAGCACGCCTCTCTTGCACCATGCACTTGACCTCATCCCCTGGGACTTCATTTTGCTTCTGCAAATGAAGGGGGACATGAACGCACAATGATTTGCTGATGTAGAAATGAAGACAAAAGCAAGTGAGATTGTGTTAGTCTGGGTTCACTAGAGAAACAAATTCATAGATACTCATATGTGTATATGAAAGAGCTTTATATAAAACAGTAATTGTATATTAAGAGAACATCCCAGCCCAGTCCAGATCAAGTCCATAAGTCTGAGATTAGCCCATATATGTGATACCTGTCTGTAAGTTCCTCTTCAGACTCATAAAACACATGTAATGATGCTGAATGCAGGATGATCACAGGCCACTGAGAGAAAGTTTTGTGGATCCATTGGCAGTAGAAACAAACATACTGTCATGGTCTTAGGGCTGAAATGCCCTAGAAGAAGCATATGACTGCTATCCCAAAATTATGGAATAGGTGGGCGGTTGTTGGACTTTGGTTCAGATCCTGGGCTTTAAAAATGCCCAATGCATGGTGACATAATACTACAGTATAAATCTGGTAGGCATTGTTCTGCCTTCATTAATGTTATTTAGAATTTTACCCAATCACTAATCCCAATTGTTTGTGAAAATAGTGTCCAGTCACTTGAGTTTCATCTGTACAAGACAATAATTCATGTATTGTGGTCTGATACTAGCCTATATTTGCATAATTTTCTTTTCTCCACAGTATTTTAAATTCTATACTATTGGCTAAGTTAACTATAGTATCAATAGTATTACTTTATGCTCAAAGGGAATGATTGATAATGTTCTCTGTCATAAAATGACACTAATGTCTCTAAAGTGAGCCAGAGATCTGTATAAACCATAGGTATATATGAATGAATTTTGGTCTCGCACTTAATTCTATCCCCAATCTAAGAACAATTAATTGTTATGACTTAGCCCTGATCGAATATTTCCAGATGATTTAGGAGTGCCTTTTAACATTACAAACATAAACATAATACTGATCTGCCCTCGTGAAAAGATCATTAACGATATGGGTACTACAGCAAAATGCGGTGAAGCAACCAGATGGTTCCCAGCAATCAGAAAGAATAGAATTGGGGATCTTTAAGGTTGTCTTCAAACAAGGAGCTATCATGGAAGAAGCACACAAGTCTCTGTGATCCAAGGATTGTAAATAATAAAATCCAAATTGAAATGAGAGAATGGTATCAGAGTTTAAATTGTGAGCACCTGGTTTGCAGAAGCCTATGGATGGCCAAGGAAGCCTAAAAACCATTTTCAGGATCCCCCGGGAACTAAGCCACCAGTGAATTGCCAATGATCATAGTAGAGAGTTGTGATTAGCTTTGCTCTCAGACAGAGAGCATTGTAAACTCGATTGTGGCAGATGCAGTTATCATTTGACCTCCCCTTTGGATCCATTCTAAAATTGTCTGTTTTTAATACTTTCTATTTTCTTTTAAATTGAGGTTTCTCTATGGGTTGTTTTTGTTTGTTTTGTTTTCTTTTTTTCTTTTTTCTTCATTGGGGGCTCATACAACTCATCACAATCCATGCATATATCAATTGTATAAAGCACATTTGCACATTTGTACATTTGTTACCCTCATTATTCTTTTTTAAATTATTTTATTGAGGGCTCGTACATTTCCTTTTTTTTTTAAACATTTTATTAGGGGCTCATACAACTGTTATCGCAATCCATACATACATCAATTGTGTAAAGCGCATTTGTACATCATTCTCAAAACATTTTCTCTCCACTTAAACCCCCGGCATCAGGGGGTTTAATATAAAGTTTTATATAAAGTGTAATCGTACTTTATATAAAGTACATTAAGAAAGTATCTCAACCCAGTCCAGTCCAAGCCCATAAGTCCAATATTAGCCCATATGTCTGATACCAATCTATAAAGTCCTCTTCAGACTCAAGAAACACATGCAATAACGTCAAATGCAGGAGGATCACAGGCCGGTGGGTAGAAAGTCTTTGGATCCAGTGACTTTGTAAGCATCTCAGCGCTGGCAGGGGTCTCTATGTTGTTTCTATGGTTTCAGAGATCTGGTTGCATCAGGGTAGGACCATGTGGCTTCTCCAGCTCAGGGCACTAGCATACTTCCATGAGTCTTGTGAGCTGCAATGTAACCCAGGGAGTGAGCAGAGCGCAGTGTTTCCTGCCTCCAAGGAAGAAATACCGGATTTCCCAGAAGTCTCAAAAGGCCATGCCCACACAGAGACCTCGTTGGCTATGACCCAATTGACAGACTAGACTCCACCCCTTCACTCTTAATCCTCTCAAGTCCCAAAATGACACCAGATGATGTAACTATCACACTCCTGTTACACAGGTTAACAAAATGTATCACGTGCACAAATAAATAAAAGCAACGTTTTTCAATGGAGGACAATGCGAATTTATTTGAGAAATTCATGTTATTTGGGCAGTGTCCCTGTTGGACCAATTCGACTCACGAACTGGTTGGCTTTGATGTTCAAAATGATGGCCCACAGGTGTTGAGGCAGAGGCTGGTCTTTTGTTAGCACATGGATCTGAGTCTTGTTGAATAGGACAGTTATTAAATTGCAGTTCTGTCTTATTGAAACTTGGAAGGTTTCCTCGTGGACTGCAGAATATGGAAAGTGAGACCAGCTTGCTTGAGGAAGATGATCATCGCCATAATAAAAGCATTTATGCAGAGGCGGCGATGGCAATCCCGTAAGCTGTTTGGTGGGCTTGGAGTGCCTGGGATGCTTGTGTGGATCGGCCTGTGGCTTTGCTGATGAGGCAACACGAGATCAATGAACTTTCTCTTCCGGAGCCTAGGGAGCATCGCTGCAAGCTCTGTGATGATGGAGGTTGACATGAGCCTTTAAATCTCTTTGAGACAAATAGGTTCTTTTGCATCTTGGAGCAGTGCTACACAGGAAGGTGGCACCCGGGCTATGCTTCTCAATCCCAGTACTGGATAACCACAGCCTGGACACATCTTCCTTCCATCCTTCTCATAGGAACGGACGCAGGCATAGCAAAAGCATGCTTACAGGGAGTTATTTGCCCATAGATTTTAATCGGTAATTCACAGTTGAAACAGAGTTGAACTGGTACATCATCCTTTATCCTTAGGATGTTTACCTTACAGTTCTCCAAAGAATCTCCAATTCATCGCTTTTCCCCCGACTGTTCTCCTCCTTTAATCATAAGATCCATTTGGATTATAATCAAATTCTTCACCAGTGTTCTATGAAGAGTCTGACGTCCAGATTTGGCTCTGTGTACTTGCTCACCAATGATCTCTAGCGGGATTCAGCGGGCAATGTGAAGGCCACACAGAACTCCAGAACTTCTAGCTCCTAGCAACCCATGATGAGCAGGACCCAAAATTCCAGGACTCAACTCCAAGGGCATCATGGGAGCAGAAGTCAACGAACCGTGTGCAGTAACAGGTGTCACCGGGAGCGCATGCGCACCACCTTTCCTACTCCCATTTTTGGCCCCAACGGGCATCCTTCTTTTCGCACCTGCTCAAAATCACTCTGCTAAGGAAATAAAGCATGGCTTGGGCAGGGGGAAAGGGAGCTTTAGTGGTTGTTAGGGTTACTCTTCTTATATTAAAAGAGAGAGTGGCCTTTGTGAATAGAAAAGGACACTAATGGCAATGGTAAGAGGGGGACACAGAATTAGCCAAAAGAATAACTTCTGGACATAAGGCAGTTCATCCAAGCAGAACATTGCCTTCTGTGACTGAGGTGTTCCTGTCCTGTCGCAATTTTGCCAACTTCCTGAAATCCTTCTTTGAAATAAGACAGCATGATATTTTACTCACACATACACTGTCAAGATTTTGTGATGGCCTAAATACTATGAGTCAAGTTTGATGCAATAGTAATGAGTTACAAATTGGACTGCTCACAGTAAAGTCAGCCATTCGAAACCACCAGTGAGTCCAGGAGAGAGACATGAGGCTTTCCACTCCCACCAAAAGATACAGTCTCGAAAATCCACTGGGGCAGTTCTACTCTGCCCTATAAGATGCCGTCATGTCACCACCAACTAGATGAAAGTACACTCGGAGATTTTGGAATCCACTGAGTTTAAAACCACATTGGTTTAAAGTGAAGGAGCATTGAATTCCTCTTGTCAAAAAATGATGTAAAAAGTAGTGAAGATAGTCCTTTGACTGTCCTAGGCAGTTGATGTGCTCAGTTCAAGAAAAATTATAGGTAGTTCGGCCAAATTTTCCCAAGCCTCGCATGCCTGTAGGTAGAAATTGGATCATAAAAATACAACAATTAGATTTTGTAGGCACCATCTGCTCACTCATCATTGTGGCAAATCTATACCGAAGAAAGAGTCTGGGTGGCACAATGGCAAAGCACTTAGCTGTTCACCAGATAGTTGCTGGCTGGAAACTACGTGTGTATATGTGTGTGTATGTATATGATACTATTATATCTAGAGGCCAGTTCTCTGTCACACAGGGCTACTATGAGTTTAAATTTGGCTCAAGAGCATGGAACAACAGGTACACCTCAGGAGGTCTGTTCTGAGTGTGCAGGTGTTCACTCTTTCAGCTATATCAACTGTCAAACCTCCCCCCACCGACATAACCCCCCCTAAAAAAATTGGTCAATTAAAGCAACATTTTTGGAGACATTCTATGGTATGGGAAAGCATAACATTAACAAAGATTGCATAGTGTCTCAAAAGGTGGTTGGCAGGGGAGGCTATTATTGACTGGGATAGATGCTTTTCAGGTAGGGCTTGGAAGGCAGGTGTGTGCTGAGAACGGGAGAGATCCTAAGACATGGCCATTAGAGGGTGGTGGGCACAGTGAGGTGAGAATCTGGAAACAGGGAGCAATGGAGAATAGGTTATTCTCGTTCAGTAACCTGGATCATAACCTTATCTTTCAGGAAATTTATTTAACTAAATTTACCTGGTTGGGTCGTGGATTACACATTGCTCTGCTATCCACAATGTCAGCACTTCAAAATCACCAGCTGCTGGGAGGGAGAAATAGTGGTTTTCTACTCCCGTGAAGATTGATAGTCTTGGAAACGCATAGAGGCAGTTCTCCTCTCTCCTTTAGAGTTGCTGTGAGTTGGCATTAACACCATAACAGTGAGTGTGAGTTGAATATATTGATTTATTTTCATAATTGTTTAACATAGGAACAGAAAACTATTCTCACTCCCATGATTGTTATCCACAGTGACAAATTATGATGGTTACACACCATGTTTGCCGCCATCAACCGTTCCACAGGAGAAGGACAGGGCTTTATACTCCTGGACTTTCTACTCCCATAGAATCCGTTCTTGGAAAACCCCAGGGGAAGTTCTACCCTGTCCTATAGGGTTTCTATGAGTCAGCATGACTCAGTGGTACTGAGTTTCAGGGGGTTTTTTTGTTGTTAAGCACTGTTTTACATTTTTGAAAATATCTTTAATATCTGGCTTGATAGAAGACAGGTGTACACTGGTACAGCTAGGAACTGGAAATACAGGGAATCCAGGGCAGATGATCCCTTCAGGACCAGTGGTGTGAGTGGCGATACTGGAAGTGTAGAGGGAGAGTGTGTAGGAAAGGGGGAACCAATTACAAGGATCTACATGTGACCTCCTCCCTGGGGCACAGACAACAGAGGAGTGGGTGGGGGGAGACGTCGGACAGGGCAAGATATGACAAAATAGCAATTTATAAATTATCAAGGGCTCATGAGGGAGGGGGAAGCGGGGACGGAGGGGATACAAAGAGGACCTGATGCCAGGGGCTTAAGTGGAGAGCAAATATTTTGAGAATGATGAGGGCAATGAATGTACAAATATGCTTTACACAATTGATGGATGTATGGATTGTGATAAGAGTTGTATGAGCCCCTAATAAAATGATTTAAAAACAAACAAAAAGAAGAAGACAGCTGAATTCTCATATCTATCTTGGCATTGAATTTCTTTTGCTATTTGTTTTTTTTGGTGAAGCACATGAAGAGACCCCAGGTTCATACAGACACGTTGTTGGAAAAACAAACAAACAAAACACACCCATTGCCATTGAGTCAATTCTGACTCAATTGGACAAAGTATAACGGCTCCACGGGGTTTCTAGGGCTATCATCTTTACAGAAGTCGACTGCCACATCTTTCTCCTGCAGAGATTTTGGTGGGTTTGGACCACTGACCTTTGGGTTAGAAACCACGCACTTAATCATCAAGCCTCCTTCATTGTTGAAAAGGGAGAAATATTTGTTTATTGATTTCAATGAGAAATGTAAGGTTATTTTAATAGGCTTACAGATAACTGTAGATATTCTTTAAAACTAAACCAATACCCAAGTACATAGTTTCTTTTTTTCTTTTTTTTTTTACTACATAGTTTCTTAAAGGTTCCTTGCCATGTAGAATCTGAACCAGAGCAACGATCTTTTCCTTCTCTGTTACATTAAAACCCATTGCTGTCTTGACTTTAAATGGGTCTTTTAGTCATGCCTGGTTTTTCAACATTAGGCCTTGGTCATTTGGAAAATATTGGTTTGCTGAATTATGCACAACTTCCAAATGTTGACATATTTCATTATACATTTCAAAGACCCACATTCATTATTAATCACCACTGATCTCATCAGATAAGTTTTTAAGTACTGAGAAGATGTCATGGTCATGGGGGCAGGTATAAGTTTTTCAGAGTTCTAATTTTCACTTCAAAGTTTGAATATTATCATTGGCAGCAAATACCATCAGATGCTGTCCTTGACGTGACAGGTTAATGTTACTCTTTTTGGAGAAAAAGTCTGCCCAAACCCCATATTTGAACCTCCACATTTTATCAGTTGTTCTTTCAAGTAAATGGGGCTCACCTTCTAACTCAGATGATGGCATAAATGTTTTTCCTTGTGACAGTCACCATACTTTGGTATGCAGCAAAAGTCTCTCATGTGTACTTTTCATTGTGTCACACAGAATATCCAAAAAAGGCATGTATTCAAGATTGGAGATTTAATGAAATCATTTTTAGTGGTTCATCAAGGACATTCTTAGCTGAAAATGGTATTTTCTTTTTATGTGTGGCTGATGTCCAGCCATTTCAGGAAGTAGCGTATGCTCAAGAACGGATGGTATTGCAGAAAGAAGTTCAAGCTATGCTGAAGGCATTGATGAAAATCAAGGCACTGCAGATTGATGGAATTCTAATCTAATACAACGCTGGAAACACTCACTCATTCATGTGCGAACAAATGGAGAGACAGCTACCTGACTGACTGGAAAACATCTCTGTGCGTGCCCATTCCGCAGAAAGGTAATCCAAGACAATAAAGACATTATTGAACAATATCAATGTCACATGCAAGTAACATTTTGTTAGAGAAAATTCTAGAACAATTTTAGCATTGAATGAGAGGTATCATTGCTGATGTCACATGGATCTTGGCTGTAAGTGGGGAATACCAGAAAAATATTTACCTGTGTCCTACCAACTATGCACAAGCCTTCAACTGTGGGGATCATAACAAATGATGAGGAATGGGAATTCCAGAACACTTGGTTATGCTCTTGTGGAACCTGTACATAGACCAAGAGGAGGTCATTCAAACAGAAACAAGAAGAAACTGTGATTCAAAATCAGGGAACAGAAACAAGATGATACTGTGTGGTTTAAAATCAGGGATGTGCCTCAGGCATCAAAGAACAAAAAACCATATCATTGTGAATGAGGGGGAGTGTGGAGTGGAGACCCAATGCCCATCTGTAGGCAACTGGACAGCCCCTTACAGATGGGTCATGGGGAGGAGATGAGCCAGTCAGGTTTCAGGGTAGCAACGATGAGCCATACAATTTTCCCTCTACTTCTTAAATGCTTCCTCCTCCCACTATCATGATCCCAATTCTACCTTACAAATCTGGCTAGACCACTGGTACAGACAGGAACTGGAAACATAGGGAATCTAGGACAGATGCCCCCTTCAGGACCAGTGGTGAGAGTGGCAATACCAGGAGGGTAGAGGGAAGGTGGGATGGAAAGGGGGAACTGATTACAAGGATCTACATATAACCTCCTCCCTGGGGGATGGACAACAGAAAAGTGGGTGAAGGGAGACATCAGACAGTGTAAGATATGACAAAATAATAATAATTCATAAATGATCAAGTGTTCATGAGGGAGGGGTGAGCGGGGAAATGAGCTGACATTAAGGCCTCAAGTAGAAATAAAATATTTTGAGAATGATGATGGCAACAAATGTACAAATGTGCTTGACACAATGGGTGGATGGATGGATTCTGTTAAGAATTGTACGAGCCCCCAATAAAATAATTTTTAAAAAATAATAAAAATAAAATATCTAACTTTCAAAAAAATTAAGTAAAATAAAACCAGGGAGGTGCCATCAGGATTGAAGGAAGACTCATGAACAAACCCGCACCTTTGCTAGTTGAAAGCCAAGAGACCTGAAGAACCCGCTGACGAATATCAAAGACTACAGCCCTCAGTATGGATTCTGACCCAATGTACAAGAAGACAAAAGCTTGACTACTAGGCAATCAGGAAACAGCACGACAAGTGGAGAAGCTCTTGGAGTTTTCAAATATAACCCTTTACTTGTACTCACAATGAAGGCCCATGGAAGAAACAATGGAGGAATAAAATGATGTGCTGCATTGGGCAACTCAGCTGCAAAAGAACCCTTTGAAGTAAAAAGCAAAGGTGGCACTTGGAAGACTAAGGTGCACTTGACCCAGGCTATGGCATTTTCTTTTTTTTTATATTTCTTTTTTTTAGATCATTTTATTAGGAGCTCATACAACTCTTATCACAATCCATACACACATCAATTGTGTAAAGCGCATTTGTACTTGCGTTGCCCTCATCATTCTCAAAACATTTCCTCTCCACTTAAACCACTGGCATTAGGTCCTCATTTTTCCCCTCCCTCCCCGCTCCCCCCTCCCTCATGAGCCCTTGATAGTTTATAAATTGGTATTTTGGGCTATGGCATTTTCAGTGGACTTATTCTGCATGTGAAAACTGGACAGTGAATAAGGAAGAAACTTTGATGCATTCGAATCATGGTGTTGCGAAAGAATATTGTTTACATCATGGATTCCCAGATGGATAAACAAAGCTGTCTCAGAAGAAGTACAACTGAACTGAAATGCTCTCTTGAATCGAGGAGGGCAAGCCTTTGGCTCATATACTTTGCACATGTGATCAGGAGGACCATTCTGGAGAAGGACAGCATGCTTGTCCAATAGAGGGTCCACAGGCATCATGCTTGTAAAAGTAGAGGGTCAACAGAAAAGAGGTCAGCCCCTCAGTAAAATTGCCAGTGACTACAACAATGGGCTCCAATATAACCACAGTTGTGAACATGGCACAGAGCCAGGCAGTGCTTCGTTCTGTTGATAATGCAATGGATATAAGTTGGAACCCACTCTATGGCAGGCACTTAACAACCACCTGAGTGTAGTTTGACAATGTTTCCCTCATTGGTGCTCAGACACCAATGGTTTTACTCACACTCACTTTTGTGCCATTGGTGCAAATATTAAACCCGTGAAAAGGGCAAATAACATCTTAGGTTTGGTTAGTTGCCATTTAATCAGTTCCAACTCGTGGCAATGCTACGTGTGCAGGGTCAGTATGGGCTCCATAGGGTTTCAAGACAGTGAGAGTCAGGCCTGTTTTAGGAGCCGTTTCTGGGTGGGTTCAAAACGCCATCCTGTCACCCAAAGGTTCAGCACTTCATTGCTTGCACCGCCTGCAGATTACAGTATCTTAGTACTACCATGGAAAGTGTTTCTTTCCCAGTGACCCACAGAGAGAATCTGGGGAATCCCCAGAGATCTGCAAACCATTTTTGAGAACCACTGTTCTAAAGTTTTGAAAAGGTCCAGCCCTCCCAGGATGTAACATAAAGCTACTCGCACATCTGGGCCTAGAGGGCAGGTCTCCTTCACACGAGCAATTCGCCTCACTTTTTGGAGCCGGAGATGGACTTTTTATTTCTTTGCAGAACTTGAAGGCATCTGTCTTGGGAACATGATTATTCTCCACTCGCCTTTAAACTGCATTAGCTAGTACCAAGGCTCTGGCAGTGATATGTTGATGATGTGAATTTAAAGCCCCCAGGAGCCTGAGGCATAACAGATCAGATTCTCTTAAACGAGAAATAAGATCCAGGAGCCTGGCAGTGGGACGTACGGCCCTCACTCCCACCAACCTTTGGTGTCACTCTGGTAGAATGACTGCGCTAGAGCCAGATGGCAAGTGGCTTATACAGAGATGTCTCAACCTGTTTGCTAGTATTCGTTGTTCACATTGAGACACCTTCATTGTGAAGTCTGTAGTTCTTCATAAGTTAGCCTCAGTAGATTTTTTTTTAAAGAAGCAACCCAATGCCACCAGGCCCCCATGAATACAAACATTTTCAAAAAGTCCAATTTCTTTTCAATCTCCAACCCCCAACCTTTGTGCATTACCATCACAGTTATGGGCCAACGGATACTGCATCTCACATTAGTCAATTGAATGTAGGTCTAGCAACTTTTTGGTGCAATGAAATTGAAGGGTAGAGTCTCTATGCCCTAAAGGAGGAGACTGAATGGAAGCTGGTTTAATTTTGTATTTAAAGGCACTAACTAAATAAGAATTTGGAAAAGCAGATTTTCTTTTTTTTAAATCTTTTTATTAGGGGCTCATACAACTCTTATCACAATCCATACATACATCAATTGTGTAAAGCACATTTGCACATTCATTGCCCTCGTCATTCTCAAAATATTTGCTCTCCACTTAAGCCCCCGGCATCAGGTCCTCATTTTTCCCCTCCCTC
>NW_022103951.1:5635478-5646489 GCF_000313985.2 Echinops telfairi
GCACTCCCCCCATCATTCACTATGGTAAGACTTTTTTGTTTTGATGATGCCTTATACCTGATCCCTTCGACATCTTGTGGTTACATAAGCTGGTGTGGTTCTTCCATGTGGGCTTTGTTGCTTCTGAGCTAGCTGGCCGCTTGTTTACCTTCAAGCCTTTAAAGACCCCAGATGCTATACCTTTTGATAGCCAGGCACCATCAGCGGAAAGGCAGATTTTCAAGTGTCGCAAGAGAGCTTCTTAAATCTGAGGGGGATCAGTGGAGAACCAATGCCCTTGATCTTATCAACGATTTCACCAAATAATATTTAGTAAAGGCTTTCAGGTCAGGTTTCTCAGTTATAAACAAGCCGATACTCTAAGCAGAGATACCAGAAGTGCTGAACCACAGCAGTTCCTTGGGCTTAGACTTGTTTAGACTGGAAACTAACATCAATTGCCTACTGGAAAGCATGCTCTCATTCCACCCGAGTTGAACTTACAAGTCATTATGAAAATAATTTGAAGTTGGCCCAATGCGCAGCAAAAGCAAATTTAGCAAATCAAGGTCGTGTGTCCAAACAAGATTTTGCTGTATGGAAAATGTCTCAGCTCTGGCAGAAAAATATTAGCTTCAGGAACCATGAGAAATAAGCCTTATAGTCCATGGATTTTTTTCACCCTTTTTATTCACGGTCTTTGAATTATAGGCACATTTTGTGATTATAGGCACATCATCACCAAAATATATACAGAGAGAGCAGGGGGAATCCAGAATATTTATATGTGTTGCAATGGTGGTAAGTTTCAGTGTTTGCTCAGAATTTGACATCCCTGTTTATAACAGGGTCAGAACATACATGCTTTTGCAAGAACCACTCCAGTTTCTTTATTTTTTTTTAATCTCCGTTTTTTTTTTTTTTTAATCTCTGCTTTGAAAGTCAAAATACTTTCAAATTACCTGTAAGTCACCAAGCACTGAGAGGCCTAGTTTGAGAGAAAAATGTGTGCTGATCTTGGTGTTCAGACCATCTTGGTGCGTGTGGAGACTCCGGGAGATGGATCCATCAGGCATTTCATTGCAGGCAAGATGAAGTTGCCTCCTGGGAGTGAATGATGCTAAGGAAAGAGCATTGCTGGGATCCTGAAAGGGTTAAAGAATGAAAGGAGAGTGCTGGAGGGGAGTGATGGAGACTTTCAAATTAGCTTGCACTGCTTGGGTCCTTGGCAGGGACGGAAATAATTAAGAGCAAGTAGGAAAAAAATTAAGAGCAGGATCAGAAAATCCTCTGTAAGGCATGGGAAGCATTAGTTTGGAGTGCAATGCAGTGCAGTCCACGCGATGGAGTGAAATGAAAGGGGGCAAAGGAAGTGCATCGACCTTGGAGGACTCAGCAGCACCATTAGTGGGCATTAGGTCCTCCGGGAGGCAGCGGTGACTTTGGAAATTGGTGGGCAACAGTGCTTTGGCTGGCTATCTGGGCATTATTGTGTTTTCACCATGAGTGTCTCCAAGAATCGATACCCCAACACGCCGGAGCTAGAGAAAAAGGAAACGGTAGTGGCCACGTGATAGCTGAGTACTGGCACCAGCATAATGTTGTGGATCAAAGCCCAATGCATAGCCACTACGCCACGAGGGCTCCTTTAAAACAGTGCTACTGTCTTATCATTATTTTTCTTTCAGCAAGTATAGTTCTTGTCCTTTAAAATGATTTATTTATTCCCTCTCTAATGGATTTGTTTGTCATGTGTTAATAAGTGAATGAATAAATATTTGAGAAGGGTTTTTTTTATGTGCACTCTACATACAGTAAAGATCTTTGGGGGTCCCCAGGAAGATTCTAGAGTATAGAAGAGTCCTGAGAGCAAACGGCTTGAGAATCTGTCACGTCTTCTCATGGGGCCTCTCAGAAACACTGCGTTTCTTCCTCACCTTCATGGCTCCATCCTTGATCACAGTCAACTAGGCTTACCCAGAAGGTCCCAGGACTTTCCCATCTTTGAAATTAGCTGATGGTGATATGAAGAAGACGGCTAGGAGAACCGAAAAATAAATCTGTGTGGGAAGAAGGCGTACCGGAATGTTCCTTAGAAGCAAGGATGGCGAGACTCCATGGTGTGAGCTTTGGGCATGTTGTCTGTTGAGAGCCGTCCCTCCAAAAGAACATCATACTTAGTGATGTCGAGGATCGGTGAAAAAGAGGAAGACCCGCAAGGGGATGGACAGTGGGGGCAGCCATGGGATCAAATGTGACAACGATTGTGAGAATGGCGCAGGACGGGGCAGGGTTTCGTTCTAGCGTGCCCAGGTTGCTAACTCAAAGACAACTAGCACCAACAACAAACAGCAAGTCCTGTCCTGAAATAGGTTTGGCAGCAGTGAAATGGAAAGGGACCATCGAAATGATGAGAAAGGAAAGGAAAAGGAGAGAGCTACATAGTCTACATTACAGTCTGGAAGCAGGCGTGGGAGGGGGACACAGTGATGAGATAACTCCCTGCAGATACAGAGGACTCTGCTGGAGACGGGAAGCCTGGCTCTCCTCCCATCGGGCCAAGGACAGACACAGGGCTTAGTGACAGCGATGGGGATTTATGCAAGATGAAAGAATTGCTTGAACAAACGAGGAAACGGGTTTCAGAGGGCTTTTGTGCAATTGCCTTCCCAGGAGATGGCTAAGAATAGCAGAGCCACTCCAGCAGCCGGAAGGTGAAGAAGGGGTCTTCCCACAAGCCAGAGGTGAACGTAGGCCGGTTCTGGCTGTCCCTTCCAAACTCCCTTCCCTTTTCCTGTAGGAATAGAACGTTTAGGATCTGGTAGCACCCCGCCTCCCCTACCTGCGCCCCCCATGAAAGAGCTCGGTTGGGAACCCTTCTCCAGGGTAACCCCTGGTCATCTTGAAATCAAGTCAGTTAGTCAAGCTGGTGTAGCAGCGGTCACCAGCGCCTTGCAGAGGCGATCGTTCCAAACTCCATCAAAGCAATTTTCTTACCAAACGATATACTAGGCAGACCAAAAATTGTTTCTCTAACCGAAGAGTTGCACGGCTGGTTTTTCATTAGGATGGATTAATACAGTATTCCATTGATAAAGAACCAAAATTGAAAAGCAGGAATGCAAGGAGGTAATTAGGTGAGGAAAATACCCTCTGGGTTCTCTATGGTCCACATCACACCCTGAAAAAGAGAGGGGAAATTGAATTAAAATGTCTCCACTCTACTCCTGATAGACCTAGACAATCTCTGTATCTGAAATCTCAAGGATACTATAGAACTGTAAAGTTTCTAGTACATGCGTGTGCTGTGTTCTAGTACCTGTATATATACATGAGGGCTTTTTTAAAAATGTGGACATTTTCAGTATCATCTTTTAATTTGATTTCAAACTAATTGTTTAAGCACTCTCCTAAGTGTATGTGCAATCCTTGGGTGGCTAGAATGGCAGCTCAAACCCACTCAGCAATGTCTTAGAGCAGTGGTTCTCAACCTTCCTCATGCCGCGACCCTTTCATACAGTTCCTCATGGTATGGTGACCCCCCCCAACCATAACATTATTCTCATTGCTACTTCATCACTGTCATTTTGCTACTTTTATGAATCAGGCGACTCCTGTCAAAGGGTCATTCGACACACACACACCCCCAAAAGGGGCCACAACCCACAGGTTGAGAACCGGTGTCTTAGAAGTTCTGGAAATCTGCTAGAGATTTTAAAGGTCATGTCCTTGAAAAGTCTATGAACTTTTGAAAAAGCAAGTATTCAGCCCTTGGTGATCCAGGCTGTGTACTATAGACAACCCAGACTTTAGACTCTGCGCTCTCGAGATGCACAACACCATTCATTGACCACATCAGAAAGACCCGATTTGGAACTCCTACTAATCAAATTGGACTCTACCTTAAACACAATGGAACTGAAATGCCCCGGAGTGAGAAAACCAAGTGACTTTTATCGGAAGGACATGGATGTGACAGTCATTAGACTTTGGTCCCTTGAGGGTGCCCAATAGGTGCCAACTCAAGACTACCTGATATTTAGTATTTTCATATGCCCTCTGCCTTTTTTTGACGTGTGAAGCCTAGCTTTCCCTTGGTGAATGAGCATTACTGAAAGTTTCACCCTATACCCAAACCTCATTGTTAGTGTAAATAGTGTCCAGTCACCTAAATTGTTAATGTGCACAAATCAACAACCCATGTATTTTTATCTTAAAATATTCCCTATACATATATACTCTCTTTTTCTCAATAGTGTTTTAAATTCTGTATCACTAGTTAAATTAATGGTAATACCAATAGAACTATCATATGACCCTTGGGGATAATCTATAATGTCCTTCAACAAAATAATAATGATATCTTTACAGTAAACCAGGGACATATATAAACCATAGATATAGGAATGAATGTTGAGCTCACATGTAGTCATAGCCTAATCTAAGAACACTTAATTCTTATGATATGGCCCTGTCTATACCTACCCTCATCAAGTGATCACTAAAGATATGGGTGTATTACAGAATGTGGTGAAGAAAGCAAATGGTGTCCAGTTATCAGAAAAAATAGCATCTGGAGTCTTTAAAGGCTTGTCTTAAAACAAGCAGTAATAAAAGTGAGATGTTGGCTAAGTCCACAGGGAAGAAGCACACCGACTTGTGTGATCAAAGAATTGTAAATAATAAAATCCAAACATGGAGGAGGGACTGGAATTAGAGCTTAAATTCTGAACACCTGGTTTGCAGAAGTTTATGGATGACAGTGGGGGAACCAAACCCATTCACAGAGTTCCCCATGTAGATTAAGCCTCTGGTGCATCAGAGGCTTAACCCCTCCGACTGTGGATCTGAGGTGGGAAAGGCCTTGTTTTCAGACAGAGTACATTGTAAGGAGGATTAGTAGTGCAGTTGAAGTTAGGTTGAAATGTGACACCTTTTCATTGAGCTCCTACTTGATCTACACCTTTCAATTGATCTCCCTCAATCCAATTGGTACAGTTTTAAATATTTTCTGCTTTGTTTTCCATTGATGTTTTCTCCTGTTTCATTCGGTCATTGTTAGGATATTTGTGTTTTGTCTTGATTTTGTACACATTTCTGTATATCAAACCCAAATTACGTAAAGCTACAAAGACAACAACTGGATTAACAGATTCAAAGGGACATGGCAGGGGAGGTGGGCCGGAAGTGAAAGCTAACAATGAGTACATGGAAGGAAAACTATCCTGGAATCGATAGTGGTGATGGATGCATGACAATTATGATTGTGATTGAACTATTGAAATGTGTGTGGATTGTATGTCAGTAAAACAACACTGATTAAAATTAATGCAAGTACAATTTTACTGGATATCATCCAACAATGGTCATAGCAATACATTCAGAATTTGTGCATAGAGCAAGAGACAGTTGTGTGAACAGAACAAGGAAATAGAGCATGGTTTAAAATCAGGAAAGGTGTGTGTTTGAGTTGTATCCTCTCACCATATTTACTCAATTTGGATGCTGAGCAAATAATCAGAGAAGCTGGCTTATATGAAGAAGGCATCAGGATTAGAGGAAAGTTTAAGAACCTAACCTGAAATATGCAGATGCCACAAACGTGCTGACTGAAAACTAAGAAGACTTGAAGCACTTGCTGATGAAGACCAAGGATTGCAGCCTTCAGTATGGATTACACCTCAATGTTCGGGAGACCAAAATCCTCACAACTGGACCAATTGCAACATCATGATAAATGGCAAAAAGGCTGAAATGATCAAAGATTTTGTCTTGCTTGAATCCACAATCAATGCTCATGAAAGCAGCACTCAGATCAAAAGACGAGTTGCATTAGGTAAATCTGCCACGCCAGACCTCTTTAGAGCATTGAAAAGCAATGATGCTACTTTTTAAACTAAGGTGCACCCCACCCAAGCCATGGTATTTCCCATTGCTTCCTATGCATGTGAAAGTTGGGCATTGAATAGGGAAGACCGAAGAAGAAGAAACCATGCATTTGAATTGTAGTGCCAGAGAAGAATACGGAAAGTACCGCGGCCTGCAAAAAGGACAAACAACTCTGTCTTGGAAGAAGTAGGGCCAGAATGCTCCTTGGAGGCAAGGATGGCAAAACTTCATCTTGCATTTTGGACATGTGAGGAAAGACCTGTCCCTGAAGAAGGACATCATGTTGGTAAAGTGAAAGAGCAGAAGGAAAAAAAAAAAGTGGGGGGGAAGGCCCTCAATGAGATGGATTGACACAGTGGCTGCAAACAATGGGCTCAGGCACAGGAACAATTGTGAGGATGGCATAGGACCGTGCAGGGTTTTATTCAGTTGTGCATAGGGTCGCTATGGGTTAGAACCAACTCACTGTCACCTAACAACAACAGCAATTAAAATCAAGCTAATTAAAAATAAATCAGTCACATCGGACAGTGTAATATATGACAAAATAATAATTTATAAATTATCAAGGGTTCATGAGGGAGGGGGCAGCGGGGAGGGAGGGAGAAAAATGAGGAGCTGATGCCAGGGGCTTAAGTGGAGAGCAAATGCTTAGAGAATGACGAGGGCAACAAATGTACAAATGTGCTTTATACAATTGATATATGTATGGATTGTGATGAGTTGTATGAGCCCCCAATAAAATGATTTTAAAATATCAGTCTATGGAGCGATTCTGTTCTGCATATCCGAGGTTGCCTCAAGTCAGACTCAATTCATCTGCAACTAACAACAATAACAGAAATATGGGGTAAGTCCAAAGATATCACTACTAGGATTTCAATTCATGCATGCATGGATTTATTCCCCCAAGTGTCCTTAAAGATGCCTCTGCTATCCGTGAATGGCTTCAGACACATTTTCTCAGCAATACACTTGTTCTGGTTTCATTCGGGGACCTTCAAAAAATGGTTTAATCAAAACAGTAGTTTTTAAGGGGTTCTACTGGGCCAGTTAAATTCAAGGCAAAGAAGTCAGCTCAGACAGTTGTGGGAGCTCTTTTGAGAGACCCCAAAGGTGTAATCCTGATAAATTTCCTCGAAGGACACTGGTTGATCAGAAAGGCTTAGGAGGAAGGTTTGTGTGTGTTCGTAATTGAAAACAGCGTTGATGAGGAAAATGGCACGGAAACCTGCCCTGAGGACTTTCTCTCCATTACGATAAGCCACCTGCTCCTTCTGCACAGGTAGCAAGGGCTGTCCTATGACAATTTCATAAGGAAGCCTGACCCCATCCTCCCTACGACCCTAATCTTGTCCTATCACACTTCTTTTTGTTCCCCGAATCCAAAGAACATTTAAAAGGTACACTGTTTCAGTCCCTCAAGGATATCAACACTGTCATGATGACATGGTGTAAATCGAAGACAACAGAATTCTTCTGGAAAGGGCGAGAGAGATGGAAGCACTGCCTTCAGAAGTGTATAGATCTACATGGAGGAGATGTCCTCACATTTCAATATTTCCGTTTAATCAATGTTCCTGTAATTTTGTTGCAACACTTTTTTACTGACCCTCATATGTGTGTGTGTCTGCACATATATAATTTTGTACCTATATAAGCACATATAAATTTTTGTCATTGATAGTATATGACAGAATATATAGGCACTATTTTTTTATATTTCTAGCATGACATTAACATAAGGCTACTCAGGTAAATTCCCCTTTTCACCTCAACTGACATATTCGGCAAAATCAAGAAGTTTGCATGTTATTGCATACGATGACCTCCATGACTGCCAACTGAAGAAGGATGAAAGATGTCATTGGGTTTTCATTTCAAAAAGCAAGGCAAAGTGGTTGATAAGCTGTCTGTCAGTACAGCAACATCGTTTAACCTGTACGACGGTAGCATCGTGTGAACGGGTTTGCTGTCTCTGCTTGATTCCTCTGCTATGGCTGCCTTGCCAGCCAGGCATTTATGTCAGTTCTACCCAAGGCACTATACAAGTTTAATGCTATCCTGATATAAATACCACCATCCTTCTTCAAAGAATTGGAAAACCTGATTACCAACTTCATATGGAGGGGCAAGAAGCTCAGAATTAACAGAAAACTCCGCAAGAAGGTGAACAAAGGGGGAGGACTTGCTCTACCTGACTTTAGCACCTATTATATGGCCACAGTAGTCAAAACAGTGTGGTACTGGTATAACGACAGATACTCAGACCAATGGAAAAGAGCTGAAAAGCCAGAAATAAAATCATCAGCATACAGACAACTGATCTTTGATAAGGGCGCAAAAAATATAAAATGGGAAGCGGATGTTCTCTTCAAGAAGTGGCGCTGGAAAAAAATGGATATCTACTTGCAGAAAAATGAAGCAAGACCCTTACCTCATACCATGCACAAGAATAAACTCAAGGTGGATAACAGATCTCAAGGTAAACCCCCAAACTAATAGGGCCATCAATGAGGGAATGAGAGCAAACCTGAGAACGTTGGAGCAGGGAATACATAGGCTATCAGAAATAGGGAAAGACACAAATACGGATGAGTCACAAATTGACAAGTGGGATATACTGAAGATAAAACACGTGTGTACATCGAAAGAATTCACCAAGAGAGTAATAAGAGAGTCCACCGACTGGGAAAACATCTTTAGCAATGACACATCAGAAAAGGGCCTTTTTAGTAAAATCTACAATACTTTGCAAACTTACAATAAGAAAAAAAAACTAACTGCCCACTGAGGAGGTGGGCAAAGGACTTGAACAGAAGTTTCACAAGGGCAGAAATCCGAATTGCCAATAAACATGTGAGAAAATGTTCCCCATCACTAACCATAAAAGAAATGCAAATTAAAACAACTATGAGATACCACCTAACACCATCAAAGATAGCACAATTTTAAAAATCAGAAAGCAACAAGTGTTGGACGGGTTGCAGAGAGATAGGAACTCTCGTCCTCTGCTGGTGGACCTGTAGGTATGTACAGCCATTACGGAAATTGATTTGGCGATATCTAAAACAGATGGAAATTGAGCTACCATATGACCCAGCAATCGCCCTACTGGGCAAAAACCCAGAAGAGGCAAGAAACAAACCATGACCAGACATCTGTGCTCCAATGTTCATCGCGGCACAGCTCACAATCGCAAGGAGTTGGAAATAACTCAAATTTCCATCAACGGATAAATGGATCACAAAACTGTGATATATACATACAATGGAGTACTGTACTGTGCACCCCTAAAAAGCAGCGATGAATGCATGAAGCACATTGCCGCATGGGCAGAACTGGAGAAAATCATGCTAAGTGAAGTAAGCCAAGCAAAAAAGGACAAGTACAAGAGGAGTCCACTGAAGTAAACTTAAAAAAATGGGGCATAGGGGAAAAGCTACTCTATACATACATCTCTGGGGTGAGGTCCAGCAACTATGGGGCCAAACCCAATCCAGGGATACACACGGCAGCCACCTAAATAGGAGGGGCAAAGAAAGAGAGGGGTGGGGAAGAAGACATGGGTAGGGGGGAAGCAGGGCACTAACCCACCCAAAGGGAGGTTATTATTTGAGGTTTAAGTCACCAAAATCCCATAATAATCAACGTACAATACCAGCTAGCACTCTACCTGGTGTGCTAATGGGTTGAATTCAACTCAGACAGAATAAAACTACCCCACAAGGTTCCCAAGGTGGAAATCCTTGCAGAAGCAGATTGCCACATCTTTATCCCAAGATGCAGTTGAATTAGAACCTCCTTCCTTTGGGTTAGCAGCTGAGCACTTTAACCATTGAGCTAGCAAGCCTCCCTTCGCTTGCTATAAACAGATAATAAAGGACAATGGCTTTTTATTTTTTGCTTACGCTACAGTAAATGTTAACAAAGACCTCAGTGAAAAATGGGAGTACTAACTCCTGGGGTGGGTTGGTTTGGTTTGGTTTTTTGTTTTGTTTTTTAATCTGTGGCATAATGTTAATGTTCTGAACGCTTTAAAATTGTTTTCATTCAGTGCTTACAATAAAATTGAGGCACTGAGCTTTCAATTCCTAAAGAGCCATTTATGCCGCTAAAGGCTTCTGATTGATTTCTTCACAACAAGATATGTGCATTAACTCAAATGTAATCCATGCCGGAGCCTGTGTGTGCAAGTGAGAGGAGAAATGCGAATCACCAAAGACCCTCCTTGGCCCTTGTTGATAAGTAAACATTACCTGTAGAGCAAGTGTGACAAATCCAGTCTCGGGGTCTCCTGGACACATTCATAGGCAAATTTGGAAGGTGGACAGATATATATTTATGCCATTTGAAAAGATTTCTCCAGAGACTAACTTATGCATCTTTAGGAGAAATGAATAATACCAAATACTCAGGCATGCTTACTTTATTCAAATAACTGAAAAAATAGGATTGTTGTTGATAGATGCCATCTCGTCAGTTCTGACCCCCAGCGACCCCACATATAACCGAATGAAACATTGCCATTCCTGTGCCATCCTCACAATGGTTACGTTTGAGCCCAGTGTTGCAGGCATTGTGTCAATCTATCTCCTTGAGGGTCGTCTTCTCTTTTTGCTGACCCTCCACAAGCATAGTGTTCTTTTCCAGGACTTATCTCTCCTGATAATGTGTCCAAAATACACGTAAATGGAGTCTCCCCATCCTGGCTTCTAAAGAGCGTGCTGGTTGTACTACTTCTAAGACAGTACCTGGTACTTTTATTACTCTTTCCAATTAGGGCAGTTCAAAACAATCTATTCTTTGCTAGTATTTTTTATTCATTGCCAAACTTTCATATTTATATGGAGTGATTGAAAATGTGATACCTTGAGACAGGTACACTCTAGGCCTCAAAGTGACATCCTAACTCGTCAATACATCATTTTTAAAAGTTCTGTGCAGATTTTCCAATGCATTGCATCATTTGACTTCCTGACTGTTGCTTCCATGGGTGTTGATGGTGAATCCAAATAGAATAAAACATGCATATGAGGCAACTGGAAATACTGTGACTTGGTTCAGATACACCTTAGTCCTCCAAGTGGCACCTTTACTTTGTAACACTTAATAGAACTCCCTTGCAGCAGATTTGTGCAAT
>NW_022103951.1:5649207-5658242 GCF_000313985.2 Echinops telfairi
TATATGCCCAGTAGGGGGATTGTTGAGTTGTATGGTAGCTCAATTTTCATCTGTTTTAGAAATTGCCAAATCGATTTCCATAGTGGCTGTACATACTTACAGGTCCACCAGCAGTGGATGAGAGTTCCTATCTCACCACAGCCCCTCCAACACTTGTTGCTTTCTGATTCTTTGAATTGTGCTATCTTTGATGGTGTTAGGTGATATCTCATAGTTGTTTTAATTTGCATTTCTTTTATGGCTAATGATCGGGAACATTTTCTTATGTTTATTGGCCATTCGGATTTCAGACTCTGATGCCACATTCATCTTAATATAGTGCAGCTTCCCTAATTATTTACTCACTACATAGATTGAATACATATGGTGAAAGGACATAACCCTGACACACACCTGTCCTGATTTTAAATCACTCACTATCCTCTTGTTTCTGTTTGAATTTGTGGTAGTTACATAATCTGGTGTTGTAGGAAACAGAAAGATTTCTCCCAAGTTGTCTCCCCCAAATGTATGCCAAACTTAGCTGTTTGCTACAAGTGGCCAATGACTATACACTTGAAGGTCAACAGAAGAGGTCAGGGGTTATTCCCCCTAAGGGTTATCAGCCATCTAGAGCAATCAGACTGTATAGTCTGTCTCACCCTAAGTAGGGACCACTCACTTCTGATAAGAATAGTAGTAGCCCCTTCCCGGTACACCTATGCCCATTGTATATCCCCCTCCTATTGCTTGTATTGCCTATTGTACAGCGCCTTCTTGTGACGTCTGTGCTTACCTGTAATCATGCCCCCTACAGAGTTATTAAGCCTTGGTTAGCAATAAACGTCTTTCTCTCTCCAGTTCTCTCCTGTCCTGTACCACCAAGAGGAGCTGAGGTGAGCATGATACCAGGAAATGTGTGTGATTTCTTTATTTAACTCTCTCTCCTATCTCTCTCATGCTGCTCTATGACTTTATTGTAATTTTTATATATCTTAACTGTACAATTGTACTTACTGAACCCGTGATTAGTTGTGGGGGGCTGGCCTTTCCCCCACATGGTGTCAATTTTGGACTTGATAGGATTGAGTGAAGGGGTGGAGTCTAATCTGTCAATCAGGTCATAGCCAATGAGGCCTCTGTGTGGGCATGGACTTCTCCTGAGAATTCTCGGAAATCTGGTTTTTCCTCCTTGGCGGCGGGAGACACCTCACTCTCTGCTCACTCCCTGGGGAACATTGCAGTTGACAAGATACATGAAACTACACTAGTGCCCTGAGCTGGAAAAGTCAAATGGACCTGCCTTAATGTAACCAGACCTCTGAAGCCGGAGAAGCAACCTAGAGACCCCTGCCAGTGCTGAGATGTTTACAACGCCACTGGATCCAAAGACTTTCTACCAACTGGCCTGTGATCATCCTGAATTCGGCGTCATTGCATGTGTTTCGTGAGTCTGAAGAGGACTTTATAGATTGGTATCGGACATATGGGCTAATATCAGACTTATGGCCTTAGACTGGACTGGGTTGGGATGCTTTCTTAATGTACAATTACCCTTTATATAAAACTCTCTCTTAAACACATATGCATGTTTATGAATTTATTTTTCTAGCCTACCCAGACTAACACAGAATGATTGCCTCTTGGTCTATGTACAGGATCCACATGAGCACAAATACATAATTTTTATGAGCCACACAATCAATATCTGCATAATCAATAAAATGCAGGCAAACATCATTCTGGTATTCTCTACTTTCAGCTGATATACATCTGACATAAGTAATGATATCCCTTGTTCTACATCCTCTTCTGAACCAGGCTTGAATTTTTAGCAGCTTCTTATTAATGTATTACTGTAATATTTTTTAAATTATCTTCTCAAGCCACCCTTTTATTTATTTTCCCAACAATTTTATTGGCACTTAATTTACATATCCTATAAGTCAATAGTTCAACCATTCAATCATATCCAGGGGCATTGTACACTCACCACCACATCAATCTTTTTTTAAATCATTTTATTGGTGGCTCTTACAGCTCTTATCACAATCCATACATATATCCTTTGTGTCAAGCATATTAGTACCATCATCATTTACAAAACATTTTCTTTCTACTTGAGCCCTTGGTATCAGCTCCTTTTATCCCCCCTCCCTCCTCCATCCTCCATCCTTCATGAGCCCTTGATAATTTATAAATTATTGGTTTGGGTTTTTTTTATGTCTTACGCCAACTGCTGTCCCCCTTCACCCACTTTTCTGTTGTCCGTCCCACTGAGAGAGGGTTATATGTCAATCATCGCACCATATCAATCTTAGAGCATTTAACCCCCCACTCCCCCCACCCCTACATTCCCTGTAACCTCTTGTATCAGTTATTCTCATTATGCCTCCGTTCTTCCTGTGCTTTGCAGCTGGGAAACCCAAAGTAAAACAATAAAAAACAATCACACAAAGGTGGTAAGGATAAAGTCATAGTAGTATAAAGACAAAAATATAAATAATATGTAAGAAGGAAAAGACCCCCAACAACATTCAAAAAGCCAGGAGGAAATTCGGTCATGAAGCAAATAAGAGATACTTGGCCCCAGTACAAATTCAGGTCATGTTTATAGGGGGATCAACAGACCAAGTATTGAGTTCGATCCCACATAATCAAGATTATAATATTCTCTGCCTGATAGTAAGGCTGTTTGAGCCTTGCCTTTGGCTAGAATGGATCTGCCAGCAAACTCAGTCTGACTGGATACTCTGAAGATGGGTGTTCATAATTTTACCTTTGATACTTTTCACCATATCCAAATTTTGTAATTGTTTACTTTGGATTACACAAGCTGGTGTGCTTCTTCCAGGTGGATGGATAGATGCTGATTCAAATACACACCTTTAAGACCCCAGCCACTATTCTGATTAATAGCCAGGCACCATCTACTTTCTTCACCATACTTTTCTGTGGCACCCTTATTTTCAGTTATCATTCCATGAAGGTGAATATGGAACAGGGCCATGACGTAACAACTATTTTCTTAAGTTAGACCTAAGATTTTTTAAAAATCATTTTATTGGGGGCTCGTACAACTCTTATCACAGTCCATACATATATCCATTGTGTCAAGCACATTTGTTCATTTGTTGCCATCATCATTCTCAAAACATTTGCTTTCTACTTGAGTAGAGCTAGGATTTGGTGAGAGCTCTAAACCCATTCCTGGATCTATGAGGGTTCATGAAGGAGGGGGGGTTAGGGAGGGAGGGGGAAAATGAGCAACTGATATTAAGGGCTGAGGTAGAAGGCAAATGTTTTGAGAAGGATGAGGGCAGCGAATGTACTTATGTGCGTGACACAATGGATGGCTGTATGGATTGTGATGAGAATTGTACTAGCCCCCAATAAAAAAAATTCATTCTAAAAAATTTTTTTTCTGTAACTTGGGAGTATATACATATATATAAACTATTTCATAGTTCAAGCATGTCAAATATGATTATACAATTGCTTCCATAATCAGTATCCAAACATACTTTTCATTCCTAGACTTCTTGACATCATCTCCTTATTTCCCCCACTCCTCTACATCACCTCTTTCCCCAAACCCTGGTGATATTTTCTTTCCCTATAGGCTCAACGACCCTGAGTTCGGGTGAGCCTCAATGGCAGTCCATCTGAGATACACCCTATTATAAATATGCATAAGCAAAATATAACAGAATGGCCATCAGAGGGTGGCCGGAGTAATATGTATCTTAATACGACACACAGGGTGTTGCAGTAGCCAGACCTTGTTTGCTCATCTACCACTAATGCATCACTCTTGGTGCAGCTGTCTTCTGCTTCCTCAGACACCATGTGCCTTCCAGGTTACAAGTGTGTCTGGGGTAGAGTCCAGTGCTCCCAGAGGGGTTCCCATATGGGGTCTCATCAAAGCAGTCTTTTCAGCCAGCCCTGTGCCCTGAAGATCCAGGATTCAGTGTCCCAGTGTTCTATGGCACCCGGCCTGGGTTCCCAGGATATCCCCTGTAATAGTTAGGTTGATTGTACCAACCTGACCAAGAGGAACATGTGGGATTAATCAGGCCCGCAGTTTGAGTGGAGGGCAAAACAGATAAATGGCTCTGCAGGGTCCACCCCACCCCCACCCCCCTTGCTCCTTGGTGATCAGACCCGCGTGCTGTTGCTTTAGCTAGTTCTTTGCCTCAACATGTGAGATATAATACCTGTGGGGCAAGCCAAACGGTGGGTCGTGTTGCTAGAGCTTGAGGCTCCTTCAAGACCTGCTTTGCCACGCTGCTGGTGTGTATTCCCGAGCTACCCACTGTTGCTGGCCCATGGTGCTGTTTGCTGCCAGTGGAAAGACTCTGCCTGCCTCGCCCGAGAGAGGACTCTGATATCTGCTTCCTTGACCTTGGACCCGGCCACCAACATGAAAGTGAGTTGAACTGTGTCCTCTGTACTGCTGTGTGGACTAATTAATGTCCCCTCTCGCTGTATAATTGTGTGTGTGTCCTGGTTTTGTTTTTCTAGAGAACCCTGCCTAACATACCTCCAGACACCTGAGGTTTGATCCTGCCCACCCACTGAATGCCATTAAAGACCCTCCTCAACTACTGCTCCCAAGAGCATCCTTGGTCTCTCCTCCCCCCACCTGGGGGTCAGCCCTCCCTCCTCACCCCCCAGCAAACATGCACCTATGTTTGCCCTGACTTGACCATTCCCTCTCCCCTCTCCTGTGTTGCCCCTCCCCTCAGTAAGCCTCATCCCTCTGACAGTCCCCCCTCCCTCTCCTGGGGACCTCACCCAAGATCTACATGGCTACTACTAAGCAGACAGCCTCCTTCCCTTCTCCCCGCCATTGATCCCAGCTATCATGTGGTGCCCTCCAGCCAAGTGACCTACCCTATACTTACCTGGAGCAGATGATATGTGGTTCATTGGAACTGGTCTGGCTGTTTACCAGGCTGTCTAGTCCCCCGGCAGAAGACTAGATGGCCTGCAAGCTTGAGCTTGTGCCAATTCCGCTACTTGTTCCTACTGCAGTGGACACACAGTATTTGTCCTTTTGTGCTTGATTAACTTCCCTCGGTGTAATGTCTTCCACTCCCTCCATGTGTTGAGATGTTTCATTAACTGTTTTTTAGGGTTGCATGGTATTCCATTGTATGTATGGACCAGAGTTGTTTTTTTGGTTTTTAAATCCAGTCTTCTATTGATGGGAATTTGGGCTGTTTGCAGCTTCTTGCTATTGTGAATGGTGCTGTGATAAACATGGGGAAGCAAATATCTGTTTCGTGATCTGTTTCTTATTTCTCTGGGGTATATGCTTAGTAACGATATTGCTGGGTCATATAGTAGTTCAATTTCCATCTGTTTTAAGTATCACCATACCACCTTCCATAGTGGCTGTATGTATTTATAAGTCCACCAGCGGTGAATAAGAGTTCCTATCTCACCACCCCCACTCCATCATTTGTTCTCAGTTTTTTGTAATTAGGCTACAGTAGAATCATCTGTTTGGGTCCTTTGACCACCTTCTCAGAGGGCTGTGGGCTTTTGGGTTTTTTTCCCTTATAAGCTTGTAAAATTCGGTAGATTTCAGTAATTAGTCCTTTGTCTGTTATGTCCTTACTAAATAACTTTCCCCAGTCTGTGGGCTCTCCTTTTACTCTTTTAATGAAGTCTTTCAATGTGAACAGGTGTTTTATTTTTAATAGCTCCCACTTGTCTATTTATTGTATCTTCCACAGTGTGTTTCCTTTGATAATTCTGATAGCCCTGTGTTAGGTAGCCAGAATAGGGGTAGGGGGGGGTGTCCCTCCCATGCCTGTACAGGCCCCATAGAGGGGGTTGGAAAGGAATTAGCCAAACACTAGCCACCCTTGAAGACCCCTTCAGGGCCCAAGCCAGGTAGGCAGTACACCTGGGTGGCCAAAACTAGACCCAGGTGGGCTTAATTCATTCAATGGGGTCCATCAATACCTTTAACCATGCCTCCCCAGCCAGAGGCTTTAAATAGCCTGGCTGCAGGAAGGTAGCTCTCTTTTTTAGCCTGCTCCTGGTCAGAGTGAGGTGGAGGTAGGAGGCGCACATGGGCTGCCTGGGCAGGGGGCCTGCTTGGGACCCAGGTGTGCCCCTGCCGGGCCTAATCGGGGCCCCACAGCCCATCTCTCTCTTCTCACTTACTCCTCCCACCACCATGCCCGCCCCACCCAGGCCGCGCCCTTGCCGTGCTGGGCTCTTTCTGGCCTCAATTCACCATGTGTAAGTGCACAGTTGCACGAGGTTGTGCCTGTCAGGTTGTGAGCCCCAGAGCGACTTCTGCGCAGCTTGGCACGCTTCCCGGAAATGCCGTGTACCCTTTTGAGACTGTAAAACTGGAAACTTCTCCGGTCCTTCATAAAAACCCACCTGGGTTACAAACAGGGCTTCAGCGTGAATTCTTTCTCATGCAAAGTAAAGAACCGAGGTAGTACCCGCTCAAGAAGCCTCACGCCTGCACTAGGGCTCCTAGTTTTGTCCCAATTTTCTCATAGATGATCCTGATAGCTTTGGGTTTTACATTTAGGTCTTCGATCCACCTTGAGTTTTTTTTTTTCCGCATGGAGTGACATGTGAGTCTTATTTCATTCTTCTGCATGAGGATATCCTGTTACTGCCCCAGGAACAGAGAGGCAGAGTCACCGAGGCTGCAAACAACAAAGGAGTTTATTAACTAGCTCGAGCTAGGGCCCAAGTCCCAGAGCACCAACGCAGTGGCCTCCTCCGAGACGAGGACCCCGGCCTGGGGCACAAGCCAAGCTTGTCTACTCTCTACAGGTTACATAAGCTGGGTGAAACTATCCCCTCACCCACCCATAGTTCATTGACTTCATCTGGAGACAATTGGTTGTGTAAGTCATTTTGGTTAACTGGCTCCACTCTCAGTCGTTCCAATAGTGGTCACTCATGACTTTCCAGGTGTGGTCAGTGTCATTTCGGGGGAGAGGGTGACTTTGTTAGAGAAACGAACCTTAGGCCTCTCTTAAGCGCCTTGGCCTGTCTTGGAGTCACCGCTGCCTTACAATCCAGCTTTTACAACACCATTTATTGAAGAAGGCATCTGCTTCCCATTTAATGCTTTGTCAAATGCTTTGTCAAAAATCAGTTGTCTGTATGCGGGTGTTTTTATTTCTAGGTTTTCCGTACCGATCCATTGGTCCATGTATCTCTCATTATACTAGTACCAGGCTGTTTTGACAACTGTAACTGTATAGTAGGTTTTGAGGTCAGGTAGAGCAAGACCCACCTACATTATTCTTTTTGAGAAGTTCTTTGCCTGTCCTGGGCTTCTTCCCTGTCCATATGAATTTGGTAATCATTTTTTCCATGTCTTTGAAGAATGATGCTAGAATTTGGATCAGAGTTGTATTGACTCTACATATTGATTTAGGAAATATTGACATTTTCACATATTGAGTCTTCTGATCCATGAACATGGAATGTTCTTCCATTGGTGTAGACCCCTTCTGGTTTCTTGTAGCATTGTTCTGTAGTTTTCTTCATATGGGTCTTTAGTTTGCTTGTTTTTTGGTTAGGTTTATTCCTAAGTGTTTCAGCTTCTGCGTGGCTATTGTGAATGGTATTTTTTCCTTGATGTCTTTTTCAACATTCCCATCGCTGGTATATAGGAAACCAATTGATTTCTGCTTGCTCATCTTTTATCCTGCTACACTACCAAATTCCTCTATGTTTCCAGTAATCCTATTGTGGACACCTTGGGATTCTCAATATATAAAATCACATTGTCTGAAAATAGCAAAAGTTGTGCTTCTTTACCCAATTATACTGCCTTGGTTTCTTGCTGTTGTCCTATGGTACTTATTAGGACTTCCAGCACAATGTTGATTGAAAGTGGGGATAAGAGACATCCTCGTCGGGTGCCCTTAATCTGTGGAAATGTTTTTCACTTTTCTCCATTGAGTATAATATTGGCTATTGATTTTTCAAAAATGGCATTTATTGTATTGAGAATTTTCCCTTCCAATCCTGTCTTGAGAGCTTTTATTAGGAATGAGTGTTGGATATTATCAAATGCTTTTTGTATCAATTGATATGATCATGTGGTTCTTGTCCTTTTTCTTGTTAATATGGTGGATTACATTGTTTTTCTGTGGGGGGAAAGAGGGCCCCCAACAAATCATCACAGGTCCAGTAGGCACAACTGTATGGTTGAGATATAGATTACAATCAGGTCATAGAGTGCATGAGATATAGGAGAGATTTGAATAAAGAAGTTGGACACATTTCCGAGGTAAGGTGGGGTGGAGACAGCCGGCCGGCTGGAGCCCCCATTTATTGCTAACCAAGGCTTTTCTCTACTTAGGGGGTCGTGATTACAGGTAACCACACGTCACAGGAAGGGTTGTACAATAGGCATACAAGCAATAGGAGGGAGATATACAATAGGCATAGGTGTAACAAGAAGAGCATGAGCTAGGGATGAACACATGATATGAAGGGGAGGGACTAGGGGTATACATGTAACAAGATGGGTGCACCCTAGATTCATGATAGGGGTCTAACCGTGGTCACCCAAGGGTGGGCTTGACCTCACTGGGCTCTGCTTCAGGGAAACAATCTAATACATTCCTTATCAGAAGGGAGTGGGCCCCACTTATTGTGGGATAAACAGTGCTGTCTGCTTGCTCTGGATGGCTGATAACCCTTAGGAGAATAACCCCTGACCTACTTCTGTTGATCTCCAAGTGTATAGTCCTTTGCCATATGTAGCAAGCAGCTAAGTTTGGCATATTTTGGGGGGAGACAACTTGGGAGAAATCTGTTTCCCACAGTTTTTCAAATGTTGAACCATCCCTGCATCCCTGGTATAAATCCCACTTGGTCATGATATATTTTTTTGTTATATGTTGTTGGATTCTATTGACCAAAATTTTGTTGAGAATTTTTGCATCTGTGTTCATGAGAGATATAGGTCTATAGTTCTCTATCCTTGTGGGCTCTTTGCCCGGTTTTGGTATCAGGGTTCTGCTGACTTCATGAATGGGTAGGAAAGAGGGAAC
>NW_022103951.1:5659356-5663817 GCF_000313985.2 Echinops telfairi
AAAAAAAAAGAAACTTAGGCCTATTTTAAAAGGCTCAGCCTGTCATGGAGTCACTGCTGCCTTACAAAGCCACCCTTTTGAAGCAGTTCCTTTTCCCCAAATAGCTTTACTGATGTCAAATTCACATACCATACCCCTCTCCGTGACCCTTCTACCATGGTTTCTGCAGAGGCCCTCCCCTGGTTGCTCTCTGACAGTCATCTTTCGGTAATCCCCCAAATCAGCTCTTTTACGTCATCATTTCTTTCACTCAAGCTAGCTACTCTACATTCAAGAGAAAGTTTCAGAGTCTCTTCTGACATTCTAATTTGGTCATTTCTTTCTTTCCTGGCTTTATACTGGTCTTTGGTTTTCTTCATGTATGATATCCTTGATGTCATCCCAGAACTTGTGTGGTCTATGATCATTAGCGTTCAATGCATCAAATCTATTCTTGAGATGGTGTCTAAATTCAGGAAGAAGGTAGTGGTTACCAGGGATGGAAAGATGGGGGAGAGGAGCAATCATTGTTTAAGTAGCATTAAATTTCTGTGTATGGAGATGAAATATTAGACAAAGGATATTGGTTTGGCTGCACAAATGGTAGATGTCATTGGTGTCACTGAATTGTACATGTGAAAGGTGTTCAATTAGTAAATGTTGTATTATCAATATTATGAAAACAAAGAGTACTTTAAGATTTGCTACTTCCTGTCTGCACAATATTTCAACTAATAGAATATGCTATTTACCATCTCAGTGGGATATATTTTTAAAACTTTGAACATATTGTAAATCCTTGGTAGAGCCACAAAAACTTATGTTCACTTACCTTTTAATTGAGAACATTAATGAAACAAAATACACATTCAAATGAAACATGCATATAAACCATTTAGGAATAATTAGAATTATAGATCAGGTTTTCTTTCACTGATCACAAATTATGGTAATGCTTTTGTGCTACTCATTTCAGGCTCACTTGGTGTGTATTAAAGCACAGTATAGTCAGATCACAGGGAGTATCTCATTTTCATATCTCCAATTCTAAAGGGGATTAAATTATCCAATTAAGTGGTTAATTAAAAAGACTCCTACAGAATAAACTGCAGGCTACCAATGGCATTTAAAACTTGCATTGTGCTATGCTCAAAAGTGATTTTCTAAATGCAGAACAGCTCAAAGTTACAGCTTTCCCTGGAGAAGGTGTGGCCAACACTGCTAGATGGTAGCCAGATAGATATTTCCTCTTCTTTCTGACATTCAGCTGGACTACATATGCCGGCCTCTCCTGTAATTAGGGTTAGATATAACGCTGAGCTCTAACCAAAGGAATATGCTTAAACGTGATGCTGACAAACTTCAGGACTAGCTCAAATCTTCCAGTCTACATCTTCAGGGCCTTTTCCCCTCCACTGGCTTCTTGCAGATGAGTTTGTGTTCAAGCATAGGCTAAAGACTGTAGAATCACAATATGGAAGGAACTGGGGTCCCTGAATCATCAATTGGCGCAGAGAAATCCAGTACTCATTGACACCTATTTTGTGTGTGATAAAAATAATAAACTGAAATTGAAGTAAGGCACTGAGATTCATTTCACTAGCTAACATAGTCTTAAGAAAGCAACTGAATTTGTGTGTGGGACGGTGGGGGGATGGAGTCATGCAAATACCTTAAACATAATTGGAAACATTAGCCTCCCTCAAATGATGATCAGGGCCTTTTAGATATGTATCTAACACCTGAGCACATTTGGTGTGTCTTGCATTTGATGAACTTATTGCCTCCATTCTTCCAAAGCCCCTTCTTCCAATCCACACCCCAGAGGTCACTCAGGAACTATTCTTTCTACATCTTGCTTTTTGACACACCCTCTATACACAAAGAGTTATTTCAAATAGCAGCTGTAAAAGACAACTCTCCAAGAAGATCCTTCAACAAGGCACACACAGTCTGTGATAGGTAGGTTTGTTGTGCCACCATGGCCAATGAACACATGTGAGATTAATTGAAGGGCGGAGAGATAAATGGCTTGGCGTGCCTTGCCTCTCTCTCTCTTGCTCTTTGATCATCAGACCAGTGTGTGGCTGCCTTGCTTGTTCTGGGCCTCCATTTGCAAGCTACACTATCTGTGGGACATCTACCCATGGACTGTGTCACTCTAACTTGAGGTTCCTTCAAGACCTGCTTTGCCACACTACTGAAAGGTACATCTCTTGAGCTGGGGACCGTCAGACCCTGTCATCTGACTGACTGCTGGTGACCTGCCTTGCTGTTTGCTGCCTGTGGCCGGATAGCCTGAACTGCTCTACAGAGGACTACCCGGCGGCCCTGAAGACTTGAAGGAATGCCAGTGTACTAGCTGTCTCATGGGAGTGAGATGCATTGGGCCATTTGTATTGCTTCATAGATAGGGTTTATTTCTTATGTTATCTATCTATCTATCATCTATATCTATCTATAAATATATATAAAATTATTAGTGTCCTGGTTTTGTTTCTCTAGAGAACCCAGTATAACACACACTCATTTATTACTCATCAGCTCAGTATCATCTCTGATGACTTATTTCCTCAAATAAGATGGCAGAATAGTATGGCACGCTACCTACACAATAGGGCTGATTCCAACTCACAGCCATCCCATCAGACAAAGTGGGGATGTTGCTCTATCTGAGAGTGTAAATCCTTACCGAACCAGGAAGCCTCACCTTTTTCCTGCAGAGTGGGTGGTGGGATTGAACTGTTGACCTTGTGGTTGCCCTTGCAGCCCAATGCATAACCCACTAGCCACCGCAGCTTCTTGGGTCTGGCCAAAGCCCCTGTCAGTCAGTGCTTTTCCAAATCTTTTATCATTGCTTGAAAGATGTTTAAAATAATCAACAGTCTCAACTTACTTTCCCCAAATGCCTCTTAGATAAAGTAATGTTTGATATGCTCTAGGTTTGTCTGGACTCAGGCAAGGGAGATGACCTTTAATAGTCCTAGGCACTTCCAATTCTCTGAAAGTACAATGGGCAAAAGGGCTCCCAAAGCATGAGGCCAACCACTCTACAGAATGGCAGCATATGAGAAAAGCACACAGGTACCATTAGGGCACCCGGGAATGGTGAGAGGGATTTTCAGGATCCAGGCAAAGAAATCACTGGCAGTGTGCATTAAAGGCGAGTCAGATAATTCCTTCTCTGTGCTCCATATCACAACTTGCTGTATTTGTCTACACTTGCCAGCCAATACAATCATGCAGATATGTCACCTTAAGGATTAACATGTGCCTGACTAAAGTCGTGGCATTTTCAATTGCCTCAGATGCTTGCGAAAGCTGAATAATTGATCAAGAAGATGCCATTGAATTATAGTGTTGAATATTGAACATTCCATGGACTGTCAGAAGAACGAACAAATCTTGACAAACCTGCAACCAGAATGATTCTTAGATATGGTGAGACTTCATCTCACATACTTTGGACATGTTATCAGGAGGTTTGGGCCCATGGAAAAGGACCTCAAGATTCTCAATGAGCTTGATTGACACAATGGCTGCTGTAATGGGCTCAAACATAGCAACAATTGTGATGATGTGGGACTGGGCAGTGTTTTGTCCTCTGGTACACAGGGGTCATTAGACTCTGAACTGACTCCACAGCATCTTACATCATTGAAATAGTTCACATACTCAACTGGTGACTGTTCACTGAGGTCCAGAGTTCTATACTATTGTGGCAGTTACATAATCTATCAACTTAAGTGAAGGGGTGGAGTCTAGACTGTCAATCAGGTCATAGCCAATGATGCCTCCGAGTGGGCATCGCTTGTTCCTGAGGATTATGGGAACTTCCTTCCTGGAGGTGGGACACAGCTCTCTGTTTCACCTTCGTGTTGACAAGCCGCATGGAGCCACACTGATGGCAGCCAGAGCTGTGGAGATGCTTCCACCACCACCACTGGATACACAAGACTTTCCACCCACAGCCTTTGATCTTCCTGCATTTGGCATCATTGCAGGTGTTGCGTGAGTCTAAAGAGAAATTTATAGATGGGTATCAGACATATGGGCTAATATCAGACTTATGGACTTGATCTGGACTGGGATGTTTTCTTAATATACAACTACTCTTTAATATAAAGCTTTTTCTTATACACGCATGAGTGTCCTTGGATTTGTTTCTCTAGTCAACCCAGACTTAACACATTATGGTAACTTCGGAGCATGGGGTACTAGAAAAACAAATCATGAAGATGGAGAGTGGATACTTGTTTGACCGCTGTCTCATGGGAGTTGTTCTTCCATGGATAGTCAGAGGTCAGAGACGGCCATGTGGTTTACTGCAGCATTTTCTGGAAAGAATACGGGAAGTTAAAATTTTGTTTGATTGTGATCTTTGGTTATTCCTGTTTGAAATGGCAAAAATGAATGTGATATATATATGTATGTATTTAAATGATTTGATTGGGGGCTCGTACAATTCTTATCACAATCCAT
>NW_022103951.1:5666154-5680399 GCF_000313985.2 Echinops telfairi
CCTGACACTGAGTCTCCAGTGTTGTCCCCCTTAGGGCCCTGGGCCAGCAAGGGATGGCATGTCTCGTAGTGGGATCAGCCATATTGTCCACTCTGTTCATTGGCTGTTCAGAGCAGGGATATCGTCCTTCAGGCCTGGTAGGCCAGGATGTGCTCCACTCTCTCTCACTCACCCTTCGTTTGCTCCCAACTGCTATGTTCAGACATGCCCCTCTCCCCTAGCTGCAGCTTCAGTGCCGTCCTCTCAAGTAAATTCTTCTGGGGGGAGGGGCAGTTGTCCAAGTAGCTGATATGAGGGTCGAGCCCTCAGGCCCCTCCACTGGCTCCCCACATCTTGCCGCCATGCTGCATTCGTCTGGCACTGGCTTTAAGTCTGGTTGCTGTTTACATGTTGTTTCAGGGGAGCCTGGAGCCATCTTCCTGAGTCAAAGGTCCCTGGGCTCTCTCTTGGGGGATTTGTATGAGTACTTCTATGAACTACCTGCTGGTAGCTGTACTGAGGGGTCAGGCTATCGCTATATCTTCCTGTGGTTTCACTCTTATCCTAGCCACCCAGTATTCCGTTATTTGGAATGTGTGTTAGATATTCTTCTCATGTGACACTGATCACGTTGTTGTGGGCCCATGAGGGCGTTGCTTCTGGCCGATCTCTAAGTAGGCTTAACGGTTCTTGGAGCATCTGGAATGGCCTGTGGTATTTTCCTCTGCAACTGGACTGTTGAGGAGGGCATGTGGGTATACCCTCCTTGGTGTAAAGCTCTATAGCTGGCAGGGGGGGGTATTACTGTAGACCGAGAGATTGCCTTGGAGATTGGGTGGATGTTCCTGCAGTAGCATGGAGCCCCACCAGTTGTGGTCAGGCATTTCCCCCAGTTACTTGCAGGGCCTTGGGATTTAGGCTGGGGATGCCCCCACTGTTTCAGGAGAGACCCTAGTTCTAATTTCAGGGCTCCACCTCCTCATTTCCTTCACCTTACCTCCCAATTTTCTGGTCTGGCAGCAGGAGCTCCGGGTGGGTGAATCCTATCTGCTTAATCATGTTTCGATTAATGTATATTTTGAGCTCAGGGCCGAAATCGCCCCTTGAATTTCTCAAAGACCATGCTGCTTATTGAAAATGGCTAACAGAAGGCCTGGCTGGATGCAGTCAGAGACCTAAGGCCATATTTTGTATCAAGGGAATAGTTTTGATAAGGATTAAGACAGGTAGGGCTTTAACTTGACTGTTTTCAGAATTGAGTTTAGGATCTGGCTGTAGTAGGTTTATACTGTTTTCTTTTGACTATTGTTATTGATATAATGATTGATAGAAATGATTGCGGGGAAGTATAGAGAGTTTGTCAGTTCATTGTTTAAGCCACCAATTTAAATCTTTAAATGGGTACAGGACATGCCTGCAAAGAAGGTTCTATAAAACTAAGCTTGCAGTGTCTTGAATGCTAAGGACATTCCGACGTGAAGAGACTTGCTTAGGGGGCTGTTGAGAGATTGAAGAAAGAAAGAAAAAAAAGGAACCTTTTGGTGTTTTGAATTTTGAACTAGTGGTTTGTGCCAGAAGCTGGAAAAAATTTGGAGCCATGGTGAAACTCTCCTCTCTAGGACTGAACATTAAAGGGAGCCTGTGGACAGCCTGAAATACTTGCTAGGTGACCACCCGGATCCACTTGTCTAGTTGAAGTAGGATAAATGCAACAATAAAGACATGGATTGAGTCGGGCCACTGTCACCCATGGACCTGGTTCACGGGGACTGGAGGAAGATGAGAGCAGGTTAACTAGTCTGAAGTTCATGACCTAGCCCAAGGGGGCTGGGTTTGTTGAGCATTTGTGACACTACCCATGGTCGAAAAGTGAGGCGACCAAGGGGCACGTTGGGGAGGCTAAGCGAGGTGGCCCACATTGAGTTGACCAGAACCCGACCAGAAGAAGAAAAGATTTTGGAGCTTGTGAATTGGTGCATAGTGCTGCTGACTTTCTGGATGGCCTGTCCTGATTTGATTTTGCTTATGGAGGCAGACTCACAAGGTTCCAACTGAAATGAAGATTTTTTTTTTAATTACATAGGTTGTCATCATTATTTTCTTTTTTTTTAATCGTTTTATTAGGGGCTCATACAACTCTTATCACAATCCATACACACATCAATTGTGTAAAGCGCATTTGTACATTCATTGCCCTCATCATGCTCAAAACATTTCCTCTCCACTTAAGCCCCCGGCATTAGGTCCTCATTTACCCCCTCCCTCCCCACTTCCCCCGGAATGAAGATTCTTCACATCAAAGAATATGACTGTCTCCTCACAGCACTGGCTTGATTTAAGTGAGCAGTATAGAAATGGGATACTCAAAATTGGGCAGATAAAGGCATGAAGTAGCTGGCTTACAAAGTCTCAGGTGGGGAAATACATTCATAGGATTATAGGATTAAGCTGTAGGTTCTCACTTACAATATGTTAGGCAATAGGCTGGCACATATTGAATTGTATGCATTTTAGTTTTATCTTGTTAGATAGATATTATTGCTTTGTTTAAAAATTATATATAGCTAAAGAGCTCTGTAAAAGTGTCAAGTTAACAAGGGATGGTCTGTGGCAGTTACATAATCTCATCAACTTGAGCGAAGGGGTGGATTCTAGCATGTCAATCAGGTCATAGCCAATGAGGCCTCTGTGTGGGTATGGCTTGCTCCTGAGGATTATGGGAACTCCTCCGGTCTTCCTTCCTGGAGGTGGGACACACACTCTCTGCTTCACCTTCCTGTTGACAGGCCCCATGGAGCCACGGTGATGGCAGCCAGAACCCTGGAGACTAACACAACTGTCCACCTAAATACAGCTGCAGAATGCTTGAAACACAATGGGTTGAATGTGTTGAATGACTGAAAATTGACTAGTGTTAAAAAGTGGTAATAGCACATGGAAATACTTTGGTTTTATAAGATTAATGTTTGTCAACTTTCCAAGAGCACTATATTATGATTGATAATTTCCTTAGAGGCCTATCCCCCAATATTGTTGTAAAGGCAATCGACCACAGTTAACTTAAAATTCTGGAAGAAAACCATTGACTGCTTCCTACCCACAACTTGCAAATCTCTCATTGTCTATATTGTAAATAACTGTACAATCCCATTTCCCAACAAAAGCTAGTCTACTATAGTGCTTTGTATATATAGTTTTGGTGACTACTACTAGAAACAGAACTGAATAGTTAATAGATTTTAATACAATAGCTTTTTTGTGGATCATGGTCAAAACCGAACTTCATAATAGGTACATTTTAATTTTAAAAAGGAAAGAGAAAACCTTCCACTTTTTCTTGTTCTTAAAATATTTATTCACATTGTTTCACAAGTAGGGGAAGAAAATACAACCAGGTGAGTCTCACAGTGAACATTTAGATGTAAAACGCATAACGCAAGAACACCTTTCTTCCAGTCAGTGGGGCATTGCCACCGACAATGAGAATGTTGCATGAAATAATCACAGTCTTCCACCATGTAATACATAACTGAGGCTTTATGATAAAATTTACCTGGGAAACAAGGGGGAAAAAACCTATGACATAGTAGCGTATTTAATAATAAGCTAGCCAAAGGGGATGCAGCTTAATCCAAAGCCGGTAGCCCACAGTGCAGAGGCTCTGCCTTTCCTGACACTGGCTACTTGACAAGCTAGTTCATATTCTCTACTCCTCTAGCGCAGCATATCCTATCTGGCAAGCCATAGTTCCAAGTTCCTTCTTAGCAATGTTCCAGGGCTAAGTAAGATAAAATTTATGTACTCTGCTTTAAGCTCCATTGAGGAAACGCACTAAATAAACTTGCAGAAGAATCTATGAATCCTGAGCTTCCATTAGTCATGTCCAAGGTCCCATCTTATAAAAGGGGGAAAAATGGAAACCTAAGGCCAATTCTGAGAGCTTCGTGCAAAGCTCCACAAGCTGTGGGCAATGGTGATAAACCCAGGCAATAATACCACTTTCGGTACATGTCATTCTTGACGAAATCCAGAAGAGCTGCACCCAAAAAAACCCTCTTTCCAATACCCAGACAGTTCGCCGGCAGAACATCTGGTACATGAATCAGAGAAGTGTATGATGACATCCCTAGTCTGAGATCCGATATCTAATTTCCTTTTAATTTACCATAATTATTTTTGTCAAACTTTATGGCTCTACTCCAGTGGATGTTTCTGGCAAGGTTGCCAACATCTTGTCTTTTCTTTAGAGCCACATTCTTAGGCCAGCTTCTCCCTGCTTTATTTCCCTTCCTCTCCAGTTGCATTTTACCTTTCGCAACCACTTAGTGTGTTTCCTTTAGTACTCTGTGCTGATATGGAGGCACAAGAATTTGAAGATGGAGGCATGAGCCTGTTGGAAGTCCAATCCTACTACAAAATTTTAGCTTGTAGCAATGATTTGATACTATTACTATGGGATTTTTGTTTGGAATAATAGCCCTCCTAATTAGAGCAACCAGTATGCTGTATACACTCGTGTATGAGCCAAGCTTTTCAGCACATTTTTTATGCAGTTTTGTGGTAAAATTAGGTGCCTTGGCTGATATTCGAGTCAGCTTATACTCGTGTACATACGGTAACCGAGTTGCAACAAGTTACTCAGGACCATTTGGAAACTGTGAGGGTCTGGAATGATCACCAACCGGTTTTCCCCAAATCAGCACCTGACTTAATGATGTCCTAACTCCTCTATGCCTTCATCAAACACTTTCTCTGACCTGCAGGAACGTGTTTCTTTGGAGTTTAAAAAAAAAAATCCGGAAGGAAATTCTTTTTCTTATAGGTGTGACAAACCTCAACCGAACTGAAAGGCCTACATAAAAGAATAAAACAGGGAGTATGTGGTATGCCTAAATCAAATGTGAGGGATTCCTCCGGAGAAAAGGCACCGTGATTTCCAGCACCCGTAGTGTAAGATCACTTGTGTTTAGAAACACAGACTCGGGGCACAGGAAGCCACGATGAAGAGAAGGGAGAGGGCGTCCTTGTTCAGAAGTGGATCCAGTTGGAGAGGAAGAACTCCAGAGGAAAGTCACTGTCTGGCTAACCGTGTAAATGTCCCCGTGCTGGTGCTCCTCCACGTCCCTCCCTTTTGAAGTCCCCTGGGCTACAAAAAGAGACCTGCACAGCCTGTGTAACCGTACATCTATATAGCTTTTTAAAGATGAAAGCAAAAGGGCGCCTGTGGTTAGTCTGTTTGCTTTTGAGCTTTCCCTCCTGGCTTACTTCCCTAGCGCCTCTCGTGCGATGCAGAACGAGACAATGGATAAGTGGCTAGTTTAAGGAATGGGAGATGCCCAGTAACTGATGAAACCCAACCTGCTGCTCTGGAGAGTTGCTTCTGCCTCACCGTGACCATAGAGGACTGAAGACACGTGCTCCATAGGGTTCCCTGAGGGCACCTAAGAACGACGACGGTTTGAGAGGCTATCGATCTGGATGGGAGGAACCAGACTCACCAGAGGTTCAAACAGCCAACCTTTCAATGCTTTACCCACCGTGCTACCAGGGGCTCCTTCAACTGCTTTCAGGCCACGAAGATTTTGGCCTCCCCACACACTGAGGGATGGCGGCGTCCACTTAGAAGGGAAAGCCTCCGAAGATCTACCCCTGAGTGTGCTCTTCCTCCCAGAGCCTCGGAAGACTGGGAGAGGACACAGAGCTTCTCTGGGCTGCTCAGGGAACTGGAGATGTTAACGCCTGAAATGTCTCCGGTCGAGAACTTTTTCCAAGGGGTTTTATAACAGCGGCGGCGTCGAACAAGCCGGAGCAGCAGGGGGCTCTTCTGCTTCCTCCTCTGGGTGGTGTGTGTCCCTTTGCGTGCAAGCCCCATGGCCACCAGACGTTCCCCACGGGGCATGGGAAGAGCATTTTCTCAATGCCTGCTTCATTTCAGACACACAAGAACGGACAGAGGAGGGTGGCCAGCCAGCCAGCCAGGGCTGAGCCTATAGGGAAGTGTCTGAGCTCAAACTTTCCTCCAAGGGTCAGCGAGCTGAGATCCAATGGTGGAGGTGGCCTCGTCTACTTTCCCTGCCGCTGCGCAACTAGGGACTCCTTCCGGGGCTTGCAGCTCTATTCTTTTTCTTTTCTATTTGATAAGCTCAAATCCTTTTCCGGGTAGCCTTTCTGCCAGCTGCATGCCCACAGACTTGAACAGGCAATCGGCTACACCAGACTCCAGCTAGGCGGCACGTTCCCATTTCAGTCGGACTCAAAGTGAGGGCAAGCACTTCCCAGCGAACAGAGGAAAAGTCAAGATCCAAAAGACTTCTAATGTATCTAAATTAGGCTAAAGATGCTGTCTAATCCTGTACCATAAAATCTAGCCCCACCTTCCACAGAGCAGTGGACCTCCTGGGCACCCTCATGTCTTCATCCTCGAGGGGGACCAGTTTCACCGACGGGAGTTCTTTAGGGGTGCTTTCTAGGGCCTCGAAATGGCATCCCCAACCCTCCGCGGAGCCTAATCCATTCAAATAGCCAGGGGCCACCATTCGGCGGACAGTGTGTCCACACGAGTAGCCTAGGGATTTATTGTTTTTGGTGCTTTGGTTTTCTAAAGGAGCAGGCTTGGTTCATTTTGCACATTCTGTTTTTGAAAACCTAGCATTTGGGACAGATATTGTTTAGATCCAAACAGGTCCCCTTCTCCAAAGAATGAAAGCACATTACAAAGGAAAGTTCTTGGGGACTATAAGCCCAAGCAGCAGGGGGAGGGGGGGAGTGGGGGAGTGCTCGGTGCAACATCTAACGGCACTGTTTAGCTTGCTCCGGGTGGCAGAATGCAGCGGTCCAGCAGCTACCACAGGCGGCAGGAGTCCAGGCCTCGGTTCATCGTGGCGTTAAGTGGACAGTTAAAAGCCTTCTGAAACTCTTCAAAGTTGCTAATTGCACCATTGACTCTGCAAAGGATAAGTCACAGTCCATGTCATTTCATTCTTACCCAGTACGTTTGAGAGAGAAGTACAGCAGTGTGTTATTCGCAGACATGTCGGCCTGGAGATATGGTGGATACAGGGGAGACAACTGAAGCCCAGGATGGTTAAGGAAATTTCCAAAGACACAAACCAAGCCGAGACCAGACCGACCTGAATACCAGGCAAATGTTCAGCATAGGCTGCCTCCTAGCATCAAATTCGAGTGTGTCATCACCACTACTTAGCATTTCTCATGTTTCTAAAACAAAATTTAAGGGGGTTTATGTTAAGGTATAACTTACATAAAGAGGGGGTTTCCAAAAGTTCATGTAAAAATTCCACTACCTTTTTATTTTGTATGAACGTTTGGAAGCCCCCTGGTAAAGGCCACAGAAGTTAAGTGTAAAGCTTGTTCGTGTCTTTGTGCGTAGCTCAAGACACAACACCTAGATCCAGACATAACTAGAAGGTTCCCTCAGATCTTGTACCCACAGCACCCATCAAAGTAACCACCACGCCAACGCTGTTTCTATTGCCACAGATTAGTCTCACCTGTTTGGGGGCTTCCTATCTTAAAACTCACAACATATGTACTCTTTAATCTCTGACTTTTTTCATTCAATATCATGTTTGTAAGTTTCATCTAGGTGGTTACATTTCCAATTCTTCTTCAAAAATTCATCCTATCGACAAAAACACTTCCTCAAAATTTCTATTGAGCGTGGAGGTGAATTCTTACCTAGAATTTGGTGTGTACAACAATCAAGTAGTGCATGGTAGCCAGCTGGTATCAATGAAAAATTCTTTCAGAGGCATTCCCTCCAAAAGCTGATATTCTTGCCAGTTCCCTGACTAAAAGGTGCCATTTCCTGCCTAGCCCTTTGATTTGCTACTGGCTTTGGATGTTATATGTCCATTGTGTGATTTCCACGGCACTCAGAATCCGTTGTTAGTGCAGGCATCCATCACACGTCAGAAGTGCAGTTGGTGTGGAAAGAGCTGCCCCTCATCTATTTCTGCACGGTCTAAGGGTTGACTAGAGACTCCACATTCTCAGTCACTGACTCGTTCGTAAATGAATTTGTTACCTGCGGGCATTTGAATGACGGTATCTAAAAAAAAAACCTCAGAACCTCGTGTTTTAGCTGGATCTAGGGGGAGGGATGCATATTTCCGTGTGATTCACCCTGGGCAGTGTTAAATATAGAATGTGGCCTATAATTAGTAAGCATACTTTGCAAATTGTGGGCTAAAATCCAACATCACAGGCAACTAGTTGGTAAAAGGAAATTAGTTTCTAAAAACGTATCTGTTGAGTAATTAATCTACTGCGTGCTTTCATCTGCACCGTTTGTCAGTAGGAGCACGTTTTAGTCCATTAGAGACTGTCAGCCTTCAGACAGTTCAACCCAGTGGGGGAGACTTTCCAACACAGTTATTAGATTTTTATGCTAGTGGGAAATGTATAGTCAATTTCTGGAGCATTTCTACGGTAAGATTTTAGGAATAATATTTTAACATATAGAAGAAATTTTAGGAGACTTGACTGCAATATGTTAATAGGTTCATTTAAGCATCAAATATAAAGATATTCAGATATAATATGTTCTATGCAAATAATAAAATAAATGTAAATTATCGTAGCTTCTTGAATTTCATAGGGTAATTAATTCTCTGTCCCCTATAGAGACACATTTCTCAAACTATAGAACTTAGCATAGGGTAAGTAATATTAACCTTCATTTTCATTTTAGTCAATATTTTATACATTCTAACACGTAAGACTCGTTCACAATTCTCTGTTTCTAAATGGGATTAAAACTAAAAGCTTACAAAGTGGAGGAGCTTTCGACTCTACACATGAATTATAATTGCCAAACTTGTATCCTGCCTTGTATTCAGAGCCTTTTAGAAAGTGGGTGTTCATTCATGTCTCTCAGTCAATTGCATGGCAGAACAAGGGGTATAAAATGGAATATTCAATGCCACAAAATAAATTAGAGCTCTAATTTATTTCAGACAGAGTCCCTGAGATCTCATCCATTTTTCAAAGACTGTGCTGTAGTCCCGACAAAAAGAAAAGCAGGTTGATGTGGAAATCAAATATTCTGGCCTACGGAGATGCATCATATATGGTACCCATGAAGGACTGCCTTGCAAACACTGGAAGATAGTAAGTGGGATTTCCTACAAAGGCTAGGGTTTGGACTCCACATTATCTCTGGAGTCTTGACAAAAGCAGCATGTACAAGTGACCACCAGCAGAAATGTAGTTGAGATAATGTGAACTAAACCTGCTTACTCCTGATAAAGAAAAGATGCTTAGTTTCTGTGCGGCCAAATTAATTTTTGCCAGTAAAATGGAAATCACACTGCTGATGATACAGGCTTTGGTCCAGACTATTTAACAGAGCACTGGGATGTCTGCGTGAAGAAGTAGAGCGAACTGGTATCATCCATTTTACCTGAACTGAGGAGGGCTGTGAGCACCAATCTGGACTTGTTCTCGGGCAGCTTCTGGTCTGTAGGAGTTACACCTCACCTGAAAGAGGGAAGCATCCTTTAAGGGCATTTCTATTCCAGTTTTTCATTTCCCACTGTATTAACTGCTCCTAACTATATTCAAGTGTAATTGGAGAACCAATGGATGAGTTTTAGATCAGATAAAACCTTCATCAGTAGTAATGTCTATTATTCCAACCTCCAGGGTCGAAGATTTTGTCAATGTGGATAATTCCACAAGTGGAATAACTGAGGCTGGCTTCTGGACAAGTGTTTTAACTTAACAGAGACTAGCATTTGTACCCAGAAACATACCAATGCATTCATTACAATCCTCTAGTGCTTTTAATACCCCCTTTCAAATTTAACCAGTCATTCAAATCCATAAATGGAAGCACTCATCAGTTATTGAATATGGTAGTGAAAAGGTAATTTGTACTCTAGGTATTCACTTGCCTCACTCTAGTCTGAAGCTTAGATAGGAAGGCACTCTCCCATCTCCTTTGAAGGTGATGGCTTGCAGGTGCTGTTGAGATGGTTCTAACTCATAGTGACCCTATGTTCAATAGAATGAAACATTACCCAGTCTCACACCACCCTCACAACTATTTCTATGCTTTGGTTAAGCCCATTTTTGCAGCCAGTGTCCATGCATCTCGTTGAAGACCTCTTTCTTTGGGGTTGACCCAGGCTGTACTTCCCCAGGGGTTGGTCCCTCCTGGTAACATGTCCACAAGTGTTTTCATTGTCACTTCTAAGAAATATCTCAGCTGAACTTCTTCCAGGCCAGATTTGTTCATTCTTTTGCAGACCATGCGGTATTCAATATTCTTTGTCCCTCCCTTCATTGGAAAACATCAATTCTTCCTAGGGATTCCTTATTTATTGTCCAGCTTTTGCATGCATCTGAGGCAATTGAAACGATCATGGCTTGGGCCACACTTTAATCCTCAAGGTGACACCTTTGCTTTTTAATACTTTAAAGATATCTTTTGCAACAGATGTTCCTGATTCAATGCATAGTTTTATTTCTTGACTGCTACTCCCATGGGAACTGATTGTGATTCCAAGTAAAATAAAATCCTTGACAACGTCGATCTTTTTTCCATTTATCACAATTCTGCTAATGGACCGACTGGTCCACTTGTGATGATTTTTGTTTTATGTTGAGGTGCCATCTATGCAAAAGGCTGTCGTCTTTGATCTTCTAAGTGCTTCAAATCTTCACTTTCAGCAAGCAAAATTGTGTCATCTGCATATTCCGAGAGACGGTTAGAATCATCTTCCAATCCTGATGCTAGGCTCTGCTTCATATAGTCTAGCTTCTTGAAATAGGTGCTGAGATTAAATTAGGATTGTGAACGATAACTTTGACATGCACTTTCCCTGACTAAAGCGCAGAGTAGTCCTTTTTTGGCTTTGAACTGACTACTTGGTCCTTGCACAAACTCTGCATCTGGAATCTCCATGCTTGGAAATATTTTCCACAATTTGTTATGATCCACAAATGCCTTTGCATCTTCAATACAACGTAGATACACATCTTTCTACTATCTTAGCTTTCAGCCCCAATCCGTCTGACATCAGCAATCCTATCCCTCATTTCCACGTTCTCTTCTGAATCCAGCTTGAATTTCTCCTGTAAATATACCATTGCAACCGGTTTTTAAATTACTGTCAACAAAATTTGACAAATGTGTGATATCAATGGTATTGTTTGATAATTTCAACAGTGTGTTCAATCACTTTTACTTGGAATGGACACGAACATGATTCTCTTCCAGTTAGTTGGCTAGGTAGCTGTCTTCCAAATCTCTTGGTGTAGACAGGTGAGTGCTTCCAGTGCTGCATCAGTTTAATGAGCCATTGCCAGTGGTATTCCATCAATTCCTGGACCTGTGCTTTTCCCTAGTGCCTTCAGTGCAGCTTAGAGTTCTTCCTTTAATACCATAAGTTCCTGATCTAATACTGCCCCCTTGAAATGGTTGAATGTCAACCAATCTTTTTTTTTAACACAGTAACTGTGTATTCCTTCCATTTTCTTTCGATGCTTCATGCATCATTCGATATTGTGCCCAGAGGAACTTTCACTATTTCAACTCAAGCCTTGCATGTTTTCTTCAGTTTCCTCCAGCTTGCAAACTGCCAGGTGTGTTTTCCTGCTTTTCTAACTCCTAAGCCTTTGATAGTAAAGGTGGCTATATGAACGGCTCTGGCCAATGAACTGCAAGCAGAACTGAAAGACTTACGAGCAACTTAAGATGCTATATAAGAGCCATGTTGTCATCTCTCTTTCCCATTCCTACTTCCTACGATGGAAGCCCATGTCAAGATAAAGACTCCAATGTCGGGGTCCTCGAATAACTATGCTCCATATCGGATATGAAGAAGCTTACATAAGAAGTTTGCATCTGCCACAGAACCTATTTAAATCTTGCCTTGAAGCATGTCATGCTGTATGAGGTAGTCTTGAAGTATGAATGTCTAGAACACATAAATATGGAAAGAAGAACACCCCAAGTAGAGTGAAACGTGGAAACACAGACACAGAAGCAGCAAAGAGGCATGTATCAGAGGGAAAAAGCAAGACGTTCTGTTTAACTGTAATGTCTGGCATATAATGGGCAGCAACAGGAGACCAGGTGAAAGAAAGGATGTTGCCACACTCCTGGCAAAGACATAGAGTAGGAGGAAGAAATGAGAGACTAGTGAAAAGATTACTTCTAGGCACCAGGCAGCTCTCAATGAATATGCACTGAACACACAGACACATTAGGCATTGGGCTGCTAAATGAAAGGTTGATGGTTCAAACCCACCAGCCACTCTATGGGACAAAGATGAGCTGCCTGCTCTGGTAAACATTTGCAGTTATGGGAACCCTCTGAGTCAGGATCAACTCGGTGGCAGTGAGTTTGGTTTGAATTTTTGAAGTAGGAGGATGAGAGACATAGCTGAGGAAACACTTGATATGTCACAGCAACTACAGGGATATTGGACTCAGGAAAGGTACTATGTGGCTATTGCTTTTGATGAAGACAAACGCCAGTCATGATGGTCCCGCATCTGACTTTGAAGACGTTTTCGTGTGCTGGCTAATGTGAAGTTGTTTCTGGCCTTTCCTTTGACCTCGTTTCTTCGTCAGTTATTTCTTTTTATATCCTTTCATTATATACCACTCTCTTCGCTTCATGTGTCATTTAAGCAACTTCTGTAAACACATTATGTTTGTTACTGGTTTCCTGCCACCTTCCAAGAGGGAAACAAGCTTTACTTCCTAGAATAAGCAGATTTACTCCAATGTGCAAAAGATTTTTAAATCCTCCCTACTCTATCAGTGGGAAAGGCGCCAAGGCAAAGCTCTCATTAGTGTTATGAAATAGCTTTTCATCCCCCCTCCACCAAATCTCTTCAGTTTAAAATAAATCAGATATCAGTTGATATTTTATTTGGAGACACTTGAAATTTATGACTGTAACATCAGTATTGATTCGTCTCTTTCAACTATAAAGAGACATTGTGGACTAGGCTATAACTAAGAACTGATTAGTACTTGTACTTCGTCTGCTAGAGCAGTGGCCAGCCAATTTTTTCTCTAGGAAGCCCTGGTAACCCAGTGGTCATGCGATGGGCTACTAAGGCAAAGGTCAGCAGTTTGAAAACAGCCACTCCAAGGGAGAAAGATGAGGGTCTCTATGGGCCATAAGGTCTCTGTTGCAACTACTCAGCTATCTCAAAATAGCATGGACTGACCCACAGACATACCTATATGAAGCATGGCTATTTGCCAAGAAACCATTATTTACAAAAACAAGAAGCAGATCATACTGGGCCCATGGGCCTTAACATGCTAACCCCTGCTCTAGAATTCTCTCACAATGCTTGTGTGTTTATTTTTGGTATATGGCTTAGTACTGACCTAAAAGAAAGTGTCCTTAGTTGGATGTTATAGTCTTATCCTTAGCTAAAGTCTGGTAGCCTTATATGAGGGAGCTTGGTGGTGCTGTAGGGTAAGCGCTGGACTGCTAATCACAAAGTTAGGGATTGAAAACAGTTGAGGCTCTCTGTTCTCATGAAAGTTTACAGCCTCAGAAACCCTGTCTACAGGGTCACTGTGAGTCGGAATTGGTGTGATGGCAGTGGGTATATCCTTTGGTGAGCACTTCATCGAAAAATGTCAAGTGTCTCCAATATACTCAGCCTATAGCTGATGAGCCAACATAATGGGGAGTTTGAATCTCCTCCCATATTGTGATATGAGAACATATCACAATAAAAAGGACAGATATGGCAATCCAGGTTTGCTCACTGGGAAGACTCAAAGGCTGGTAGTGTGTTGCCAGAAATCGGGTTTTTGTTGTTGTTGTTTTAATGACTCCAATGTTGTTGACATCAAGTTGATAAATGGTCATTTATTTACTGTTCTTTAGTGTTATCATCTCAGCTGTAAGAATGGAAAGAATCCAGGCAGATGACAATCCCTTAACCAAAGTTAAAAGTGGAGTGCATGGGAATGAATGCATTTTCTGGGGAGTGAATGCAAAACCATATGTATAAATGACTGCATAAACAAAAAAATTGCCTAAGAGCCTCCATCAACCTACCTCTGACCTCTTTGCAAAGGGGCTTACATCTTTTGATGTGGAGTGCATAACCAATAACAGAGCAGAAGTAGCCTTTGCCTCATGATTCAAACTCAGAATTTGGCCTTATTTAGTTAGTGTATATCTTCCCTACATGAATCCCTTTCAATGTCTGCACAGAAAACCTTCAAAGCTGCCAGCAGAGTGGCATGACTCTTTTTTTT
>NW_022103951.1:5681310-5701333 GCF_000313985.2 Echinops telfairi
AAACATAGTCTTAAGGATTCCCCATTGGAGGAGAGGTGTAAGTTAGTCGGCAAAGGAGTGAGAGAGATGCAGAAAAAGGCCAGGGCCTTACAAACAGGTTGCTAGGCATAGTTATAAGTAGCATCAAATACATTAGAATATCAAACTATAATCAAGTAACTGGCCATATGGTGGATTAACCCACTTGCTAAAAATTACCAATAAGCCTCAATTCGATCAGTTAATTAAGTGCCATAAAATAATCATCTGAGATGTAACCTAAAAATAATCATCAATATAAAACTCTGGCTAAAAATCAATGTTGTATCATTACCCTTTTCTTTCAAATCTTTGATTAAGGAAATGCGCCAATGCCCTGTGGTTCTTGATCTACTCACATGAGCATAACTCAAGAAGAAGAGCTGGTTGTTGGTGAAGGTGATGCCCGGTAGGAGAGGTTCCTCCACTCCCTGCCTTTGGTCATTGACCCATTTCCTGTAAGCCTAGTAAGAGAAGAGCAGACGGTCACTAGAAATAGCCTTTGCTTCTCTTTGCACGTCCAGTGCAAGGATACTGAACAAAACCCCAAGGCAAATACCATGTGAAAATGCACTGTGCAAAATTTTCCTTTAAGGAGACACACATGTATCTTAAAATGCAAGTTGATGACCTAGTGCCTAACAGTGAGGCAGGTTTCCTTGCAAAAGGACCTTATACCCAATAGATCCAAAGCAAGTGGACCAAATGGTCAAGATGTTAAGTGCAAAAAGCATTTTTTTCCTCCTATGCCTACCAGGGAATAAGCAAACGTAACACAATTAGGAGACCTAAAACAACAAATTCTGGTGTCAGTATATAGCCACTGAGAAAATTTGGTTTCTGAGAAAGGGAGAAAGCTATTATCTTCTGTCACTATCATTTTATAAAGGGATATATATATATTTTTAAATCATTTTATTGGGGACTCTTACAGCTCCTATCACAAACCATACACATATCCATTTTTTGTCAAACACATCTGTACATAAGTTGTCATCATCTTTTACAAAACATTTTCTTTCTACTTGAACCCCTGGCATCAGCTCATTTTCCCCCCGCCCTCCCTCCCCCATGCCCCTTGATAATTTTCATATCTTACACTGACATCTCATTTTACCCACTTTTCTGCTGTTCATCCCCCTGGGATGGGATCATTGGGATTGGTTCTCCATTAGAACCCACCCCCAACCCTTACCCTCCTAGTTCATTGCTCCCCTTATTGGTCCTGAGGGGGTTATCTGTTCTGGATTCCCTGTGTTGCGAGCTCTTATCTGTACTAGTATACCTGTTCTGGTTTAGCCAGATCTGTAAGATAGAATTGGGGTTATGGTAGTAGGGGAAGGGGGAGTATTAAAGAACCAGAGGGAGGTTGTGTGTTTCATTGGTGCTGTACTGCACCCTGACTGGCTCTTCTCTTCCTGTGGCCCTTCTGACAGGGGGTGTCCAATTGACTACTGATGGGCTTTGGGTCTCCACTCTGCCCTCCCCCTCATTCCCATTGATATGATTTTTATTTTGTTTTGGGTCTTTGATGCCTGATACCTGATCCCATCAATACCTTGTAATCAGGCACCATCAATCAGCTTTCTTTACATTTGCTTATGCACCCACTTTGTCTTCAGCAATCGTGTCAGTGAAGGTGAACACCACAGAGTGCCGTGTTAATAGAATAAACTGTTCTTGTGTTGAGGGAGTACTTGAGTGTAGGCCCAATGTCCATCTGCTACCGTAATAAATACATGTACATAGCTCTATTCCCCTGTCATTGTATATAAATGTATTTACAGATATGCATGCCTGTATTTAGACCTCTGTAACTGTCCTATGAGGGAGGTATACCTTAACTGGAATACAGGAAGGACATAATCTCAGGGTAATAGCCTGGTCTTTACATTGGATGCCCTTAGCTTTATGAAAATCTTTCCACATTATCCTTGTGAGTCATGTCACCTCAGAGCAGTTGGATGATGAAAACAGGATTATGGACTCTTACCTGACCCAGCATTTGCGAACCACTAGCCTGTGGCCATAATTGAGAAGTTTCAGGAGAGAATTATAAAGAAGCCTAGAGAGAGCTGTACTCAAGGAAAACTCATAGGGCCCTACCCCCAAGGAGATTTGTATACCATGCTTTGATATAAGTTTTACATACTCTCCTTTAAATACATGACTATTCAACTCAAAAATTATCCCTATAGTGACTTTCTACCCCTAAAAGAAAGAAATGCAGCTCTATCTATAAAATAGCATCCATGGGGAAATTGAATTTTATTTACAGCAATTCTCTAACATTTGATAGTGCACAGGCATGTTCTTGGGCAATCATTTAATTTCAAAAAATTCATAGCCAGTGTGGCAGCGCATACCCTAAAAGCTTCCCGCAGACCTCCGTTATCGGCAATATTTTCTCCCAGAGTCCTCTTCCCCTTCACCTAACAAAAACGGAAAAGGAAAAAAGGGTACTTCGCAGTCAACTATCATTCAACAAAGTATCCTTTTAAAGAGAAAATTATATCCAATAAGTCAGAGATAATCATAGTACGTCGGAAGATGGCAAACGAACTCCTGCAAGGTGCTCCTAAATATAATACGTTATATTTTATTATGCTGCACATTTCTTTCTCACACACCTCTTTATTCTCACCAATTTAGCCAGCTCCCATAAAATGATAATAGTATTCTGAGTAGCTCTGGCCTAATGGGGAAAAAATAGAAATGTCAATATACAGGCTACTTCCCCTGATTAACTCACACAGTCTGAGATTTTCTGAGATTTCTCACTGTGCCTGGGCTTCCACGAATGTACCTTCCAGACAGAAACAAGATTTCAGGACCAAACATCATCCTTCCACCTTCAGCAATTTCCATGAAAAATTAAAAGGGTAGCTCTTGTGGGGTGGGGCAACAAATAGCAAGAGTGCAAATCACAAGGTCAAGATTTGTAATGTGTATGACAATGAGTCCAGTGTGGTGAAGAAATTCTTGAATTCTTGCATATCTTAACTTCAAACCATTCTAAACCAATACAGCTCTAGAGGTAAGTTTGGCCTGCTGTCAGTGGCTGCCACTTGGACAAAAAACAAAAGTTGTAGAAGAGTACACCCACACATTGTCGACTTGGGAGTCATACAGCCCATTCAACTCTAATCTCAACTCTACCATGGTTTCTTCACTTCTTTCAACCTGTAGTGTGTCCCTGAGCCCTGGTGGTATAGTGTTAGGCTGCTAACTATAAGGGCAGTTCCTACATGGTGACGATGAATTCGAATCGGCTCGATGGCAATGAATTTGAGAGTTTTGAGTACTATGTACATGTCTCATGAGCAGAATGAGGAATAAATGCGTTTCAGTAAGTAGACTGAAAAGTCTACCTCCTACGCCTGACCTAAAATAATTGACAGGAAATATGTACTCTCTTCCTCCAAGGAAATAATTCTTCTGTTGAGTATATCACAAAGTAGAGAAATCTTAATTACCATTTACTGTGCGCTTATCACATGTCAAGCATTGTTCTATTAACTCTTGTAACTATCACATCAAATTACTGCGTTCTGAAATATTTACCCCTTTGAAAGGTAAAGACTCTGAGGTATGTTAAGAAACGTGTTTAAGTTCATGAAATTAAAAGTTGACCAAACCAAGATTAGGACCCACGTTGTACGGTAGAAGCCTGCCACTAGGCTTCTGTTGACGCAACCTGGACTCTGGGTGGATTTTTACAATGTGCTAACCCCAGGCCTAAATACATATGCAGAGAAGCACCCTCTTTAGGCCTTCTCATATTACAATCAAAGATGCAACTATGTGTACACAGTTTTGTAGATCTGAACCAACACAATGAGCAGAGAAATGGCTTTCAAGGACACTTGGTCAAGAACCTAGAGCTTCTCCACAGGAACATCGATTGATGTACATTTCTCCCCCTGAAAAAGGAGTGGGTTCACTTGTGCCAAATATGAGCCCTGTCAGTATTTATAGACATTCACTTAAAAACTAAGTATAAAAGTATTCACCTAGATTTTTCTGGAGTGCTCCAAAGAACCCTAAATATACTACACTGGATAAGGTTTTCTCCAACCCCAGTAAGATAACAGGATGGTGGTTATTCTTGGTCAAGGGACCAAGAGACCTTGGGAAAAGCACACTCAGATATACTGATGTGTTCTAGTGCTCCGGGGTCACTGTGCTTCTGTCAGATGCTGTGCTCTTTACTAAGTGAGTTAGGGATCTACAGTGCATGCATTTTACAGCCATACCTCTCAGCAGTTCTTCTTGCCAAATGCAATTAGACAAATAAGTGTCTAATTAGAAAGGTAGGGATAGGAAATTCAATGGAAAATAGATAAAATTTTACATTGTAAACTGTGCTCAAATATTATTTCCTCTATGATGGAAATCTGTCAACATCAGCAAATTAAAAGAGAAAATTCATATAACCTTATCAATAAATATTGAATAGACATTTGTTCAAGTTTATCAGCCATTCTTGATAATTCCTAATTCATTTCATTTCATCCCTGATGAAATACTAAAGAAAAGAGGCATGGAAGGAACAACTTGATAAAACAACAAATTTTATCCTAACCTATCTTCGCAAAATAGAGTCGACCATAAGGATATGGATGGAGTAAAGCCTCTTGGAATACGCCCTCAGGGTCTTATCCTGATGGGGCACAACTCAAAATGAGAAGAAAATCTATTACTAATTGGAACTTGGGATGAACAAAGTATGAATCTTGGAGAAATCAAAGTCATTAACAATAAAATCGAACACATAAAAATTGATATCTATTTTGAATCAGAAAATCATACGGTTCACTATGGTAGGAATGGCATAATCGAGAGGAATGGCATCGCATTCATCATCACAAAGGACATCTCAAGATCTGTCTTTAAGTACAGTGCTGTCTGTGATAGGATAATGTCTCGCCACATACAAGGAAATCCAATCAATACAACTATTATTCAAATTCATGCACCAACCACTAAGGTTAGCGATGCAGAAATTGAAAAATTGTCCCAGCATCGTCAGTCTGAAATTGATCAAACATATAATCAAGATGCCAGAAAGATGTTTGCTTGTGTTTTATGGACTATGTCGATGCATCAGACAGTGCGGATCATAACAAACTATGGATAGCCTTGAAAGGGAAGAGAATTCCAGAACATCTAAGTGTGCTCATGAGGAACTTATACATAGGTCTGGAGGCAGCTATGTGAACAGAACAAGGGAATACTGCGTGGTTTAAAATTAGGAAAGGGTTGCATCCTCTCACCATACTTATTTAATCTCTATGCTGAGAAAATCATCAGAGAAGCTGGCTTATATGAAGAATAATGTCCAACCTGAGAGATGTTGGTGACACACCTTGGCTTGCTGAAAGCGAGGAGGACTTGAAAAACTTGATGAAGATCAAGGATTGCAGCCTTCAGTGTGGATTATGACTCAACATGAAGCAGACGGAAATGCTCACAACTGGACTAATAGATAGCATCATGAGAAATGGAGAAAAGATCGAAGTTGCCTTGCTTGTGTCTACAATCATTGCTCATGGAAGCTGCACCGGAAGAGATCAAATGTGTTGCATTTGGTGAATCTGCTGCAGTGTTGAAGAGCAGGTTTGAAGACTACGGTGAGCCTGACCCAAGCCATGGTATTTTCAATGGTCTCAGATGCATGTGAAATTAGCCACTGACGAAGGAAGACTGATTGAAGAGACCATGGACTGTCAAAAGCACACACCAATCTGTCTTGAGAGAAGTGCAGCCAGAGTGCTCCTGAGAGGCAAGATGGCAAGCTTTGTTTCACAGCCTTTGGACAGGTTGTCAGGAGAGACCATTCCCTGGAGAAAGACCTCATGCTTGGTAAGTAGAGGGGCAGCGAAAAAGAGGAAGGACTTCAACAAGATGGTTTGACCCAGCGGCCACAACAATGGGCTCAAACATAAGCACTGTGAGGATCAGGCCAGACCAGGCAGCATTGTGTTGTGTTGTATATACAGTTGCTGTGAGTCAAAACCAACTTGATATCACCTCATAGCAACAGCATGGGTGTTATAGGGAAGGGAATAGGGGAGAAATGGATTAAATGATCATAGAGCAGCAGTTCTCAACCTGTGGGTTGCCTGATTCATCACAGTAGCAAAATGACAGTGATGAAGTAGCAATGAAAATGTTATGGTTGGGGTCACCACAACATGAACTGTACTAAAGGGTTGTGGCACCACTGTCTTAGAGTTTATACAGAAGTATAAATGCCTGAAAATGGCCAAGTCCACGAAGAGTGAATGAGAACTTACATTGACAGGTATCAGAGTAAACTGTAAAACCACAGCCATGTTAGTGGTACAGAAATCAACTCGTAAGAGCAGTAGAATAGAATTAATCATGTTGACAAACATGATAGTTTAGTTCAGTGAGGGGGGGAAAAGTAGTGGACTCTCAAATCAAACCCCCCCCAAAATGTCATATGCAGGAAGATTTCAATATAAAATAGTAAAACACAAACCTTCCCAGAAAAAAAAGTATTTCTGGATTATGAAATAAATTGGCTTGATTCAGAGGTATTGTACAAGTGAGATAGGTATATTTGACTATTTAAATGTTTTACATTTTAGTATACAAAGTTCAAAGGATGAATAACATTTGGGGAGGAAATGTGTGTAAGGTGAGTGACAGATAAAATTTTACCATAAAAGGTCTCATAAATTGACAGGAGGGTGGCAACCCAACACATGTTCCTTCATACAGTACTGGTGGACATATGACATGTGATAACTTTAGGAATGCATCCAATAGGATGAAAAATGTACATGTAAGGGAATGCACTGCAGCAGCATTTACTGTGGTAAAATAATTAGAATCAAGTGTAACCCCCTCAACCAAAAAAGTCACTTGAATACAATCTTGTACAAGGCAAAATGCAAATACGTGCATGGGGGCTTGAAAAAAGTGCATGGAAACACGGAAAGGAAAAGATAATGGAATGTTTCCACAAACTTTTTCAAGCCCCCCCGCACATGTGCACATTTACAAGGCGCCTTTCTTTGGTTCCACCATCTCAGAACTCCTGATCCATTCATGCTCATTCGTTCAAAATAGTGACGTTTTATTGAAAGGAATTATGCCTAACTAGCATGTTTCATAGAGTGTTCAAAAACACTCCTCTATGAGATGGGCTGGCACAGACTGGGCCTTATTTGGTTCTGTTATACCAGTGGTTCTCAACCTGGGGGGTCGAATGACCCTTTCACTGGAGTTGCCCGACTCATCACAGTTGCAAAATGACAGTGATGAAGTAGCAACAAAAATAATGTTATGGTTGCGGGTCACCACCACATGAGGAACTGTATAAAAGGGCCATGGCATGAGGAAGGTTAAGAACCACTGTGGTACGCAGAGAGACACCTGTGTAAGCCCGAACTCAGTGGGACTGTTTTGTTTTTCTGGGTCTCCCGCGTTTTTACCTTACAGTCTTAACCACTTTCCAATCCTTCATTTTAGTGGAAAATCATCGAATTTTCCTTCTCTGACAGGTGTTTGAGTTACAGGGGATCCAGTTTCTGCTGGCTTTACTGTACACTAGGTGGCCATGATGCCCACCCAACTCTACAACAACTAACAATAGTCTGGAGGGGAGTTCTTTAAAAAATGACATGGGATGTTGATTTAGAACAATGTTGTTTCTGAAGGGAACATCTAAGTCTTCACCATTTTGTTGCGCTTTGCCTTTATGGATTGATACATTAAGGATGACAGTGCCCTTTGCATTTCTAGTTATCTCAGGAATAGATTCTTCTCAATTTCCTGGGACTATTTCAAAGTCATAAATTGTATTCTTTATCTGGACTACAGGATTTCGATTTAGTCTAGATCTAGAAAACAAAACGTCTGTGAGCCTCAAACCTAAGCTTGTATCTGAATCACCTGGAGGGTGTGTGGAACCCCAAATTGTTGGGCCCTAACCCCTGAGGCATCTAATTCAGTAGGATGCAAGCAGCATTTCTAACAAATTCTAATAAGGCTAGGGGTTCAGAGACCATCCTTTAAGAACTACTGGCCTAAATCTAGATAATGTTCTAATGGGAGAAAAAAACACCCACATAATGTTCCCTTAACTGGAATTGTACTCACATTTAAGCCAGCTTTCTTCCAATAATAGCTGCTGTACTGGTTGACCATGCACTTTGTTTTTTCTTTAAACTTTTCTTCTGAGTCAACAGACCACCAAGGATCCAGGTTTCCGCTCTTATCATATTTTCTCCCTAGGAAAAGTAGGCAAAGGGGGATGTGGGTTATGGATGGAAACAAAATTGTTCATCTTCCTTTCCCCCCACTTCAACAAGTCTTCAAGAGGTCGTCACTGCAGCAGGGAACAGTCCTCCTGCAAGCTCTGGCTTCCTCCCAAGGGGGGGAAGTTCCTTCTAAGGAACAAACAGCATTTAAAAAATGAGAGTTCTCCATTTATCACATGCTTTAGTCAGTCAATTTTGGCTCCTTTGTTTTCACCTGGTCTGTCCCAAAACCTTCTCTGGATTACGAAATAAAATGGCTCCATTCAGAAAGCCCATGGAGAGAGTTTGCTCGCCCCTGCCAGTGAAATTCCAAATGATCCATTGGAATAGCCCCGCTGAGTCATTCACACCACAGGAACACAGACCCTGACTCAGCACTGCAAGACGGGTCTCCTCCAAATTGGTAGGACCCTAGAGCCAGATAAGACCTCTGTTATGAATCCTCTCACAGCAATCGGTGTGCATGGAAGGTTGCTCAACGCGGACCAGCTGAAACACGAATCGTCATCTCCAAAACAGAGTGGGGGAAAACCAGGAACACGTGCTTTCTTGTTAAATGCTCATTCTTCGTGTCTTCCACACTCTCCACACAAAAGTGTGAGTGCATCTCTAGTGGCTTCGAGACACCACAGGGCTTACAGAAAAGTCCCCCAAGGAAAGGTGTCAACTGGAACAATCCAAAGCTCCTAGACAAAACTGCATGCCACTCACACCACTCCCTGGAATAGCTTGGACTCACTGCTGCCCTTCCCCCACTAACCAACCAATTGTTACATAGTTCCTGGGCTGGTACTTAGGGAGTACACTTCCAGGAAGCTCTAAGGAAGAATTACATGAGGGGGCTTCAAAATGTTCATGGAAATTCCATGTCTTTTCATTTCCCTTTCCTATGAACTTTTTCAAGGCCCCTCATATTTTACTTACCATATATACTCGAGTATATACGGTAAATCTCCTAGGAAGAAAAGCCCAGAAACAGGAGTTGACCTTCAGTTTTTGTTTCTTAGCCAAGCATCTCCTCTCTGAGAAACCCATTATTGGCGGGAAAAATTCGATGAGTGGGGATTCACCAGCTACATTTTAGCAGGGTAGGGGAGTCTAGCGGAACAAAAATCCTCTAGCTAGTTTAGGATGGGGAGGGGAAGCATAATAAGAACCTTCCAGAAGGAGTAAAACCCAACAAGCTCTCTGGCCCTGAGGTAGGCATCTAGGAAAGGTGGAGCCTACCACAGGCACAAAAGAAAGAGACCCCTTGTATCCAACAATGCCTTGGATTAGCCATGGTTTTGAGTTTGCCTGTAGATCACTGTACAGATGTGTGACAGTCATTGGCTGCTAATTTGTGTATCTTCAGGATTTCCTGTCGCTTTCCAATAATACCGCAAGGAGAAAAAGGGTGCTGATTTTTAAATGATGTTCTCAAAGGGAGATCATTTATACCATATTCTATTTCCTTCTGCTTAAATGGCATCATAATATATACCATGTCATATTCCATATTATGCAATATTTGGAAAGCACAGTCTTTTTTAAAAAGTCTGCATATATATCAGTATACAGTATATAGCTGATGGATTAAGCACCGCATAATCCTCAAAATAGTACAGAATCAGTCAGCCAAACTCTAGAATCCTATCAGTGAGTCTCACTTGGCAGAGCATTTACCTCTGGGGAGAACAATACAAGATGGTAAACAAAGCAATGACAAAGGGGAGAGGGATCAAGCTGTGCCTGGAAATACTGTGGCCACCACAGCGATCCCGATCAGAGTGCAAAGCTAATTTCACTGAAACTACAGGACCTCCCGCCTGCCCTGCCCACCCCCCAATAATCAATGGGAACAATTGTTTATTTATTGCAAAATATCACAGCAAGGCATGGAGGAAAGTTTTTAATCAGCAATCACATTGCTTTAGATAATCTTCAATCTATGATGCTGTTAAGCATGGAAAATAGCAATCATTAACACCCATATAGTCATTATCACAGAAGCAGCAGCTAATAAAATGAACCAGTACTTACCATTATTATCAAATCCATGCGTAAACTCATGTCCAACAATTACTCCTATAGCACCATAACTCAGAGATCTATGGCATAAATACATGATTTTGAGAAAAGAATAAGCATGAATCTCGGAGCATAATCTTTTACTTTTTGTTCAGTGAAAGCCAAGATCATCTGTTTTCTACTAACCACAGTAATAAAAATCTAATCATTGCACCTACAGAACTCTAAAAAGATATAAACAGTCTCTTCTGATGGGAAGGGACAAACACTGTAAATCCTGATGATGACTTGTGACCTGCTATCATCCCTAATAACCCCTAATCGGGGAAAAAAGAAAATATACATCCTAACGCTGTCACTTTCATATGTGGGCCTTAGTGAAATCTCCCCGTGAAATGACTGTCATGGCCATTATTGTTAGGTGCCGCTAAATTGGTTCCAACTCATACTGACCGGTCTTAGGTTTGAGCTCATTGTTGCAGTCACTACGTCAGTCCATCTTGTGGAGCGCCTTCCTCTTTTTCTCCGTCCTTCTACTGTACCGAGCATGATGTCCTTCTCCAGGGATGGGGAAAAGGTGCTTGCTAAAGTCCCTTCCAGAGCCAAGTTTTCTAGGATTCTCAATCTGGCCCAGCTGTGTTTTATATTTATGAGGGTGGGGGCGAGTGTGACCTCTGGGCTTAGGCCTGAAGAGACCTAACATGACCAGTGGGGGCGAGTGTGACCTCTGGGCTTAGGCCTGAAGAGACCGCCCGCTTCCAGCCTTCATCTTCGTGAAGGTAATCACAATATAGAGAGAGAGCCTACAAAGTGAGTGACAAGGGCTCCGTCAAGGCCCCGTGGTTGGAGCATGCTCAACTGAGGTACCAGGCAGGAGAATGAAGTCGCCTTCGGTCCTCCAGTCCTGGTGGCGCTGTCCCAGCCGCAGCCACCTAGCTGTCCAGACCCAGTCCTGTGCGAATTGCAGAAGCAGGAGCCGGGAAGTGCTTGTTTGGGAGTGTTTCATTACATAGCAGGACATACAAATGAAACACGGCTTATTCCTAGTATAGAGAGAAACCAGCAAGTGGGTTTCCGTAAGTACGTGTCATGATTTTCTCTTTCATCTACAAGTTCTGGGAAGGCCAAGCCTTTAACTGCGTATTCACTACTGAAGTCTCTAGCTATCCACTCAACAACTCCCTGCCATTGCTTTGACCCTACAGAGCAGGGGAGAACTGTCCTGTGGGTTTCCAAGATGGTAACTCTCTAGAGAGTAGAGAGCCTGGTCTTTCTCCCTCCATGTACCTAGGACATAGTAAAAATGTAACAAAGATTTAGCTCACTGATTAATTTTACCATTTCATGCAAGTGAACGATAACGTATGCTAGCCATTGAAAGGGATCACTTAGAATCCTTACTGTAGGGAGTCTTCATGAGACTCAGTTAAGCTAAAAATATTTTGTAGTCGGTGCCTGACATGCAACATCGGCCCGCAAACAGGACCCATAACTGGAAGGAATGGAAATTTTCAAAGCAACATGTTATTACAGGACATAATGATCCTTAACATGCTAATTGTTTGTCGCAACTATACCCAAGGAAGTGCTGTAAGAGTTCATTTTTCCCCTTGGTGGCAATTCTTTCCTTTGTAATTTCTTTCCTGCAAGGTAATTTGCATTTGAAAAAAAATGTTTCCTACTGTTTTTCCATCATTGCAAACCTTCATTAAAGGAGTAAGAGTAAAATTATGCATTTCAATCATAGAGTTATCATAGCAGTGTGCAACAAACTTGTAATTTTACATAGTGCTAATTTTTGCAGCAGTAGCTACCACTGAACAGCCTGTAACATTTCGTTTATCCAGGTCTCTCATCCCTGAGAACAGTGCAGCATCCTGGCCACTTATTTACTCAGTGCGCCTGGATTCGGGATGAAAGATAGAAGCTTATAGAAACTGTCCTACAATAACGGTTATGTAAGTGGGACTGCCCTAATGAGCTGCTTTTTTCCAAAGGGTAATAGAGAATTCTGGAAATGATTGAATCATTGTACCTTTCAATTCTCAGTTATGTAATCACAATCCTTTATGCAAGAGACCAAGAAAAAAGTCATTTTAGATGACTAAGCCTTGCAGTGACCATGGTTCATAATATTAAACTCACATTCTCCATTGTATCAGTGAACATTAAAAGTATGTCATTTATTTAAAAAATAAACTGGTGCGCATTTTGAAATGCAACTGACTTTTGGGGGCAGGGGGCTCTATCCTCCCAAAAATACAGTGGGGAAGATGGTCATTTTACCTGCTCAATTTATCTGTTCTTACTACTCAATGGGTTTAGCATATACACAGGGTTTGCTGTCTGGACTAAACATCTCCAGAGCTGTGCCATGCTAGGGGTGCAAAATCCTGGTGCTAGAAATTGCTCGAAGGTCATCTAGTTCAACTCCCTACCAGAAGCATGAAACCTCCCTGCCTCTACAAAAGCCGTGCTAATAGTCATGAGACTTCTACATAAGCATTTTCAATGACCACGAGCTCACCTTCTTCCTGTCCCTGAGGCAGCCCACACCTTCCTTGAGCAGTTCTGCCATAAATGAAATGAAATCTGCTTCCTGTGTCTGTGTGGTCTCTAGGTGAGCACCTTCTTAGAGCCCTGAATACAAGCAATGTTCCTGTTACCTAACGTTTCTTTGACAATGTGAAGACAGCTACAGAGGTCCCCCCCACTTAAGTGTTCACTCATTAATTCTAGATCAGTGTTTCCCCAGACCTATTCGATAACAGTAGCGGATCACCTGGGCATGGGCGAGGGGATTTGGAAGCCTGAGTTAAACACATTTAAAGAGGTTGCTTTGGGGGCAGATCTTCTTGGAAATAGGTATGCGGGCAAGGAGTGTGATTCTCTGAAGCGTGGGGAGGGGGAAACAACAGCTTCTATTACAACTTGGTGGAATATACTCTGGGAAACGGCGTCTTACGTCAGACCCAGTCCTGATCCTCCCCCTCAACCATGCAGCCTGTTCCGGTCCTTTAATTAGACCCAGCACTAAGTGTGAGCTGAGCTGGGCAAACCAAAATGGAAGTGACTAAATGGATAGGATCAAAACGAATTTTCTGTGCACTGTCACCCAGTAAGCAAAGGCATATTATAAAAGTGGGGATAGCACCGAAATCCTCATTGTATTTGGAAAGTCTGAAGTCTCTCTAATTTGTTGGTATTAACGACCTAGAAATTGGTTTCAGTAATTCCAGATCCTGTTAATGTGGACGTGATTTAAAGTTACCAACATTCTACTTCTGCAGACAATTTGATGATCTTATTCATATGCTCAGCATCTTCAATATTTTCTGTTCATGTTCAAGCCTTCAGAACCTTCTAATACCAAACCTCAGCATTCGGTTGTGCCTTCTCTTCTGCTACTTCCCACAATACACCGCTTGAACCAGCCAAACTCAACCACAAAAGCCTCTTCCTTCCTTTTCTCACATGGATCCTTCCCCCTTTGGAATGATTTTAGTTCATTGCCATCAGCTCAAATCCCAGCCAGCCTTCAAGGTGCAAAGATCTTCAGTGTGCATCACTGGGTGGCGAAATACATACACATGAAACACCTCCTATGTGGAAGTTAGCTTTCCTGTCCAGCCATCCACCTTAATAATTAGGGTCAGAAAACAAAGGCCTCAGATGGTAAGATTGGGGTTGGCCTGCACTGGATTCCATCCTCTAGTTCTGGTGAATAACTTCCTGGCTTTGCATTTTGACTTTACGTGGTATGTTTTTATATATCACAAATAACACACACATCGTGCACACAGGAACCAAAGGTACAATAGGGTTGAATGGTGTGCACAAACATGAACAAGCACACAGAAGAGTAGGTCATCCTCACTCATTATTTCCTCCATGGATTTACTTACCGGGGATACTCTGTTCCCCAAAAGAATGGCTTCTGGAGTTCTCCTGCTGGAAATCCTGGGGGAAAGGCAAACAAAAATTGTAAGGCGACAGAGATTGGTTCCATGAAAAGCACCTCTAGGAACGAATAAGTGGGACTCTGATAAGGGACCATGATTTCCATTCAAACTACAATTTGCCTTGATCACCAAAAGGAGACCACAGAAACATGAAGGATGGCTAAGGAACCCAATCATCATCTTGCTGATTCATGTTACTTCCCTGTATGAGCCAACCCATTATGCTGAAAATGACATCACAGGAAAGGGAGTGAGTGGCCCACAGACCCTTTTCCTTCGGTCCTTCATCATCAATAAGCTGAAAGTAGGAGTAGTGGATGCACACATAGTAAGAAGTGACTTCAAAACAGTTGATTTGGTCTCATTGTTCCGGTAAGAACAAAACATAGATGCACGTACAAGCTACAGGTACAAACAGTGTCCTTTCGGCGAGTCCACATAGAACTGGAGAGCTCTTCTATTTGCATCTCAAACTGGCAATGCCTAATGTAAAAATGAATGGGAAGTTCTTGCCACTTTTTCATTTTTATTTGTTTTCCTTATGAAAGGGTCACGGCATTAGGAAGGTTGAGAAAGACTGCTATCAGGCATCACATTAGCCTACTGAGCTGGATCTGCTCAGCTTGTAAGGGCCGTGCAACCAAACAGTGCTCAAGCAAGTCTGATGCCCTCAGGCAAGGTTGGCTGGAATGAATGGATTAGTGATGTAAGCTGCATGTTTGGGGATGTCAACCAGCGAGGGGGCAGAAATGTGTCCGTGGCAAAAAGCACCAATAGCAAACACTGACATCGGTCCCTGTCCAAACACCTGACACCGATCCTGTGGATAACGTTTTCATAAGTAACCCAAAGCCATCAAGTTGATTCCAACTCATAGCAAACTCTACATAGAGTTTTGGGGCTATGAATCTCTACAGGAGCAGACAGCCTCATCTTGTTCTTGTGGAACAGCTGGTGGGTTTGAACTACCAACCTTACTGCTAGAAGCACAACATCTAACCCACCGAGCCACCAGAGCCCCTTCATATCAGCTCAAAGGCTCAAGTCGAACTCATTCATCTATTACTTAAGACCTTATGGCACTACATGAAAATTATAACTGCACCTCCCTAGCTTTCACTGATAAAAATTCATCTGTGATGTGCTTAAAGTCTTCCCTCCTCCCCAGTTTCTTCTCTTTCTACACTCAGCAGAGCAAGATCACAGTCTGCCTTGACCCCCAGAAGTTCTTACATGTGAAAGTATTCATTTTCATTTGCTGAACATTCTCACAGCTGGCAACAGAGATTTCTGAATAGTGTTCCTTCATGAAAGAAGCACTCAGGGCAAGCACATGCCTTACCTGACAGACTCATCTGCTAGGATATAGCTCACATCCCAACAGGCTAAGCTCGGTCTCCTATCTCGCCAGGTGGATTAAGTACCCTTTACCAAAGTTGGCAGTAATAAATAAATAAATGGACAGGGAATACTTTATAAAAGGCTTTTGAAAATGTTTTCCTGCACACCCATCTAATTCTCTTAGTTCCATCCCAACACTGCTTCACCGCTGGCTTGACACTCATCTAACTCCTTTTACTATTTGTGGGAGGCATTACCCACAGTGTAAGTGTGAGTGTGTGGCCCATCAGCAACCTAACTTAGGGATGACGTAAGGCTGGGCAGGGTTTCTTTCCTTTGTGTGTGGTTTCAACACGAGTAGGACTAACTTGGTGGCAGCTAGCAATATCACACACGCACGCACGCACGCACGCACGCGCGCGCGCGTGCATGTATACATATAGAGAGGGAAGGAAAATTCTTAACTATTCAATTTGCAGAAATCAAGAAACTTGATAAAAGGTAGTATTGGCTAGTGTGTAGGAAGCACACTAGCCAGCATGTACATTTTGGAACAGTTTGGAGAGAGATTTATTTGATTAATCCTTTAAAGGCCATTTTAAAAGAATGAATAGTTCTCTGTGTGCTTTTATAGAGAAAGCTCTAAGGGAAATAAACTAGCAAGTGAAAATGCTAGTCAATACAGTCGAAGGAGTCCCTCTTGTGTAGTACATACATAAATGTATGTGGGAGCTTTAAAAAGTTCAGGGGAAAATGTAATCAAAAGATAATGGAACTTTTTCACCAACTTTTTGAAACCCACTCATATGTATGTATAGGAATATGATGTCATTTCTGCTATAACATTTGTGTTGAAAAATGAATTTGTTCCAACAAAATATCACGTGGGAAAACATTTTCAATGGAAAGTGTCCTGTTTCTTCTTATGTGTTATCATGTAACATGTGTAAAATGGTGCTATCATTTCTACTAGGCTCCCAGCTTTATTTTCATTATGTACCACTGATGAAGTGTTTACTCTTATGCCCCTAACCCTATTTTTCTGATAAGTTCTCTGGCTCCTACTGTACAATTGTGCATGGCACACTAATTTCAAGGACCACATATGGTGTGTTCCAGAAGAATTTACTATTTAGGGATATGTATGTATATATGTATATATGTATATGTAGGAACCCTGGTCAAATAGTGATTATGCATTGGGCTGCTAACCCCAAGGACAGCAGTTCGAAACTACCATCTGCTCCTCAGGAGAAAGCTTTCTACTCCCATAAAGAGTTACAGTCTTAGAAACTCGCAGGGGCATGTCTATACTATCCATCTAACAGGGTTACTATGAGTTGGAATCGACTAAATGCCAGTGAGTTTGGGTTTTGTTTTGTTTTGGGGTATGTATGTAGTCCTTTTTTTAGATGTCTTTTTAAATTTTATTTATTTTTTACTTACGATTTATTTTTTAATCATTTTGGGGGGGCTCATACAACCCTTATCACAATCCATACATACATCAATTGTATAAAGCACATTTGTATATTCGTTACACTCATCATTCTCAAAACATTTGCTCTCCACGTAAGCCCCTGGCATCAGCTCCTCATTTTTCCCCCTCCCTCCCTGCTCTCCCCTCCCTCATGAATCCTTGATAATATAAATTATTATTTTGTCATATCTCACTCTGTCCGATATCTCCCTTCACTGACTTTTCTGTTGTCTGTCCCCCAGCAAGGCGGTTATATGTAGATCCTTATAATCGGTTCCCCCTCTCTACTCCACTCTCCCAGTATCACCACTCTCACCACTGGTCCTGAAGGGATCATCCACCCTGGATTCCCTGTGTTTCCAGTTCCAGTGTACATCCTCTGGTCTAGCCAGTGTATATCCTCTGGTCTAGCCAGATTTATAAGGTAGAACTGGGATCACAAGCTATGACAAATTGAAGCCAGGACTGTCTGGTTTTTGTTGTGTTTTTATATAGCTTAGTGTCTAGTCTGGCATCCTTTTCCAAACAATGCCAAAGACAAATAATGCTCAGATTTGCAGAGATCGTTAGAGTAAAAGTCAATATAATGAAAACTTTAAAAAAGATCCCACTTATATCAGAACTGCCTTATGACCAAGTCATTAAAATGGAACTGCATCATACATTTTGTATCATGCACATATAGCCATGCGAGTGTTTCCCAAATTCCAAATCGTGTCAGAATCACCTGGAGAGCTTGGGAAAACACAGAGTATTGGTCCCCAGCCTCAGAGGCTCTGTAGGGCAAGAGTTTGCATCTGTAGTGTGATACTGAAATTTTATGTTAATTTGGCTGGGTCAAGATTTGTCAGATGAAGCCTCTCCCATGATGTGATTTAGCAGAATTTATCAACTCCAGTGTGGGATCTGCTGTAAGCAGGCAAACAGCTGTAGGAAGATCATAGCCACGGGGATGTGTGGCTTGTTCCATACATAATTAGACCTCTGGAGAGCTTCTTTGCTGCTTACTGGTCTGGGTCCTGCATCTGGTTCATCAACTTTCAATTGTTGAAATTTGAGCCAACAGCCTGCCATATTGCTTGCTAACCCTGGAAGCTATAAAAGTCTGCCATCTGACCAGCTGACCTTGGATTAATTTGCCTCTGCCTCCACCAGCTGTGGCCTTCCTGTTTACTCTTCCTGTATTATCTTCCTGTTTCCTGGTGCATCATCCCCAGCAGCTAGGCCAGTCAGGAGGAAAAAAAACCAGTTTAACATCTGATGCACAGGCTTGATCTGGATTGGACTTACCTGCTTCCTCAACTGTACGAGCCACTTTCTTGTTATGTATATATATATATATGCATCACTGGTGTTGCTTCTCTAAAGAACCCATGCAATGAACCTTACACATGTAGCAAACTTTAGTCACAAAAGGATAGAAATTCAAATGCACCAGCTGCTCCATGGGGGAAATGATCTGGCAATCTACTCCCATAAAGATTTCAGTGTAGGAAACCCTACAGGGTATTTTGACTCTGTCCTATAGAGTCACTATAAGTCAAAACCAACCTAAAGGCAAAAGGTTTGGTTTAGGTACAGGGTTGCTATGAATTGGAATTGACTTGACAGCATACAACAATCATAGCAGAACGCTCCCCAGTGACATGATGCTGAGGCTGCTGACCCAGTAATCACATGGTGACGACCACTGACCAGTCACTGTGGAGTCATGTCCAAACATGTCTGTTGTGGCACTGTGTGTAATTGAAGAAAATATCAAATAAATGCAATGACCCATGGGGGAGAGGGTAACTTAATTATGGTGGAACGGATATTATGGACTGGAATACAACAAATAAAAACAGGTACATTTCAATGATCTAGCACATTAATATGTCCAAGGAATATTGGTAGAATAAAACAAGATACAGAGTATTGTGTGTATATGGTAAAATACCACTTATATCACTAAAATAATAAATTATGGTCTGCAAACATACATATCACAATGGTAACCTCTTGGAGAAAATTGGGAATTGTGGTAGTAGGTGGTCAAAGCAGCTGTGGACATAAAGGTAATGCTATCAATTTTGAGTAGGCCAATGTAACCAACTTACATAACTAAAATGAAATCTTATAGAAATTATATATATATATCAAAGAAAAATCTGGTAAATCTACACAAAAGCCATTAACACTGGTTTCCTGTGGGGAGAAATGAGTAGGAAGAAAAGACAAAAGGAAGTATTACTTTTTATTTCATGTCTTTCTATGCAGTATGAGTTTGCTACCCATGAACATATTTTTCTTAAGGTCTGAGCTATAAGATAATGGCTACTTTTGTTTTCTTTTCTATACTATGCTAAAAAAAAAAGCTAAATAAATGTAGCTTTCCAATAATAAATATGTCCTAAAGCTCAGATTTATCAGGGAAACTAACTTTTCCTGGAAACTTGTAGCTCCAGACAGGATTATGACTTTACGATTCTAAGAGTCAAATTGCTGAACCTGAGACAACTCTCATTCACTGTGACAGGTTCTTTTAGCAACCATGTCCTAAACAAAAGCACTATGCCTTTTGCTAAGAACCCAACTAAGTTTGGTCAATATCGCTTGATTCAAGAGTTATAATGAAAAACTCTGGGACAAAGAAAAGTTGGCCCCCGTAGAAAACCAAAAGCAGGCCCGAGAGACGTTTTCCCAGGTTCATTTTCTACGTTTGGTTTCCCTCCAGCTGCCACCCTCTCCTTGCCATCAGGTGTTCTACAACGAGCAGGCACTGAACACAGCTCAACTACCTGGGAAACATATGCAAGAAGAAGCAACTAAACCTGGACTTCGTGTCACTAGGTGATGCCGATTACATTTTGGAGCTACTTTTTGTCTCTTCTCGTGTAAATAGCACCATTAAGAAATGAAATAGACCCAGAACAAAA
>NW_022103951.1:5701803-5718716 GCF_000313985.2 Echinops telfairi
TAAATGAGCTGAGACCAAGGACTTACGTAGAAAGAAAATGTTTTGAAAACAATGATGGCAACATATGTACAAATGAGCTTGGCATAATGGATGGATTGTATGGATTTTGATAAGAGCTGTACAAGCCCCCAATAAATGATTTAAATAAAATAGAAATGAAATGGGCAACTTCAAAATAGACCCAACTGAGATATTAGGAAGAAATGCACTCCAATAAATTTGAAAACCTAGAAGACATAGGCAAATTTCTAGAAACACATAAACTACCTAACACCAAGGTAGAAAATTTCAATAGACAATTAACAAATGAGAAATTGATGATGTCATCAAAAAACTCCCAAGAGGAAAAAAAATCCTAGCCTAGATGGCTTCATTAGTGAACTCAACCAACCATTCAAAAGGCTGATACCAATTCTACTCAAACTATTCCAAATCACAGAAAAAGATGTTAGCATATTTATGTCACATTATTAAAAATATTGGGAATAGTCAAGTTTGACTTTATGATGATGCAGTTTCTATCATGTTCATTGATAACTAACATTTTTTCTGAATGCCTTTGGTATTCCAAGGCCTATGGGTAAGCTTTGAGCTTACGAATGTCCTTCAAGGGAGGTGGCAGTTACATAATTTGTTGTCAACTTAAGCCTTAAGAGTGAAGGGGTGGGGCTTAGCCTGTCAATCAGGTCACAGCTTGATGACTTCATTTGGAGGCGCTAAGGAGATAAGTAGCTCGCTGGAGACGGGACAGATACACTCCCTGCAAGACATTCCTGATGCAAGCCACATGGAGACCCACGCCAGTTGCTGACATGTTTCTATCACCACTGGACCCACAAGGCTTTCTACTCACCGGCCTGTGATCTTCCTGCGTTCAGCATCATTGTATGTATTTCGTGTGTCTGAAGAGGAATTTATAGACTGATAACAGATATATGATCTAATATCAGACTTACGGACTTGATCTGGACTGGGCTGGGATATTTTCTCAATATTCAATTGTTCATGTACATAAAGCTCTTTCTTATACACATATGAGTGTCTATGAATTTGTTTCTCTAGATAACCCAGACTAATATAAGGGATCTACAATCTAGTGAAGAAAAGATGTAGCCATTAAAAAAAAAATTTGTTTCGTAAGATCTATAAATTAAGATGCACCAAAGTTCCCTGATGTATACTTTTTAATTTAGATATGTTTTAAATTAGTAGAAAAAAGAAATTCTGGATATATAGTACTTGATGTGTAAGGGGTCCTGAGAGAAAGGTGTCTTTACACAGATGCTTACATTAATCCATGGCTTAAAAATAAGAAAGGTGAGTCACGGGGTTGTATCTTTTCATTATACTTATCTGTATGGGACCAACCTGTGATATGCAGATAGTACAACCTTGCTTGTTGAAAACGAGGAAGACTTGCTAATGAAGATCAAAGAATACAGCCTTTGGTATGAATGACAGCTAATTGTCAAAAAACCAAAAATACTACATGACCAATAGACAACATCATGCTAAACAGAGGAAAGATGAAAGTTGTCAAGAATTTCATTTTACTTGGATCTACAATCAATGCTCGTGGAAGCTGGCAACAAGAAATCAAATCATGTAGTGCATAGGGCAGATCTGCTGAAAAAGACATATCTGGAGTGTTAAAGAGCAAGGATGTCACCCTGAAAACTAAGGTACCCCTGACCCATGGTATTTTCAATCACCTCCTATATATGGTAAAGCTGGACGATGAATAAGGAATACTGAAAAAGAACTTGTGTCTTTGAATTATGGTGTTGGTGAAGAATATTGAAATATCACAGTCTGCCAGAAGAGCAACAAATCTATCTTGGAAGAAATGCAGCAAGGAAGCTCCTTAGAAGCTAGGATGGGGAGACGTCGTCTCACATTCTTTAGACATGTTATCAGGAGAGATCAGTCACTGGAGAAGGACGTCATGTTTGGTTAAGCACAGGGTCAGCGACAAAGAGGAAGACCCTTGACAAGATGGATGGATGCAGCAGCTACAGTAATGGGCTCAAACATAACAATTGTTAGGAGGGGGCAGGACCTGGCAGCATTTCATTCTTTTGTACACAGCGTCTGTATAAATCATAACTGACCCAATGGCACCGAAAAATGCCCCCACACTAATGGGTAAAATATATTAAATCCCAGACCAGTTGCAGGGGTGAGATAAGAATGATTTAAGACATTGGTTCTCAAAGTGTTGGCCCCAGATCACTAGTGTCAGCCCTGCTTGAGAACTTAGCAGAGATACAAATTATTAGGCCCTACCCTAGACCTTCTGAATCAGGAACTCTGGAAATGGGGCCCAGAATTTTCAACACACCCTGAGAGTTTCTCTGGTACACGTGAAATTTTGGGACCGATTGGTTTCAGTAAGCAGGATGCTTAATCTTAGCTGCACAATACAGTCTCTTGGGGAGTTTTGGGGAAAAAAACAAACCCTCATGTTCAAACCCCTGCCCCAACCTGGCCAAAATCTCTGTGGGAGCCCTGAATATCAGTAATTTTTTAATCTATTCAAATGATTCAAAGATGCAAACAGGATTCAGACTCACAGATCTTGGGAAATAAGATTACTTAAATTGAACTTGACAGATCTATAAATCAAGGAGCACTGGGTAACGTTTTGGGTTGTTAACCAAAAAGGTCAGCAATTCCAACCTACCAACCAATCTGTGGGGAAAAGTTGAGGATTTATAGTCTGAGAAACCCTGCTGAGTTGGAAGTAACCTGGTGGCAGTTGGTGGCAATCTATAAATCAGATTTCCTGTCTCGTTCTCTTCTCTTCACCTCTCCTCAACCTCAGGAATACAACATACTATTAGGAATTTTCATTTTATTTTTGTGGACTATACTTTCAAAATTGAAATTTTACAGGGCCTATTTCCTCCTTGAAGCTGCCTTGGAAAATCCAGGGTGAATCTGCACGCTAAGAGAGAATGAGTGTTATATCTTAGTCAGGGTTAGTTCCTATAATCAGATAAACCAGAGACCATTCTTCTAGGCTCTCGGGTGGGGGTGGAAATTGCTACAGTCACAAAGCACTTTTAATTGTTGTTGGACAGGAAGGTCTTTGTTGCCGTTGTTCAGATTACCAGTGGGTTTGTTTTTTCTCTCTTTTTTTCAAATTGGCATCTCGTAGAGGTTTGGTGAGTACCACCCTTCTCTTTTCCAGAAAGTAGGGAGTCGTAACAGCTGTGACTCATGTCAAGGGATTCTGCAAGATGCCTTAGCCATCTGCTGGCTTCCTGCAGGTAACCTCCTGCCACCACATCTATCAGCCTAGAACTGACAAGCAGAAGGGAGCTTTTAAAATCTGCCTCCATCTTAAAAACTGCCCTTCTACTCTTTACTGGATTAATTACCTTTAAAACGCAATAAAGAGAACATCCCTCCTCTACTTTGATAAATCAGTGGTTCTCAAACTGGGGTCTCTTTGTAATCTTATTAAAACAGATTACCGGACCCCATCCTCAGAGTTTCTGACTCAGGAAGACTGAGGGGGGTGGACAGCAAATGCCCATTTATGCCACATTCCCAAATGAAGCTGATGCTGCTAGGCTAGGGACCATGTTTAAGAGAACCACTGCTATTATTCAATATGTATCAGACAAAACACTCCTTTTCTTCCACTGTGAAGTTCAGGTTCTCGTATGCATATTCCACTAGGCCCTTTCTTATATACAACTGTGCCCTCCGAATTCAAAAACTATCATTTGTGTCAGTGAGGTGCAGCCGGTGTGACAACACAGTCCATACTCAACAAATAGATGGGTTCATTGTTCTGCATCTGGGTGCAAGCCAGTGGTCTCAAGAATAAAAGCGATTCATTCATTAATGAATCAACATTAAACCAAGAAAACAAGACCAACCCCACCATTGCTGAGTCCATTCTGACTCACAGCGAGTCAGTAAACCGGCTCCGTACAGTTTCTGAGACTACAAATCTTGACGGAAACAGACAGCCTCATCTTTCTCCCTCGGAAGACTTAAACGATCAACCTTGCAATGACCACCGCAAGACTCACCGCCTGCCCCATCAGAGCGCCTTCATACTAGTTCAGGAATTAAGACAAACCGGTGTGTCTGCATGCATTTCCTCCAAGCAGCATCCATAGCCAGATGCCCTACAGCACCTTTAAGATGCAATACAAGTACGTCATCCCGTCCACTGTTTGTGGAACCAGAAATCAGTACTGGTTTTCTCGAGGATATTCTTCCTGAAGAAACAGCCTCAGATTTGCACACTGAGTCACAAAGTAACCTGGTTTTTATATCTATCTTAAATGCTCATCAAAAAAAATTAATGAAATAAAGGTATTGTTGTATTCAGTGAAATCTTATGCATAATGGCTAAGGGAAAATGTGATAAATAGCAAACATACACAGGAAGTTTTCACTGAAAAGAGCACTATTTAATACAGGGAATCCAGGACGGATAAGCCCTATAGGACCAGTGGTGTGAGTGGCAAAACAGGGAGGGTAAAGGGAGAATGGGTAGGGAAGAGGGAACCGATTACATGGAACTGTGTGTGACCTCCTCCCTGGGGGACAGACAACCAAAAAGTGGATGAAGGGAGACGTCGGACAGGGCAAGATATGACAAAATACCCATTTATAAACTATCAAGGGCTCATGCGGGAGGGGGGAGCGGGGAGGGAGGGGAAAAATGAGGACCTAATGTCGGGGGTTTAAATGGAGAGAAAATGTTTTGAGAAACGATGTACAAATGCGCTTTACACAATTGATGTGTGTATGGATTGGGATAACAGTTGTATGAGCCCCTAATAAAATGTTAAAAAATAATAAAATGAAATAAAATACTGGCAAAAAAAAAGAGCACTATTAAGTTGCTATTTAAGTGTAAAATAGGTGTAGCTATTAGTCTGAGAGGCATACAAACTCACTACCATGAAGTCGATGCTGACTCACCGGACAGCAAGCAGGGGAGAACTGGCCCTGTTCATTTCCAAGACTGTTTCGGGAGCAGAAAGCCCAGGGGTTTTTTCTCCTGAGGACCAGCTGGGGGTTTTGAATGGCTGACCTTTCCTTCTGCAGCCTAAGGTGTAACCAGTACACACCAAGAAGTATCCAGGAAAATTATGAACCGTGGCTAACTTTCCATGGTGATACAGGCAGTGCCCGGGGTGAAAACAAGATCTATTCTTAACTATGTCTTGAAGAATTTGTAAATTGGAAGATACAATTTGTCTTAGGCCTTCAAATATAACATTTGTGGCCATGATGTTCACCCTCATCTGACAACACAGAAGGCTAGATGTGTGGGCAGCAAGTAAACATGCCTGTGATGAAGGAACGGTTGTAAATAGAGGTTGGTTTAGCCTGGTATTTGACCCTGCTGAGAATTTGGCCTTTCCACCTCAGATAAGACTGAATCAGAATCTACAGCGTAAAATGACCAGGTGATTCTTATGGATTCCCAGGTGTTGTTTTTTTTTAATTAAAATTTTATGGAGCTATAATCAACACATACAATTTAGTAGTTAAATCATATCAAGAAAGGTCGTGCAGTCATCGCCGCAATCAACCCTGGGATATTTACGTCTTTCTTGTACTCATGGATGCTGGCCCGTCTGTCTCCCCCACCCTCCCCCTGCCATGTCCCCAGGGAATGATTAATCCAGCTACTGGTTTTGTAATCCCACCTGTGCATCCCGGTTTCCCTGTTCAGTTAGACACCCGAAACCAAGGCAAACAGCAAAGAAGGAGCCAGCAGGGAAAGAAAGACCTCCATTTAAGAGGAAGCTGGTTTAGAATTCACCTTGGGTCTGGAGCCCAGGTGATTTCTACATATGTACAAAGCAAAGTCTCAGCAGGGGGTTGAACCTAAATAAACCATTCACAGCCCTGGTTCAATCCTCTCTTAGGAAGGGCAATTTTGCCTTCAATTAAGACACCTGGGAGGAGTTCTGAGTCAGAGTTGGATCCATAACCTTGTTTTGGTTTGGGAGTGCTCTAATTCAGTCACGTGTAACCTTCCCCCAAACCGAACTCACTGCCATGGAATGAGTTGATTCTGATTCATAGTGACCCTCTAGGACAGGGTAGAACTGCCCCCTGTGAATGTCAGAGACGATTAAAGGAGTAGAAAGTTTCTCAGGCTTTCTCCTTCGGAGCTGGCTGGTGGTTTCCAACCACTGACCTTGAGGTTAGCAGCCCAATGTATAACTTGTAACCTTGGGACCGTCTAAATTAAATTTTTTAGCTATCTAAAAAGTGTCTAGCTTTTCTACAATAAGCATGACCCACCATATTTTTCAAGGAGTGCTGGTAGTAGAATAGGTTATGTGTTCGGCTGCTAAGCAAAGGGTCAATGTTTCAAACCCACCAACCACTCCTCAGGAAAAAGAGGAGGCAGTCTTCTTCTGAGCACGTTGCACAGCCTCGCAAACCCGAGAGCAATTCTACTCTGCTCTGTAAGATTGCTATGAATTGGAATCGACTTGATGATATTAAATTTGGGCTTTACCATGTTTTTCGCCAATAACATACGTTTTTGTCAGAAGTGTAACCACCCTACCACATGCACTATTCCTGTGAGTGTGCTATGTCAATTTTTTAACACATTACTGGCACTAAGAAAACAAACTATGAAATAAGCAGATTTAACAAAACCTTATGGTTTCACTTAAGACAATCTGATAAGGTTTTCATGATCAACTGCTGCACTAATATGCTATGATCATGAACTTAACAAATGCAGTCTTGATCATTTATTTTTTGATTACCAGGGGATTATCAAAATTTCATCAGTGACTTCTTGACCGTGATGTACATATTTTCTATACAGTTATGTTTTAAAGTAACATTTTTGGACCATTTCTTTAATCATGAAATTTTAATCGACAAGAAGACAGAAAACGCATATGATTTGTGACATGAGAGAATGTGTGAATAAGGCTGAAATATACGTACAGGCATGCTACTCCAGATCGTTTTCCTTCATTTCCTTGCTGCTATAATGTGAGTGTGTTCCTTACATGGGTACGTTAATTATTTTTAAAGATACAGTACTGTGAGAAGTATTGTAATGCACGTAAAAGTCAAGTGATGTTTTCAAAGGGAGAATACGTGCAATTGTGAGCACCAACATGAATGGATGGGGTTGCTCCCTGACTTCCTTTTCTCCTGATAACCATGGCTGTTTTCCAGATGCCTGCATATCACCTGCCCCGGTGGGTTCAGCGTTGAGCTGCTAACGGTGAGGTTGGAGGTTTGAACACAGCAGCCATTCCTCAGGGGAAAATCGGCTCCTGTGAAGAGTGACAGGCTCGGAAGCCCTAATGAAGCAGTTCTACTCTGTCCTGTAGGGTCATGGTGAATTGGAATTGAGTCAAAATCAACTGAGTTTGAGGTTCACTTCAAGGGGCTTATAGCCAAGTTGCTTCCAGTGATCCCTCCACCCTGACTTGCCCCACCTTCTTTAATCAGATTAAACCTGACCATCATTCTGTGCTTTCTGCTACCCGCCTTGCAACAAACCTACCTAGTCCTCTACATCTGCAGTAACATTTCTCCTGCCCCGAAATGCCCTACATGTGGAGAATTGGTGCCCTACAGGCATCCATCCTGGCACTTGCCCTGTGGGTATAGCCCATGCCTCTACTGTGCTTATAAAATTGCAGCGATACCTCTTGGTCAGGTCCTCAAAGACTAGGGGACTGGCGTAGCGCTCCCAGATTGTAACATCTTCGCATACTTGTAATAGGTGTCCCACAACCTGGCTAAGTCTATCATCTGTCAATTTTTCAAACTCTGTGTCCATTACTTACTTTCAGCTCACTAGAGAAAACTTTTTAAACCTCTCAGTAAGTTGGTTTTAGGAATACCTCATTGGAGAATACCTATTTTCTTTTTAAGGTAGCTTATGGTATCTCTCAAATAACCACCCTCCACACCTCACCCTAATCCAAAGATCCAAGGAGTCACAGGCACAGCCAAAGAGCTAGCAGAGAGCAGCACTCTTGGAGGGAATGATGAACTGCTCAATGCCACCGTATGTGTAGGCATGGAATCAGCAGGGTCATCCGACCTTCTGACATACCCCCCCAACTATCTCCAGACCCTACAACTTGTTTCCATAGCAAAGCAATAACAATGCTGCCACTAGTGAAAGATCATAGAACATACATCATCTTATGTAACTCTCACAACATGTCTTACCCAGTGTGAGATGGTATGGCCTGAAGATTAAGAATGTGCAATCAGATAACCTATACTTTACTAGTTGACTTTGCCTTTGGCAAGTTACTTAGTCTCTTCTGAGCCTCAGATCTTCTATGAGTCTATAATACCAAGCTTATCAAGCTATTGGAAAGATTAGAGATATGTTAAAGTTTCTCAAAGAGTAACTGTACAAAGCAATTGTATAATGTCCCTTTTATGGGAGCCCTTCAACACCTCGATGGAAAAGTTGAAAATTTACCACTATGTATTATCACGACACACTTATTTGAGAATATTCTGAGAGTTTACTCATTTGCTTCCTAGCCCTACCCCAAGTTTAGGCTCTCTCCATCCCTCCTGAAACATTTGCAAGAATCTTTAGTCTTAATCTTTCCTCTCTACAAACCACTGTTTAATTCTAAGGAATCAACACTTAAGTTCCTTGTCTTCCAAAGGCAACTACCTGTTCCTCAGCATGGCTGACAAGGTCCACATATCAGTCTTCCTTCTCCCATCTCCACACCATCCAGCTTGTGTCCTGGCATTGACACAAGTTACTCCTGTAACTATGGAGTATATGGTGGAAACTGCCAAGTATCTCAGGATGTCATAATGAGGGTTTGGGATTAGTTGACCCCATAAATTTTCGTCTGGCTCCCAAACTGTAGAAGAATAGTCCCTTATTCTAGCTATGAGCCTTGTTTCGCCAGATCCCCACAAGGAGTGTCAAATGGATTCTGGGATTGAAGTTTATGCCATATCAATAGAGGGTGCAGGTGAATATTTGCAACTTGGCTTCCACTTTATGATTCCCGGCAAAGCCAACTAACTATGAGAAAGTCTCCCAGTTAGAAACAGTCATTTCCTTAAGAGCAAAACAAGTTTTTATTTATTTTAGGAATAACGCTATAGGCTGATGCCAGCATAAGCCCAGCCTCTGGGCAAAGGCTTATCTTCTTTAGCAGAATATCTGTGATGAAACTCCAGCAACCAAATCCCTTGTGTATAACAACAAAGCAAATAAAATCATTGAATTTAACCCTTAGGCCATGTGTGTTGGCAAGCCAGAATTTATTTGCTTAAACTAATTCCCTAATATGATTTGAGGTGTAGGAAAAATACAAATGAATATTGAAATGAGGCGCTCTGTAGATATTCATTCAATACTGAACACATGCATTTTATTCTAAAGATCAGTCCCATGTTAGAAGGAAAATCCAAATATGAGCTATGCCCTCTACCTCCAGCTACCACCACCTGAATAGATCCAAAGATTGAAGGAAACCAGTTTGAACACTCGAGAGCTCTCTGAACATATCCTGTCACCAAGGGTTGGCAAACAACCACCTCAGGAACCAAATCCAGCCTTCTTCCTGTGTTTTGTACACAGAGTTTCATTAGAATATAGTCATGATGGCTCCTTTATGGATTGTGTATGGCTGCCATGGAAGATGGAGAAATTGCAACAGACTGGGTGGCCTACAAAACAAAAATGTTTGCTGTCTGGCTTTTTCCAGAAAGTTTGCCAATCTCTGGACTATACCTCTGTAGGCTTGGCCCAAGGCTACCTATTTATACATCCAAAAGGTCTATGCACATTGTACACAGCTCCAAAAATATTTCTGTGGAACATGAAAAATAAATGTTTCTAGTAGGAGGAGAACACTATGTTGAGATATTTCTTAACATCAAGTGTACAAATCTTATGAGTAGAGCAAATGAATCTTTACACACCTATCAACTGTGTGTGCAACTACCTTCCAGATCAAGACAGAGATGTTTCCAGCTCACTCCTCGTCCATTCCACTGGAAGGAAAACCACTATGTTCGTTGGCTATCACATAGTTCCTGAATTTTCAATAAATGGAATCATACCCTATGCATTCCTTTGCTCTGGGTTCTTTAACTCCATCATAAGCCAGGGCATTCGCCAGTAGTACGGTGTGATGCACACACACTGCTGTGTAATATTCAACTCTATGAATATATCACAGTGTGCTCAGGTATCCTCTGTTGGTGGACAGCAGATTATCCCCAGGTTTTTGCTCTTAGGATGAAAGTTGCTTTGAGCACTCCCATGCCTGCCTTTTGGTGGGAATCCATTGATCTAGGTATATATTCAGGAGTGAGGATTTCTAAGAGATAGGAGATATCACCAAATACTCAGTTTCCTGAATTGGGGACACAGTTTTCATATAGAAAAATCTTGCTTTCTTTTTGAAAATCTTTTGACAGCTAACACACAGAATACTTTGCACCAACTTTCTACCTCTTGAAGTAAGTGTAAAGGAGTTCTAGTGGCACAGTGGGTTAAGTGTTGGACTGCTAACCAAAAGGTGAGTTCAAACCCACCATTAATGCTGCCGGGGAAAGAGGAAGCAGTCTCCGTCCATAAGGGCATACAGTCATGGAAACACTGTTAGGGAGCTCCACTCTGTCCTGTAAGCTCACTATGAGTTGCAATTGGCTAAAAAGGAGTGGGCAAGGTAGGGTAGGTAAGTACACAGACATAGTTTATAAATGCTTACCTGGGGCTGGGGCTGGAAGGAAGTGAGTTATTACATAAAAGGAACTGAGTTTCTGTGTGGGGTGATGAAGAAAAGCACTTAGAAATGGATGCTGGCAGTGGCTGCACCAACATGGTGAATGTAATTAATGTCACTGAACTCCTTACTTAGAAATGGTTCAAGTGAGGAATGTTTTATTATATTTGTATTCCCCATATGTTTCTATGTTCATCCTGTAGCAAACCCTAACCTTTGAAATGAACTGGCCACTTCACAAGTTCATCTCATCAAAATCCTCAACAAAAATGCTACAGGCTCCCCCCCACCCACCACCACCCATAAGAATTCACTACAGAGGACAGCACTGAAGCTACAGCTTGAGAAGAGAGGCATGTCTGATCAGAGCACACAGGAGCAAACTAAGAGAGAAGGAAAGAGAAAGAGAGTGAACACATCTCAGCTCACCAAGCCCCAAGGATAATCCTGCTTGGAACAGCCAATGTACAGAGAGGACCATAGGCTGGCCCCACCACAGACACGAAGTCCCTCAATGACGCATAGCGCTACGGAGGACAACACTGGAGACACAGTGCAGGAGTTGTGCCCAATCTGACCCCGCCACACCAGCGCTAAACACTAAGGGCGTGCAACAGAGCAGCAAGGGGAGCAAAGCAATGAAGTCCCTGAGGATTCCCAAAAATAGACTTTGGGGGCAGGGCGTGGCATCCCACCACATTCAACTGGAAAACACTCATAAAGGCCAGGAAAAAGACCTGGAACTACTCATAGTAGTACTTTTCTATTTTGATGTGTTTTGGGGGGTTCTGGTTTTGTTTTTTCTGTTGTTTTGTTTTTGTGTTTATTATTGGCTTTGCATGTCTATCTAGATAAGATAGGTGGATAAACAATCTGGAGGAGAAAACAACAGAACTGACGGTTCCAGGGGGGCACAGGAAAGGGGGAAGCAGGGGAAAGGAAGAGGAGAGCCAACAAATCCAGGGACAAGGGAAAAACAAGTGACCTAAAATCGATGGTGAGGAGGGTGTAGGATGCCTGGTGGAGCTTGATCAAGTGCAATGTAGCCAAGAGGAATTACTGAAAGCCAAATGAAAGTTGACCATGATAGTGGGACAAAAGGAAAGTAAAAGAAAATAGATGAAATAGGATGCATAGGACATTTATAGAGGTCTAAATGCATATGTACATATGTAAATACATATAGAGGCATGTACATATGTAAATATATCTAAGGATAGGGAAATAGATATATGTACATATACTTATATGTTAAGTGTTAAGGTAGCAGATGGCTATTGGGCCTTTACTCAAGTACTCCCTCAACACAGAACATTTTGTTCTAATAACCCGGCATTCTGTGATGCTCATCTTCCCAACACAATTGCTGAAGACAAAATGGGTACATAAGTAAATGTGGTGAAGAAAGCTGATGGTGCCGGCTATCAAAAGATATAGCATCTTGGGTCTTAAATGCTTGAAGACAAACAATTGGCCATCTAGCTGAGAAGCAACAAAGCACACATGGAAGAAGTACACCTGCCTGTGTGAGCACGAGGTGTCGATGGGATCAGGCATCAAAGACCCAGAACAAAGAATCATATTGATGTGAATGAAGGGGAGGGCGGGATGGAGACCCAAAGTCCATCTGTAGACAACTGGACATATAGCACCGATGAAACACAACTTTCCTCTAGTTCTTTAATGTTTCCTTTCCCCCACTATCATGACCCCAATTCTGCCTTACAAATCTGGTTAGACCAGAGCGTGTACATGGGTATAGATAAGAGCTGAAAGCACAGGGAATCCAGGACAGATGAACCCTCAGGACCAATAATGAGGGTAGTGATACCAGGATTGGAAGGGGAAGGTGGGGAGAGAAAGAGGGAACTGATCACAGTGATCGACATATAACACATACACCCGGGGGATGAACAACAGAAAAGTGGGTGAAGTGAGACAGTGGTCAGTGTAATATGTGAAAATATTAATTTATAAAGTATCAAGGGTTCATGAGGGAGGGAGAGTGGGGGAAAGAGAGAGCTGATACCAAGGGCTCAACTAGAAAGAAATATTTTGAGAATGATGATGGCAGCATATGTACAAATGTGCTTGACACAATAGATGGATGTATGGATTGTGATAATAGCTGTAAGAGCCCCCAATAAAATGATTTTTTAAATGAAATTGAAAAATGCCTCAGGCTAGATCACTTCCACGTAAGAGAGACAGGACAATAATGCTCAGGAAGGAAAAGTACCTTGCCCTAGGCCATTCAAGTAATAAGTGTAGCTCAAGGTTTTCCTATCAACAGTCTCACAATTTCCTTACTCAAAGCAGTCAAACCAGTTTTGCAGTTATTGAAAGTTAGGGCCAGTAACCCCGGCGCCATGTTTTCCTCTTTAAACACCTTATTAATTCAAATATAATTAAATTCTGCAACAGCTCCTGAGTATATCTCCGCATGTGGCAGATTTAAACCACCATTATTTCACACTACAATTTGTGTCTGAAGATGCTGTTACCCTAACTTGACAAGGACAGAAAAATAAGGAGCTATACCCACACTGCAAAAAATCTAGCAGTGAAAGCTAGTCACTGTCTACTTATCTAGTGCTACTATAACAGAAATACAAGTTGCTGGCTTTAACAAACAGATTGACTTTCTCACAGGCTAAAAATTCAAATTCCAAAAGACGACCAACCATAAGGGAAAGTTCTCTGTCTTCTCTATTGACTCCAGGAGAAAGACGCGGCTTTCTACTCCTGTAAACAGTTACAGTCTTAGAAGCCCACAGTGGGTTAGTGACTTCAGGAGAGCTCCTAGTCTCTTTTGAGTTCTGTTCTTGGGCAATCTTCGGATGAGGAAGGCTCGGCATCCCTCTTCCTCATCCGTTTCTTTCGTTCGTTCAGTCTCTTATATCTCAAAAGAGATCGACTCAAGACACACACTACACTAATGTTGCTTCATTGCCATTACAAAGAATCCATTCCCAATTGGGACTGTGCCCATGGCAGACAAGTTAGGATTTACAACTCATACTTTTGGGACACAATTCGTAACAGTCAAAAATCATAATTTCACACTCAGCATGAATGTGTGTGCATATGTACACACACGTCTACAGATTTTTATTGTCTATGTAAGTGTCTACTGCATGTAAAAGTAGACTTAAGTGGCATAAATCAGACAATTCTAATGAGAACTAGAATGAAATTCTTATAAATCACTTTTCTAAGTATAGTTACAGCTTTGATGTGAAACCCAATTAAACAGATGGCCACATGCTGTCAGAATCAGCCCCTAATCAATAAAGATGTTCAGTTTAGAAAATCGCTACCATTTTCCACTTCTTCAGTGAAGAAAAGAAAAAAAGGTAGTGGGGGCGGGAGAGAGAGAGGTCCCAGAGGATCCAATGGGGAAATGTATAAGGAAGACCTCCACCTGCCTTAATTTGCAGTCCAGAAAATCAGAAAGGGGGTGGGATCACCCAACGGATCCCCTGTCATCTTGTCTGGGAATGTAATTTCCAGTGAGAGCAAACAGTGGTCATTAGGAAAATAGAAACAGCTTGAAGCTCTTAATTAAGACACTGCACTTCCAATTGTACATTCCAAACCCCTCAGCCCGGGAGCTTTCGCAAAAACCATCAGGTTACTCCCAAATGGCTTCTTCCATAAAACTCGAAGAGGGTCAGCTCTTCCCCCGCGAGAAAAAAACCAAATGGGGATTATCCTCGGAGACAGAACTCTTACTGGAAATAAGTCCCCAAGGGAGCAGTAAGCATTCACTGCCATTTGAAAGTAAGTTTGGAAACACTGGCAAAGAGATGATCGCATTACCTTCCTTTGTCTAAAAGCTAGTCTATTACATTCATTAGATTGATGAAAATCACTCTCCCGAAGCCAAGTGATGAACATGCGTGAGAGTGGAAATGCTCCTCTGGTTTGGAACATCTTTGGGAAACATTTGGTGTGATCTGGTAAAGTTGAGAATGTGCATACCCTAGATCCAGGAATTCCACTTCCAAGCACATAACCTAAGTATGTCTATTAAGGGAGAAAAGTAGTCCCCCACCAGCACGACTCAAAATAAAACACTGAAGATAAAACAGAGACCAAGCAACAGTAGACCAGTAAAGAACCTGTATGGTTGCACAATATTAGAAAGCAGTAAAAATGAAAACCCTACTACCATATGCTAAGTGGCTGAATCAGAGAAATGACATGTTGAATAAAAACCAGATTTGCTGAAGACTGCATAGAGTATGAAACCATCCATTAAGCTCAAAAGGACTACTACTACTATATTGTCTACTACTATAAATGTCCTAAAATTTATTTTAAAAATAAGAAAATGATAAACACACAACGCCGAATGGCAGTTCCGTCTGTGGTTGAGAGGGAGGAACAGGAATGCAAGGGACAAAGGCAAAGGTAGTAGCACTGGTTATGTGCGGGCTCTTGGCTCGGTTGTAGAATCATAGGTACACATTGGTTTTATGTTTCCTTACATACTATACTATATAAGCCCAAACCAAACTCACTGCCATCAACTTGATGCTGACTCATAGCAACCCCATAGGACAAGATGGAAGTGTCCCTGGAAGTTTGAGATTGGACCTGTTTAGGGAGTAGAAAGCCCTTTCTCCCAAGGAGAAAGTTGGTGGTTTCAAACTGCCAACCTTATGAATCACAGCCCAACTCATCACCACCACACCACCAGGGCTCCAATATATTACAGACTAGATTCAAATATATGCTCTGTGTATTCATTTGCATGGAACAAATACTATATAAGAAAGCATTTTCTTTTAAAATGGGAAATCTAAACTAGTTGCTATTGACCAATAGAATACTCCACCTACTGTTATTGTACTACATGGAATATTAAAGTATTTTTTATAAATGTTAGAATACCTCAAGTATCATAAATTTCAACATAGCTTATGCAGCTCTTCGTCTCAGCATGCAGTATAAGAGACTAACGACTATCACCCTTAGACATTCTTTAACCTTAGAATCAAGCCCATCCCAGGATCCCCTTTTTGCAAAAATTGCCAACTTGCCCCTAAAACTCAATAAAGCATTTTTAAAAAGAAAATAAGTGTATTTCTATTATCATAATGTAGTGAGTAAGGTATGACATTTTAAATACTTAAGAACTTGGTTATATAAATTAATGTATCAATATGACCACCATTTGCTTAGTTCCCTTATTTCTTTTCAATATTCTCTCAGACACAGGTCTGGCAGAGACTGTCGCTCCCCAAAGGAGCCACAGGAGGGTGACAATGAGTAGAGGTGCCAGGTCATAGAGGGCAGCCACATTCTTCCAGCTGTCTGTCCATTCTGAGAAGTACTAATGGGAGGAGAACGAGCCCACCAAACCTCTACATTGGCTGACCAACCAGAGGCCAGTCTAGATGCCTGAGACGGTAGCATTTGAGTAAAGATTTTAAAGAAGTGGGAGAGGGAACCAGGTAGATGGCTTGGGGAAGTTGTCCATGGCAGGGGAAAAAACAAGTTTAAAAGCCCTGAGGGAAAAGTTTGTCAGGCTAACCATGGGAACATGAAGGAGGCCGGTGTGGCTGAACCAGAGCAGTTAGGGGAAACCAAAATCACTGCCAATCAGTTAGTTCTGAGATAAGAAGGGAGTAAAGGCAGAGAGCTAGCAGGCCCCTAGAGTTCATCATAACTGCTAACCACAGGGTCAGTAGTTCAAACACACCAACAACTCCTTAGAAGAAAGATAGGGCTGTCTGCTACTGAAAAGATTTACACGTTCAAATATCCTATCTGGTTACAAATAGGAGGCCTGGTGGCATAGTGGTTATGTGTTGGGCTGCAATCCACAAGGTCAGCAGTTTGAAACCATCAGCTGCTCTGCAGGAGAAAGACGAGGCTTTCTGCTCCCACAAAGAGTTAAGGTCTCAGAAACTCATAGGGGCAGTACTACCCTGGCCTATGGGGCCACTATGAGTCAGAATCAACTGAATGGCAGTAGGTTTATTATCTTGTTTTGTTCAGTCCTGTGGTAAACAGAGGACTTGGATGAGTGCATTTGGCCTTATTTCTATGCTTGCAGCCACAAGCATGGAAAACTAGCCTTATTTTGAGAAAGATCTCCATTGTTCCTAGATACAAATGTTTTAAAACACACACTATCAAGGCTAAAAATGTGCT
>NW_022103951.1:5719358-5723340 GCF_000313985.2 Echinops telfairi
TGTACAAATGTGTTTGATACAATTGATGTATGGATTGTTCTAAGAGCTGTAAGAGCCCCAATAAAATGATTTTTTTTAAAAGATGAATCATCCCTTCGCCTGGCTGTTTACTATGCCTGAAGGTTTTCTGTAGATAAGCGCAATCAGGTTCTATAGCCCAACCCACCATAAAAGGTAGCAAACTCTCTTCTGACATCCTCCTTTTTGGATCATAGATTGTTCCCCTGGGGAGAGCTCAAGGGCATTCAAGGTCAACCAGCACTAGGTCAAAATGATGAGTCATTTTGTTGTCTGTTCATTTTGTCACCCGCTTATGATATTACCGATTGACTATGTGATATGTTTACTGTATGACACCGGTGCCCCTTGAAAGATCTGTAAGCTCCATTACGCATACCCATTGGAAAATACATTCACTCTTGATTCCAACATAGGCACACGGAGTCCCTGTGCCCAGCTCTCTGTCTTGTCTTATTTCCCACAATTGCAAAGTCACTTCTGAAAACCCCTTCGACTGTTGGCGATCCGTACCCTGACACCGTCCATTGTTAGGTTAGGTTTGTTGGCTTTTGCTCTGAATGAGCAGAGAAGCTGATAAAGGGATTGAGCAAAGGAGTGATATGATATGATTTTTAAATATCTTAAGATGGTTGTAAGATTATATTGAGAATAAACTGAAGACGGGTAAAGATAGAAGCAGGGACACTCTTACAGTTGTCCAGGTAGGATGTGGTAAGAGATGGTGGTGGCATGGACAAGGTACAGATTCTATATCCTGTGTTCATAGAGTGATTAGAACCATGAGATTATATGAATACGTGGAAATGGACAACAAAAGAGGTCCACAGACTGGGTTTTGGACATGCCACCATGCAGTTGTAGAAAATGAAGGGTTTGAGCAGGAGTGGCCTCCCACCTCACCAACCTGTCGTTATTCTCACAAACGTCTCAGAGTTTGCTATAAATTCATATACTGCTAAACAATATATTGCATGCTTTTCTATTTTATTTACATAGAACCATACTCTCATCTTTTTACCCTATTTTTCTTTTTTGCACAAAACTTAGTATTCGTGAAATTTATCTGTGGTGATCTCAATCATACAAAAATCAAACACAAACAGGAAGCAAAGAAACGCCAACAATGAACCCTTGATTGCTTCACACGTCCATCTTCTGCAAGGGATGGAAAGACAGATTAACCAGCAGCAGTGGCCCGGCTGACCCCCATCAGGAAACAACACCCAGGAGCAAAGTACATCCCTGCAAACCAAGACCCCTGCCCTGAGCACATGCACGAATTGGGCCACATGGACGCCAAGACACATGGACATCTGCTAGGACTGCAGGTGACCCCAGTGCTACAGAGTGACAAAGACCTTCTCCCACCTCCTTCCGAGAGAGAAACCTACTGCCTATAACCCTGCCCACATTTCTGTACCTACCACTTGCATTATGACACAATAAACATCAGTTGTTAACGCAAAAAAAAAAACCACACCAAAAATGATTAGACAAAAGAGAAAAATCTCAATAGGAAAGCAGAAAATATCAAAAATTTAAAACTACTTCAAAATGAATCAAAAGGGAGATCAAATAATAAAGTAGTACACTTTACCCTAATTACACTTGCCATAATTGACTTAACAATGCTATCTGATAGAAAGGCTATCCACATCCTTGAACTATATGGTCAAAAGGGATTCACTAGAGGCTTAATCCACATAAGGACCCTGCAAATGGACGTTGGGCTTCCACTATCATCCATAGTCTTCTGTAAACCAAGTGTCCAAAATTTCAACTCTGACACCATTCCCTCCCTTTAGATTTGGATTTTGGTATTTACAATATTTTTAAATCACACAGGCTGGTTTGCTTCTTCCATGTGGGCTTAGTTGACACCTCACTCAGATGGCTGCTTGCTTTAAGATAAGCCTTTCAAACCCTAGAATCTATTATTTCTTTGAGCCAGGCACAATCTATCGCGCATAAAATCACAAGAGTCAGAACTGACTGGATGGCACAAAAACATTATCATATCGTTACTAAATTTCTAATTCTTACTAATATTTTAAGAATGAATAAAAACTTCAGACCCAAAGCAGACAATATTAATACTTTAATGTTTTGATTTCACTGTATTTTAAGATATGTTGCAAATTTCTATTTAATGTAGAGATAAAGGTTTTTTAAAAATACGTTTAAGAAAAAGCTATAAAGAGAAGATTCAGATTAAAGTATTGAGGGGGAAGAGAGGTACACTTAGAAAAAGATGCATGTGCATGATACTTTAATTATATAGGCATGATTAATCAAAATACAAGTATTTAAAGAAAATATAGACAATTTCCCAAATTATGCTATTTATCTTGTCATTGGTTGGGTTTCTATATGAAGTCAAGAATAATAGTGTTTTCCTTCAATTAAATATACAACAGATGTTGATTGGCCATTATCTATTTTCAGATAAGGAAAAATGGTTTACATGGTCAGTTTTTTAACCTTATGATCGATCAAGTAGAATTTGGCTGACATTGGCTTTTTGTAGTTTCATGTTGATCATGTTTTTTCTTTTCTTTTACATTTTTATAGGCACCTAATCCACATATCATATCATTCAATCGTTTGATCATATCAATAAGAATTGTACAATCAGTTAACACAATCAAGTTTAGAGCATGATCCCCCCTATGGTTAAATCACCTTTAAAATAAGTTGTGTAATCACAATCAGTTCTAGTCCTCGCTCCCACCTCTCACATGCATTGTCTACTCCCTAAATCGCCTCACTCTCCCTATCTCCCCACATACACACACCCCTATCCCCTATAAACCCTTGCATCAGTTATGATCTCTATGCATTCACTTCTGTCCTTCACAACCTAAGAAACCTAACAGAAACAATATAAAACAAAATCAAAACAAGGTGGTAGAAATAAAATGATAATAATATAAAAATACAAATAATGAGTAAGAAAGAAAAGACCGTCTCAAGATTTAAAACATCCAGGGAAGAAATTGTTATCATGGAACACACAAGAGATACTTGCACCTAGAGCAAATTCAGGGTGGATCAATAGGGAGGTCAGCTGACCAAGTATCAAGTTCGATCCAGCATAATCAAGATTATAATAAGCTCTGTCTGATAGTAAGGCTGTTCCAGATTCTTCCCTGTGGCTAGTGGAGGTCTGCCAGTGGCTTAATCTAACTAGTTACTCTACAGATGACTTTTGGGCTCCCACTATCATACCGTCTAGTTTCCTCATACTTTGCTATAGCACCGTATCTTCAGTGATCTCTTTATGAGGGTATCAAGGAGGGCCATGTCATAAGAACTAATTGTTCTAAGAGCGGGGCTAGATTTAAATGTGAACTTAAAATCCATTCATATATCTTTGGTTTACATATGCCTGTTTCACTTTAGAGATACCATTATCATGTTAGAGAGCATTATCAATCATCCCCCTGGGACATAAGGTATAGCTATTGATCCTGTCATTAATTTAGTCAATGGCATAAAATTGAAAACATTATTGAGAAAAGGAATTTACACAAATAGGGGCCAACTTCAGACCAAAATACATGAGTTATTGATCTGTACAGAAGAAACTCTTGCGTGATTGAATACTACAAAAACAATGGGGGTTCGTGATAGGGTAAAACTTTCAATAACACTTATTCACAAAGGCAGAACTATGCTAACCAAACTAATTCATATCACAAGAAAGCAAGGAGTGTAATTACATGTACCCAATGTGTAAATGAAAACTGAAGACATTCGACAGCCTAATTATAACATTTCTAAACTTCTTTCCTACATACAAAGTCCCTTCAAGTTCTACAATCTGCCCATTGCCCTGCTTGCTTTTCCTATCAATGCTAGTAATCAACTAAATGGCATAAACAAAAGCAGTATGACGATTATGAGATGAAAGTAGAGGCTGGCGTGGGTAATTTCATTGTGGTTGTGTTTATTCTATTTT
>NW_022103951.1:5723808-5725144 GCF_000313985.2 Echinops telfairi
ATTATGTGCAGGTATATATATATAGATACATATATGCATACATGTGTATACCAAAACTCAATGCCATTGAATCTATTCTGACTCAGTGAACCTATGGGACAGAGAAATATTGCCCCTTTGGGTCTCTGAAACAGGCTCAACTTTGTCCTGTGGATCAACTGGTGGATCCAAACTGCTGGTTTGCAACCCAATCACAGGTGTGTATGCACAAACATATGCATCTAGGTGGTTGTATGTCCATATAATCACACACAAAATAAAGCACATAGGGAAGAGAGTTACAGATACTTCTCAGACATAACCAAGTACCTCTCGGGATTGGATTTCTGGGTTTGAATAATTGGAACCATAGTCTCATGGACATTTCAGTCAACTGGCATAATATAGTTCATAGTTACATTCTATATCCTACTTTGGTTAGTAATGCCGGGGGTCTTCAACGCTTTTGAGCAATAATCTTGGAGACACTGACTGGTCTCCACATCTTTGGAGCAAAAGAGAAAGGAGGGATCAAAAGACTCAAAGAACTGGGCTATATACAAGACAAATAGCCTAGATAACCACAGCCTCATCTGCCCTGAGACCAGAACTAGATGGTGCCCGTCTACCACTTACTGACTGTTCTAACCAGAGCCACATTCGATGGAACCTGATAGAACGGGGGGAAATGTGGACCAGAACCTCAAATTCCTACAAAACAAATAGTCCCACTGAGTTGGTGGGAACTAGAAGACTTCCTGAGACTATTGCTTGAGATACTGTTCAAACCTTGAACTGAAATTAACCCCTGAGGTCACCTGATAACTGAACAAATTAGCTCAATAAAACCCACTGAATAATACCTGTAAAGTACTGCACTCCTTCTTTAAAAAGTCACCTGTATGAGACCAAAGAAGACAACAATTCCTGTAAAACAAAGATGAGAATGCAAGAAGGCTGGAAAACTAGATTAATGGAAATGAAACAACCAGAAGGAAAATAAAGAGAATGTCCATGCTTTGTTAGGTATGTAGGCAATGTTATGGAACTTGTATAGTGTGTTGAGCCTGCTGTGTACACCTTCGATAATAACACAATAAGATATATATTTATATTTTAAGTATGAAGTGAAGAGAGTGAGGAAAATTAGACATGTGGGTAAGGAAAAGTAAGCTTCTTTTACCAACATACCTGGGCTTTTTAAAAAAAATAGTTTTATTAGGGGCTCATACAACTCTTATCACAATACATACATATATCAATTGTGTAAAGCACATTTGTACATTCGTTGCCCTCATCATTCTCAAAACATTTCCTCTCCACTTAAGCCCCTGGTATCAGGTCCTCATTTCCCCCC
>NW_022103951.1:5727049-5734531 GCF_000313985.2 Echinops telfairi
CTTTACCACATTTCCTTATGTAGCCATTTTGTCTTCAGCAATCATGTTGGGAAGGTGAGCATCACACAGTGTCATATTATTAGAATAAACCCTTTTTGTACTGACAAACCTACTCAAAGAACAAACCTACTCTTAATTATAGTCACTGAAAAGCTCCTTCCATTTCGCACCCAACTAGCAAGGAGACAATAATCAGGTACTTACTTATCTGATTGGTAGATGCACTGTAGAAGGCATTGACAGTTGTTGGATTTGTAAACCACCTGGAGAAAGAAAAGCAAATAGTACAGGGCAATCATCATTATACAGGCAAGAGGGTGACAAGGACAAAAAAATGCACTTAGACTGATGAACAACTGATCATGGAACCATGGGGATGTGGGCTCCAGGGCAAATAATGGCCTCGGTGAAGGGCTACTGCTCTTCTTAACGAACAATTTCATCGTAAATTGAACACGGTTCATTGAGAATATATAAACATGCCTGGTTATTCAGTGTTACTAACTTGATGGGGAAAATCAGTACAAGTGCTTCTGCTAAAGGCTTTTGGTGAGATATCCCATTCCTGCAAATGGAAAGTGCAATAATCAGATGGTAGCCCACACCTGTTCAATAAATTGTTGGGGCAGCTGCAGCTCCATGGCTGTGACTTGTCCATTAAAATTCTTGGATTGGGTGACAACAGAAGACCATGTAAAGAGAGATGAGTTAAGTGTAACTATGTGACCTGGCATATCCACCTGTTTCTATGAAACGTGTACGAATGAAGCACCCAAAGATCTAGTGATTTGCCCAGACTCTTCAAGTAACAACATCAAAGAGAAAAACAAAGCAAACCAGTTGCCCTTGAGTTGATTCCGCCTCTCGGCAACTCCTGCAGACCTGTGATCTAGAAAGTTTTCAATGGCTGAGTTTTCAGAAGTAGACCAACCAGGCCTTTCTTCCAAGGCACCTCTGGGTAGGCTGAAATATCCAACTTCTTAGTTATCAGCTAAGAGCCTAACATTCTGTGACATCCAGGAAGCTAACATTAACTAGCTAAGTTGTATTGGATATGTCACTGAACCTGCTGGAATTCAATGTTAGTACAAAATGAGGATAACACTGGCCAACACACATTTTGGTGGCTCAAATATTAGCCTTTTTCGAGGTACTTTGACCTGATTCCAAAAAAGATAACAGTTTTCCCTAATCAGCTCCAGTTGTTGAGATAGAGAACATATGCCATATGCCACTCTTCACTAAGCTCACCCATCAAATATAACAGGATATCTTAATGTAGGGTTAGCTAGCCCGAGAGAGGACCTGCAAGCTGGCTTTATTTAAAGTAGTTCATGGTGTACTGAATATTTAAGTCAAGTTATATTTCACATAGTGTCCTTGGATCCAAAGATATATTTGAACAGCGTAAATTACATGAACTTGGAATTGTCCCCAAATATCACTTCATCTTTATTAGGAACTGAAGAGCAGGCAGGTTCAATTTGTTACCTTACAAAGGAGGCCATAAATAAGAGTAAATGTACAATAAATAAGGAGCCCTGGTGACATAGTGGATTATGTGTTTGGCGGCTAACCACAAGGTCAGCTATTCGAGTCTATTATTTGTTCTACAAAAGAAAAATGAGACTTTCTGCTCCCACAAAGATTGATAGCCTCAGGATCCCACAGAAATTCCACTGTGTCCTATTGGGTGGCTATGAGTCATAATGAACTGACTGGTAGTGAGTTTTGTACAATAAGTAGAGATTCAAATATTATGAAACCCAAAATGGGCCTGTCAGAATTCAAACTCCTTTATTAAAATGAAAATGTCCCAGTCTTATTATAAGATGGTACAAGTTCTCCATCTGGTCACAGAAACTCTTAAAAGAAATGTTAGAATTTTTCTAATAAAGAAATTTGGAGTCAACCTCACCTCTAAAATACTTAACATGAGTTATCCATTGACTTCTATATATTAAAATGTGTCCTGAAATGTTTACTGCATAATTTGAAAAAAATTTAGATTTTCAAAATATTTATGACAAAATGCTATGAAGTCTAAATTTTTCCACACTTTAAATTGCCCTCACACCTTCCATGTGTGTGCCTTTTCCGTTTTCTTTTGTTTTTTCCTTTCTTCTCAAGCGGTGTTCTGGTTTTGCAGTACCCAACTTGTAGTCTCTGTATATGTTGCACAGCTTGCCATATCAAAAAGAAAACCCACTGCAAGCTAATCAATTCTAACTCATAGTGACCCTGTAGGACAGAACTGCCCCTCTGAGTTCCCAGTCTTTCAAGGTTGCAGGGTGACTGGTAAGTTTGAACGACTTACCTTATGATTGGCAGATCAATGCATAACCAACTAGCCACCATGGGTCCATATACAGCTTCCCTTGGAAGTCCCTTAATACCTCATTCTTTTTCAAATATTTACCTTTTTTGTCTTATTCTATAATTTGTGGGTCTGAATTTTTCTCCTATTTAAAACTAGGATGATAAATTAGTATAACTCAATAGATGAAATATAGTAGAATACCATATCTAAGAAACTAGAGCTGATTTGGTCTACCCAATGCAATTTTCTGAATCACTGCTCCAAATAACCCAAGAACAGGCCAAAAAAACAAGATACCTAGAAAATATCTATTTTGTCTAATGTATTAGGAGATAATAGGGTGTCTCTTCCAGCTGTGAAGAGTCTACAGCTTCATCTTACTGGTGCAGTATGTTACATAGGTGAGACATTGGGTATGTTTTTTCCTACTAAGAGTTAGATCTTAAATATTTTACATTTTACAAGCAAAGAAGAAAACTGAGGATATTATATGGGTACTTTCATAAAGAGCAAACACATTCTACAAGTTTTTTTATTGATTAAGTTAAAAATAATTATTAAATGCAATTTTAAAACTATATCACTAATTACAAGAATACAACTCTTTGGGGTAGATAACAGTTTGCTTAATTTTGGGTTCAAAATGAATGCGTCACATCAACAAGATAGCAAATTTTTAATCTATAAAACTCATTCATGGAGACTTGCAGGAAGATGGCGACTGAGTAACACATACAAGAGGGACTCCACAAGAATCAGTGCAGGAGAGTTACTAAGAGGGAAATTCCACACTGGAGGAGCATCATAAAGATAAGTAGGCACAGATCCACTAGGTTTTGAAGAGTTGGGGGCTTTTGACTTACCACAGTGGAGTTAGGCTGGGGTTTGACCTTAGTCCTGCAACTGTCTATATGGGAGGCGGGATCATTTGAAGCCGGCACAGGGACTTTATTTCAACACAGCCACAGCTTTCCGCTGCCTTGGGGCAGGGTTTAAACCCCTCCAGCCTCATGGTCAGGGATCGGGGCTCAGCTATACTGTTACTTTAGTTTCTCACTCTTCTCTCTCTCCCACCATAGTCTAAGCTGCCTTGGGGCAGAATTTAAACCCCTCCAACCCCACGGCCTGGGATGGGGCATCTTTTTCTCTTCCCTTTTCTCTCACATGTCACTGCCGACCTCCAAAACATTCTCTTTAACATAGAGGCTTTACGCCTGCCCTCACTGCAGCAGAACCCTAGACTGGGGAACTCCCACCCACCCTCCACCACGGGATATCCCACTAAAATTTTTCCAGGGGAAATTCTGCCACCAGCCCTCTGCAATGCTTAACACATGGCTGGGGAAATCCCGCCCACCTTCTTCAGGGGAAATCCTGCCTTCATGGCTGGGGGAACTCCTATCCATCCTCTGTGGTCCCACGTGGCTGAGGGAGCTTCCTCCCACCTGCCGTGGTGCCTCACACAGTCTAAGGCAGCTCAGCCAACACTTGCCAATGCTCCACGCTGCTCCGAGAACCTCTGCCCAACATCCATAGCAATCTACCTTACCAGGGCAATTACGCCCACCATTTGTGGTGCTCTATACCAAAGTGGGAATCCCAAAAGCCTTCCTTTGCACTCCTGTTGCAGCAGGCACCACCGCATGCCCTATTCGGTGACCCACACCATCACGGCTTCTTGTAAGATCACCAAATACATCACCATCTTCGGGCATTGACAACAACCCAACCAGCATCCCCTGAGAGGACCATCCAACTTCCCCTCCAAATAACAGAATACTAATTGATTGGGGAAAGAGTGAAGCCACTGGAAGATAAAGCGGTAGGCCAATTCCATAGTAAAAATAGCTGCAGGCAGTTCGAAGAAGCATTCCTAGGAGTCTCCCAGAGAGAGCCAGTGCTCTTCAATTCCCTGTAAAATGACACCTTACTTCCCTGGAAAATGATACCTTACTTCTCTAACACAACACAATGCAAACACCAAGCAGCCCCAATGACCTCAACGAAAAAAACAGGAGAAACAAAAGGCAATGGCAGAAGATGTCCTGAACCTAACAACGTGCATAGAAAAAGCAGACATTGATCTACCACAGAAAAATTTTCTGAATGCTGCTTGGAGTCACATAGGATATGAGGTAAACAATACATAAAAAAGGATGAAATGATAGAGGAGATAAAGACCATACACCAAAGGGAAATACAAGAGCTTAGGGACGAGATAACAAAAACCAGTAGCAGACTCATGGACTTCACCAACTAACTGGAGGCAGGTAACTACACCAGTGACCTAAAGGACAGCTAAGCAGACTTTAACAAACACAAACAAAAATCTGATAATATCATCAGAGAAGCTGAAGAACACCTAAGAGCTATGTCTGATGCTATGAAGAGGAATAACATCAGAATAATTTGATTACCGGAGGATGACACAACAAAGAAGTAATCTGCAAATTTAGGGAGGGAATTCTTAGAGTAAAACTTCCCCAGCATAATAAATGAAAACCAGGCAACCATTCAGGAGGCTGAAAGAACACGAGCTAGACTGAATCCCAAGAAGACACCAAGACATAATAGCTAAACTATCCAACTTTGAGGAAAAGAAGAAAATCATGAGAACAGCTAGGGAAAAACAAGCAATCACATATAAAGGTTCCCAAATAAGAATATGCTCAGACCTATCAGTGGACACTCTGAAGAAGAGGAGAGAGTAGATTAAGATATTCCACATATTAAAGGAAAATAATGCAAACCCAAGAATACTCTATCCAGCCAAATTATCTATCAAGATAGATGGAGAAGTAAGAGCCTTCCAAGACAAAGAAAAACTCAAAGAATATCTTAAAAGAAACCCAGCCCTACAAAAGATTCTTGCCAACCCAGTATGGGCAGAGGAACAGCACTCACCGATCATAAATAAGAGAACATCACATAGAACAACCCCACCCAGAGGGCAACAAAGAGAAAACAGCTCCCAAGATAGCAATGGCTTAAGAGTGGAAAGAAGTAAAGAATGAAACACACACACACACACACACACACACACACAACAGACTGATAAGCAAAGGAGGTAGGAAAACACCCAACGCAAAAGGCATAAGATGACATCACAGAGTCCACAGATGGAGGTAATAACCCTGAATATCGGTGGACTGAACTAGGGTATTAGACTGAGGCTAGCAGACTGGCTTAGAAACACAACCCTTCAATCTCCTGCCTAGAGGAGACACATCTCAAGACTACAGACAAAAATACAGGCTGAGAAACAAAGGCTGAAGAAAAACATACCAAGAAAACAGCAATACAAGAAAATCAGGGGTTTCAATCCTAATCTCGGATAAAATTGACCTCAAAGTGCAAACCATAAAAAGAGATAAGGAGGGACATTACGTAATGCTCACGTGAATGGTAGACAAAGAACCACTAAGCATTTAAACATATATTCCCCGTAAGAGAGACCCGCTGAATACGTCAACCAAACACTCCAAAAGATGAAAAAAGAAATCACCGGCTCAACAATTATAGTAGGGGACTTCAAAACATCACTCTCTTAGAAAGATAGATCACAGGGAAAGAAACTCAACAAGGGAGCTAGAGATCTAAACACAACAATTAGAGAATTTGATTTGACAGATATTTACAGAGCTCTTCATCCAAATACAAAAGAATTCATATTTTTTCCAAGCCCACAGGGCACATATTTGAAGACAGACCACATGCTGGGGCATAAGGTGAATCTACATAAATTTAAGCACATTGATATCATACAAACCTCTCTCTCTGACCACTGTGCCATAAGGCTGGAAATCAACAAAAGGAAGATGAAGAAAACAAGAGCAAACAATTGGAGGATGAATAACACTCTATTGCAAAAGGATGCGTACTGGCCCAGATCAGAGATAAAATTAGGAAATTCTACAAACCAACGAGAATAAGAACACGACTTCCCAAAACTTATGGAACACAGAAAAGGCAGTTACCAGAGGAAGTTTCATTGCATTACATGCACACATGAAAAAGGAAGAAAGACTTATGATTGATTCGCTAGCACAAATTTTACAACAACTAGAGCAGAGTCAACAGGACAATCCTACTAATAGCAAAAGAAAAGAAATAACATAAATTAGAGCTGAGATTCAGGAGAGGAAACATAAGAAAACTATAGAAAAAATTAATGCAGCTAAAAGTTGATTCTTTGAAAGGATATACCTCTGGCAAACCTAACCAAAGAAAGGAAGGAACAAATCTCAATGGCAAGGATGAGGGATGAAAGAGGCGACATTACAACAGACCCTAATGAAATCAAAAGGATAATTACACAGTACTACAAAGAACTGTACCGTCAATGAATTTAACGACTTGGAGGACATGGACAAATTCTTGGAAAAACAATCCCTCCCTAGACTATCCCCAATGAATGTCAAGATTCTCAACAGAACAATAGCAATAGAAGAAATAGACAAGGTTATCAAGGGATTACAAACAAACAAAAATCCCCTGGACCAGATGGCTTCCCAGGGGAATTCTACCAAGCATTCAGAAGAACTGATACCAATCCTACAAAAACTCTTCCAGAATATAGAAAAAGACAGCAAACTTCCAAACTCTTTGTATGAAGCTTATATAACTCTGAAAGAAAAACCAGGCAGGGATCCCACAAGCATCAAGAACTACAGACCAATATCCCTAATGAACATCGAGGCAAAAATTCTTAACAAAATACTGGCCAATAAAATACAAAAGTATATAAAACAAATAATTCACCATGACCAAGTGAGATTCATACAAGGGATGCAGGGATGGTTCAACATACAAAAGACCATTAGTATCATTCGCCACATTCACAAGAAAAACTGTAAGAACTACATGATAATATTGATAGATGCAGAAAAAGCATTCGATAACATCCAACACCAAATCCTGTTTAAGACATTCAAGAAGATAGGAATGGAAGGAAAATTCCTCAATATAATACAAACTATGTATGAAAAACCAACAGCCAATGTAGTAGTAAATGGAGAAAAGACCAACGCAATCACACTGAAAAGGGGGACCAGACAAGGATACCCCCTGTCCCTACTCGTATTTAACATCGTACTGGAGGTTTTAGCTAACAGCATAAGTCAAAGAAAAGACATCAAAGGTATTCACCTGGGGAAGGAAGA
>NW_022103951.1:5737122-5746520 GCF_000313985.2 Echinops telfairi
GGTATCAGTCATCAAAGAACAAAAAAATCATATAATTGTAATTGAGGGGAAGTTCGGAGTAGAGACCCAAAGCCCATCTGAAGCAACTTGACTTCCCCTTAGAGAAGGGTGGCAGGGAGGAGACGAGCCAGTCAGGGTACAGTATAGCAACGATGAAACATACAACTTTCCTTTAGTTCTTTAATGTTTCCTCTTGCCACTATCATGATCCCAGTTCTACCTTACAAATCCTGTTAGACCAGAGGATGTACACCGGTACAGATAAGAACTGGAAACACAGGGAATCCCGGACAGTTAAACCCCTCAGGACCAACAGAGTATCGATACCAAGAGGGAAAGGGGAAGATGGGATAGAAAGGGGGATCCAATCACAAGGATCTACATATAACCCCCTCCCTGGGGGACAAACAACAGAGAAATGGGTGAAGGGAGAGGGTCAGGCAGTGTAAGACATGACAAGATAATAATATAATTTATGGGGGAGGGAGGGGGAAAATTGAGGAGCTGATACCAAGGGCTCAAGTAGAAAGCAAATGTTTTGAGAATGATGAGGGAAACAAATGTACAAAAGTGCTGGACACAATATATATATGTCTGAATTGTGATAAGAGTTGTACGAGCCCCCAATAAAATGATTTTTAAAATATATTATAATTTATATTATTAATGAAGGGTTCATGAGGGAGGGGATGGAGAGGGAGGGGGAAAATGAGGAGCTGGTACCAAGGGCTCAAGTAGAAAGCAAATGTTTTGAGAATGATGACAGCAACAAATGTACAAATATGCTTGACACATGGATGGATGGATGGATTGTGAGAAGAGTTGTACAAGCCCCCAGTAAAATTGTTTTTTAAAAAATCATTCTTAGTTCACGGGCCATACAAAAACAGGAAGTGGGTCAACATTGGCCCAAAGAAAAATTTCTTTTTGCCTACCTCTGATTGAGATGGTTGGGAGTTATAACCACTGGCCTGCATAATTGAAACCAAGAAATTCTTCTAAAACAAACTCATAGAAATACCTTTTAAGATCAATCATTTCACGAATTTCCATCTGACTAGAAATAATTACTTCAGACTAAGATTAATTTATGTTGCACGGAGATGGAACCAGTAGGAAACCACTTCATTCAGGGAGTATTCTGGTTGGTTCACTCCTACCTTCTTCCCACCTATAAAGCAGCTTATGAATAAATCTCTTCTATTACTATTGCTTAACACTCCTTGGGCACTTACTTTGTCTGAACACTTTCCATGTATTCTCTACTGCAACGATACTAAGTCCCCAGGTTAGCAACTTTTGCCTTATGGAAAATTCCTTCTTGCCCTTTAATGTTCATGTAAATTTCTCCTCACTTGGAAACCATCAGGAGAGTGTTGGACAGCCACCCAATGTAGGTGACTCAAATCCACCAGCTGCTCAAGGGGGAAAGATGAGGTTATCTGATCCCCCAAAGATTTATAGCCTCAAAAGCCTTATACAGGGTTACGATGAGTCAGAATCAACCACATGGCAGTTGGTCTGGGAGGTTTCTTGTTGTTTTTTTTTTAAGAATTGTACCCCTATTTGCAACAAATTCTGCATCTCAGTCACCCTCACTTGCTGCACATGCAGTTTTTAAAACATTGAAAAGGCTTAAAAGGGTGTTCTTGTACTACAGACTAAATAAGAACCAAATCGACTTGTTTCAACCTAACTACAAATGCGAATTCAAAACATGGTTAGGAATGGATTTTGTCTGTACTTTGGGGACTGTACAGGAATTAGTAGCCCCTTTCACAAAAAAAAGGATGCTGAGACTCACCTGCATTATACACTTGCACAAGTTCTAGTCTACTTGACTTCAAAGCCAGTTCTCTTAAACTTTACCTGAAAGCATTCCTGGAAATCAAGTAAGTGCCTCTCTTCCCATCACAATCAAAACCTAGATTAATTTCCATAGGATTTATAGTCTTATGATTAGTATGACAATAAACCCTAATATTTGCCAAAAACGTACTGGCTGGCCTACTTTCCTGAGAGAGTGAAGGGGAAAAGTACCTTTATTGACCAAATCTCATTACCTATGGGAGAATGACACTCCTCCCCAAATATGGTCAGGCCTGTGGTGCAGTGAATTATTTAATGTGGTTTTTCTAGCCACAGTCTCTAACTCCTACCAAATGACCCTGTCCTGGTGCACCTGGATAAGGGAAGACACTGGTAGTCTACTCTTGTGAGAGACTGTTAACCGGCTTCATTGTGAGTGCCATGCTGCCATCTTGGAAGCAGGAAGGGGCATATCACTACCAGCAAGAGAGAAGAGCCAGGAGTGGAGTGTATCCTTTGGCCCCTGAGACGCCTGTGCTTTGGATTACTGTCTGTCTGCGCAGGGCAGAGGGCAGATCAAGCGGCTGAGGGCCAAGAAGAGGCGTGCCTCAGAGCAGAGCAGAGAAGAAACTGTGCTGTGTCCTGAGCAGTTCTCACCTAAATTGTCACCTGTTAACCTCCTTTATCATAGTGATCCTATAGGGCAGAGTAGAACTGCCCCAGGGGGGTTCCAAAGCGGTAACTCTTTATGGAATTAGAAAACCTCATCTTTCTCCCACAGATTCAAACTGCTGACTGTGCAGTTAGCAACAACACATAGCCCACTATACCACCAGGGCCACTAAGAGTCGGAATAAACTTGGTGGCAATGAGTTCGTTTTGTTTTTGCAAACCTCAAGGATAGTGAGCATCATTGGTGAGGCCCATGGAAGCAATGACAGAACCTAGCAGACAAGTCGAGTGTCGGGAAAATAGAGCGCCATGCGAGGAAGAGTGGGTATCAGAATAGAGTTCAGAAGGATGGAGGGTGGAGGCCTGTCTGATTCCTGCCTTGTGGCAACCCACCTGGGGAGTTGGAGGAAGTCAGATGTAGCCCCCCAGACCATTTGCTCAAGGTTCTGATGCCTGGATCCTGTTTACGTTTCATTTTGCTTTGTTTTGTTTTTCATGTTCCATGGTAAATGGGACTTTGCAGAATGTACTGAAGGTTCAGAATCTAAACATAGTAACATTATACTAGACATCTCTTAATGTCATGAGCCCTTAAAAAGCAGAGAACCCCCTCTGGCTTGGAAAGGAGATGTGTAACAGAAGAGATGCTGTAGAATAGGAAGTTGGAGAGATTCCAATGGTAAGGGACACCTATAGATCTTGCCTAAGGTGACCAGATTTTAACATTGGTAAAGTGGGACAAAAACGGGACACCATTGATAAAACTTATATCCTGGCAAAATAGCCATATGGCAGCCGAAAACTGTATACGCTTGTTGTGCATTCATTTCCAAAAATCGGGATTTTTTAAAAATGCCACGGGACGTGGGAAAAATTGTTAAAAATCGGGACTGTCCCACTAAAAGCGGGACATCTGGTCACCTTAATTGCCAGTTGTTGGTGCCGGCATTTCTCCTGACAGGACAGAATCACACCAAGCCAGCTGTTAGGTATTTTCTATATTTGCCTTCTTATATCCAAGCTTATGATACATGTAGTTTTACTGTTCTCTAATGCAAGACTGCCTGTGGTGGTTTCAAAATGTGTTTGCAACATTTTTTTTTTACACTCCTTCCATTTAGAGGTGGGGTCTAAATTCCTCTCCTAGACTACAGCGGAAATGGCCACGTGGATTTCCCGGCAAGGCGATGACAGACCGGACAACTGTCCCAGGCTCACTCCCTCCCAGGGAAGTTGTTCTCAGAAGTTTCAGGCTCTGTCAACACACTTTTTAAAAGCCCGATGGGCATGTAGAAGTCATATGGTTCCAGCATCAACAAGTAATCGTGAGAGAAAGAATGTATGATTCCAGCTCCACTCACTATCTGACTTCATGAAATACTTAGCCCAGTCACACCCGGAATGAAGAGAGAGCAAAAGAATTGTTGGAACCCACTAAAATTTAGGTAGCTTTTTAATACATCAATAGATAACTAGAACAGTGGAAAAATGGCTGTCCATAGACTATTACCCAATCAATGGAATTTTTAACAAACGTTTTGCTTGTGTAACACAATGGTTCGAAGAAATGACTTGATTGAAACTCCTTTAAATGGACCCTCTAGAGTCCCCACCATTACCTATGACTTCGACAGATCCAGGTTATGTCTCTCTTAACGGACAAGTTCCTGAAGGCATGGGAGTTGGGAAGGCACTCAACTTCCCAACAGGAATTTAAATTCCTTATGGGTTGAGACTACTGTCCAAATGATAGGTGCTCAACAGAGAGGACTAAAATCTATCACAACACATGCATCGCTGTGTGTATGTCTACTTGAAAAAACAAATAGTGTCATTCAAGTACTTCACTTCTTACTCTGTCTTCAAGGCGCCCCTGTACTCTGTGTTTGGGGGAGGATTTAGTAGTTAAAATAGAGAGAAGTCACATATAAATTTCAAATCACAAAATATAAGAGGAAGAAATGATACCAGACAACAGGTTACACCAAGGGATAATAATGCGGAAATAGAATAATTTGAAGTAAAATACACGGGTGCCCTGATTTCCCTGGACTACATAGATAGCTCAGTATATCTGGCTAAAGTTTTATAATTCAACTATCAACTCTTAAACATAGCCTAGATAATGTGGAATGAAAAATCACTGATATTTATTGTTTTGTTTTTGCTAATATCCTACAGATTAAATCATCCCCGTTCCATGCTATAGATAATATTTTTGCAAACAGAAATTCTGGGCAGGACCACAATTTGCACAGGCATTTGATGTATTTTTACTCCCCCCGCCCCCCAAAGCTGAAGAAAAAATTCAGATATGTTTGGTCACAGTAGAATGAGAGTGAGTTAATAGGGAAGCCAGTTTAAAATTATTTCTGTCAAAGAAAGGGGATCCTAAGGGAAAGAAATTACTTTTGACTCAAGCCGAGCAGTGAAGTAAATCCTCTATTTTAAGCAAGCCGATGAAGTGACAATTTTGAGAACCGACCTCTAAATATATACCTTCAGGGATGACCACCCAATTAATTTCATTCTTGCTGACATCCCCATCACGTTAGAAATGTCTTCAATGCACATTAGTGCCGCTAAAATGGATTCCATGAGAATGAAAGAGGGTATTTATCTCCTCTACCCACAAAGAAGCAACATGCTATTTCAGGGCTGTGTGGAGGGTTAAAGGGAATGTATACTCATGATTTGCTATTCCAAGTAAGTTGGTGTAGTGGGGCTCCTCCAGAGTCATCCCCACTTGATTACCTCATGAATTTTCAGACCTGAAAGGTGCCAATTAAAGCCAATGGGTGTATCATAATGCTAGAGTTCCCTACCATGCCTACAAGGACCAGCCAGCAATTTCCTTTTCCAAAAAAAAAGGCAACAGCAGTTGACTCTCCTATCATTTTACTCTGCAAAGAGGCCCTTCCATGTCTTAATGTTGACTTGCCTGAAATAGTCATCGTCTGAGGAAACCAGAAGCATAGGCCTTGCACAGATTTTCTTCCTTACTTTTCCAGAAACATTAACCAATTTAATACCATGGTGAAAGAGCTATTTGTTTTTTATTGACAGAGAAGAAAGCGACACAAATCACACGCTTTGTCTCAGCCCACAAAGTCAGCCAGCACTTTTCCAAGACATGAATAAAATATTAGAAACAGTCCGGGCCATTAAGACCAGACTGAGAATCTGACAGCCCATCAGTATTTTAGGGTAATGTCAAAGATGATACAACTAGGAGTTTTTCAATTAGCAGCCCAGGCCTTGCTATACACCCAAATGAATAAAGACATTGTGAAAGTAAAGTAAACATAAACTATCAATAATAATCAAGGAGCCCTGGTGACACTGTGGGCTAGGTGTTGGGCTGATAACTGCAAGGTCATGGGTTCAAGCACACCAGACACAAGATAGATAATCATGAGGCTGTAAAGATTTAGTCTCAGAAAGCTTATATAGGGTTGGCTATGAGTTGGAGTCCACTCGATGGCATTGGGTTGGGTTTGGGGGTTTATCAATAGCAATTACAACTAGGAGACACACTAGTCTTTCTCAAATCTTGAGTTTGGTACTTTTATTATTTGCAATAGTTTTATCAGCCTTCCTTCCCCAATGGAATGAAGATGGTTCCCTCTAAGTTCACAAGAAACATGTAGGGATGAAGGAATCCTACATATGCCTTCCAAGTCATGTCTCTTTTAAACTTTGTTGTGAAGTAGGTGAAGCTTCACAGAGTACATCAGTTTTCTACTCAACTATTCACATGCATTTTTTCATCTCATTGATTATGATGCCAACAATGTGACATCACCTGCTCCACATTCTCTGTGTTATCCATTTCTAGCCTTCCTCCTCCCCTAACCCTTCTGTACTTTGTCCTTGGAGAAATGCTGCCTTGTTGACCACAAATGATTGATTGTTCTAAGGTGTGCGTACCTCACTACTGTCATCCTTCCTCTTACAGGCATGTCTACTGTTTGGCTGAAAATGGAGCTATAGGAGCGAGTTCTTTCCCAGACCTGAAGGGTGACGAAGGTTCATAGTCTGGGGGTTCCACTGGTCTCCATTCAATCAATAAGCATGGTCTTCTTAATGATTTTAAGGTTTTGTCCCCACAAACTTTTCTCCCATTCTATCTAAGACCTTCTAAAGTGATTCCTTTCAGAGCAGTTGAGTAGTGGTAGCCAGGCACCCTGGTGACATAGTGGGTTACAAGTTGGGCTGCTGACTACCGGGTCAGCAGTTTGAAATCACCAGGTGCTCTGTGAGAAAAGGATGAGTTCTCTACTTCCATAAAGATTTACAGTCTCAGAAACCCATCGGGGTGGTTCTACAGTGCCCTATAAGGTCACTGCGAATCAGTATCCACTCGATGGTAGTGAGACGTGGGAACCGTCTCATCTCGGGGTCATGGAAACTGATGTTCACACGGTCTCTTCCAGTGTCTCTGAACTAAGTGGCCTCCCACTGCCCTACACAAGTCGGAAGCCAGGTGCTTCCTTGGGCAATGATCTGAGGATGGACAGAGAATGCCTATCTCAGAACACTTCCTTTCTGCACCTCGGATCACAATGCTTTGAGAAATCAATGCTGGAAGCTTATTCAAACCACTCGGAAGGCTGAACCTTTTCCCATGGCTTCATGTGTTGGGATTATACAGGTGGAAATAGAAGGTAAGATTTCCTTCCTCCCTGGGATTCCTAGGTATTCCTCAATGGAAGAAAAACAAGGGGGAAAAAAACCCTGAGAAATGAAAAAATTACAGCAGAAAAGTGATATTTATGTTAAACCACTAGAGTGCATATTTTAATCTCCAAAATATTTTTTACTTACCAGAGGCCTGACCATGGAAGACAATGAAGAAACCTTTTAATGTTTATTAAATCCTATTTCCTAGTATGTGAACTACAACTTCACATTGCATATTATAAATATTGCTGGTAACAGTCACATTTAAATACATGAAAAATTTATTCACTGCATGCTAAGCAAGAACATGTTAATTTGGATTTTCAGAATGTCCAGTTGCTGAAAGTTATACTATTGGGGAAGGAGGCTGGGGAAAAAGATGACTAGAATACATTTGTCAGGTTTTCTACTAACTAAGCTAGTGACATGCTTCCTAAATCCCTAAGGCTCCATTTCTTCATCTGCAGACTAAAGGAATTAAGTCTTTCTCAGCTTTAAAATTATTTGTGAAGCAGCAGAAACCCAACTTGCTATTTAAAATGCCATCTGCTCTCTGTGGAGAGTAAATTCTGTTAAAGAAAATCTCAGAGTCAATTGGCTGAGCATCTTAAGGATTTTGATATTCACATGTGACCCTTGAGCTGAGTTTGGAAAACAGAGGCTAGGGAGACTGGCATTGCTTCGTTAGTAAAGTACGGATAATTTGGAAGTGAACAGTAGAGAGAAGGTAGAAGAAAGGAAAGAGGAGAGGAACCAGTCAATCCACAAAACGGCCGAGATGCTATGAGAGGTGTTTCATCTAGTGTAAAGCCCTAGAGGTCTAAGGGACCGGTAGACCATAGCTAACACCTGAATTTAAATGATTTGTACTTCTATTCAATAAATCTCTTTGCCTCCATTGTAAACTCAGCTGCCAACATATAAAAGTGTAAGTGGTGGTGAGAGATAATAGAATTCAAGGAAAGGGATGGAGTCTCACATCTGGGCCAATATAAAGAACAAATGGACCATCTCTTTAGCAAGTTGCTCCAACATCTGGTAGTATCTCCAATATGGGAATCCCAGAGACGACCTTGAAAAGTAATATAAACACTGGTGAGAGCCTTGAGTTTCCTACAAATTCCAAAAAGTAGAGTTAAAACTGACTTAATCATATCTTAAACATAGAATATCATATTTTATGTTAATGTGTGCCTTCTACATTTGTCACCTGTACCCTTCTCCATTTGAGGGATTTTTATTAGCACAGCTATGACAATTTTAAAAATTAACATAGCACACTTGTGTAAATATGGTGGTGAGTGGGTAGCAAACAAATGTAGAAGGAGCACATTCTTCTGGAGAAAAATGGTAGATCTTAAAGGACAGGCTGATCCACACAGATCTGTGACTCCCGTAGTAAGATCATAGTGATCTCAGAAATAATTTACTGAAACCATTGGATCTAAGAGACGAGATTTAGAATTCTGAAATCAATTTTTCTATTGAAATATTGAGGTTGGGAATGAAACAGCTAGATGGTTCTCTACTCCCATCATATCATCTTTGAGTCCAGTTGGCTTTAAACCAGTTATCTGTCATTTCCAAAGAAGTTCTAAAGGTGCCTGCTGCTTTCTTCCATTATAGTCGTGACTGGTGTCAGGGATCGAGTGATTCTGCTTTAGACCAACCCCTTAAAAGTCAATAACTGGGAACTAACTTTGTGCCTGTGTTATAAGTACCTCTAAGGGCAGAGGGCATTGATGGCCAGATGGGAGTCATGACTAAGAGGAAGAGGTAGGAATCCCAGCTTGAGACAAGGAAGGGTATGGTGGTCTATGGAGTCTATGAACCTATGATTTCTAGAATCCAGGACAGGGCAGAGTTGGAAAGGAAAGCACCAGAAAACCTAGCTACCACATGCTTCTGTAGCAAAAATAGCACAAATGAATAGTTTTAAGAACCTAAATATATTTTCTCCTAGTTCTTGAGAACAACAGTCCAAATCAGGACCTCAGCCATGTTGTTTCCTTCCTGGTCAGTAGCCCACCTGGACATTCCTTGATGGATCTTCACATGGCATCTGTCTTCCCCAGTATACGATTTTTTAAAAAATTATTAAATACTTTTATTGGGGGCTTTTATATCTCATCACAATCCATACATTCATCCATTGTGTCAAGCACATTCGTACATATGTTGCCACCATCATTTTCAAAGCATTTTCTTTCTACTTGATCCCTTGGTATCAGCTC
>NW_022103951.1:5746892-5748691 GCF_000313985.2 Echinops telfairi
CAGGCTCTTATCTGTAGCAGTGTGCATGTTCTGGTCTAATCCAATTTGTAAGGTAGAATTGAGGTCATGATAGTGGCAGAGGGTGGTGGGGAGGAAGCATTAAAGAACTAGAGGAGAGTTGTGTGTTTCATTGGTGTTATACTGCACCCTGACTGGGTTATCTCTTCCTTGTGACCCTTCTGTGAGAGGATGTCCAATTGTCTACAGAGGGGCTTTGGGTCTCCACTCCTCATCCCCCCCTCAATTCATACTGGTATGATTTTGTTCCCCCAGTATACTCTTGCTTCTGCATCTAATCAGTTCTTTTTATAACTCAATTCAAAAGTTATTAGGTTCAGGACCCACCTTATTCCAGTATGGCCTCAGTTCAGTTATGGGATTGATTACAGTACAGTAAAATGGATCATGGAAGGTAATCTGCTCTAACCAAAGCCAATTGATTTGATCTTGTGATGAAATCAGATTACATAATCACGATTTCAAGACACATTGCTGGAGGAAACAATTCAACACAACACCTAGAGCACATGAAAAAAGCTAGCATAAGTCAAAATCAAAGTATTAGCCAAGCTTAAAAAAAATTGATCCATAAAAGACAGGCTTTCGTAAAGGATGGCCTAAAAAAAAGTCAACAAACACTTTCCATAAAACGTAAGTATAAAGTGAATGAAACTGTCAACAAGCAGCCATTTTAGGGCTCTTGAGGTTGATCAAAGGCATAAAACAAGTAAACAGTGTTTTTTCTTCGATTTGGGGCTCAAACTTAATTCAATCCCCAATCGAAGAACAATTGGTTTCTGTGACATGACCCCATGAAGAGCACACTGTTGATATGGGTGTTGGAGCCACGTATGGTGATGAAACCAGCTGATGCCTGGCTAGCAGAAGGAACAGAACCTGGGGGCTCCTAAAGGTTTGTCTTGAAACAGGCAGCCATCTAAGTGAGGCATCAACTAAATCCACACGGAAGACGCACACCAACCTTCGTGATTAAAGGGTTGTGAATAATGAAACCCAAACACAAAGGAAGAAATGGTATCAAACCTTAAAGTTTGAACGCCTGGTTTGCAGAAGGCTGTGGATGGCAGTTGAGTGAAACAGAAATATAAAAAGGTGAAGAGACATATTATAAATCACAGATATATGAATGGATTTTTGGCTCTCAATTTTAGCACACACAAAGAGACCACTGAAAAAAATGGGTGTTGGAGCATAGTGTGTTGAAGAAACAGGATGATGCCTGGCTATCAGAAAGAATAGAATCTGGGGGTTCCTAAAGGCTTGTCTTGATACAGGCAGCCATCTAAATGAGGCATCAACTAAATCCACATGGAAGATGCACACCAACCTTCGTGATTAAAAGGTTGTAAATAATGAAATCCAAACACAAAGGAAGAAATGGTATCAGAGCTTAAAGTATGAACACCTGGTTTGCAGAAGGCTGTGGATAACAGTGGAAGCCCAAAATCCATTTTCAGGGTCCCCACACGGATTAAGCCTCTGTGCATCATTTCTGACCATAGTCCAAGGATGTGAATAGCCTTGCTATCAAACAAAGGGTATTGTAAAGATGATTATGGCACACGTAGTTAGGCTAAAATGTAATACCTCATTACGTGCTCATCCCTTTGTCACATTTTAAAGTTGTTTACTGATTGGCTCATACTGTACATGCTTCTGTCTGCATCGCTACGTATCAGAGCTACGTATCTGATGCATTTTTGCTTTTGTACAGTGTACTGTAATTGTTTGCGATTTTTAAGAAATTTTATCTAAGCCCTATGATGGCTCCTAAACGA
>NW_022103951.1:5749460-5758368 GCF_000313985.2 Echinops telfairi
AAAAACCCATATAGAACCTAAACAGGAAGTGCACAACCCCGACCACAACAAAACAGCAATGACTAGACAAAACAGAGGCAGCACCTCAATTGAAAAGAAAGCAGAATCTCTACGTCCTCCTCATTGCTGCTTTTAATTCCCTAGTTGTTTCCCTGTCTGTGGCGTTGTTTGCTCACTGCTCCTTTCCCTTGCCTCCTCCTTGGCTGGCTAGCTGGAGAACTGAGGCAAACAAAGGAGACCTGAGAAACCCCCTCGGCAGTGAGAACCAAGGCAAACTTAAGCACTCTCCTCAATCCCTTCACACAGATCACTGGTGGAGGGCAGAAGCCAGCTCCTTTGATCACAATCTCTGCCCTAATGACTGGCTGGACCTGAAGTTATGCAGACAGCGGGGTAGCCCCCAGGAAACCAGTTTACAAAGTGAGCATAAGAAGTTAGCAACTGAGCAGAGACCTCAGTAGCCACATAGTGCTTAGGAAATCAATCCAGACAGCTGGCTTTTTTGGAAAGCCTCAGGAAAGTAGATCAGAACTAAGAGTTACTGTGGCAGCCTATTTTCTAAGGTCCAGTGTTCAACAAAAATATGTAAATTGTACGAAGAAAAATTATTTTTAAAAGTAATTGTATACTGTCTTGGAGCAGGCCCAGATTTTTGATTTAGCAAAGACTTCAAAACAGCCACCATAAATTCATTCAGATATAAAAATATGTTCAAAGAACTAAAAGACAACAACAATAACTCAACTTAGCAAGAATTGCAACAGAGATTCTAACTAGAAACATGAAACGAATGGCACTTCTGGCTAAAAAACATGTTATACTCAAATTGGGGAAAAATCGCTAGATGGGCGCAACAGCAAATTTGCGATGGCAAAGAAATCCTTCCATGAATAGGAAGGCCAATCAATAAAACAACTGGGAGAACAGCAAGGAAAAACACATTCGAGAAGTGGGTCCCAGTGGAACAAAGTTAAATCCCCAGATTTAAAAGTACCATTCACAGGCAGAAGAAAGGGCAGGTGCAAAACATCTCCATTTCAGGCTTTTTATTCTTTCCCTGGTGACCTGGTGAGTCAGGTGCCGGGCTGCTAACTGGACAAGTCAGCAGGGTTCAAAGGCATCAGCTGCTCCGTGGGAGAATGATGACACTGGCCACTCCATAAAGGTCTACACCCTCGGGAACCTTATATCGAGTCACTATGAGTTGGGACTAACTGGTCGGCAGTGGGATCCATTGTAAAAGATCAGGGCACCTACCCATCAGAGGACTGACATGAGGATACAATTAATTAAAACATGTAAAGCACTTAAAACAGCATCTGGTACATTGTAAACGCCTAATAACGTTATCGCCATCATCCCCCTCCTCGTATACTATTTGCTAGGGGAAGAAATAAAGACCACCCTAATACCTGGTAAGAAAATCTCCCACAGTGAAGCTAGGAAGTGGGGGGCTGAATACTTGGTAACTGCCTTTGGGTGAAAATGACATAGCTGTCCACTGGGGGACACTGATGACCTCAACAAATATCTCGGAGTAGCTTAAGAATCATAATGATGTCACATCCTAGTTTTAAAAGGCTTCTTTCTTTTTGTCTGCAGGAGAAAAATGAGGCCGTCTGCTTCCATAAAGATTTCCAGCGTAGGAAAATAATTCTGTTCTGTCCTATGCGGCCACTATGTTTCGGAATGCAGTTGACAGCAGTGGGTGGGTGTTCTTTTTTAGGATCTTCCAAGTGTCTACCTCAGTGTGAAATGTCTTTTTCTATTATTCAGAACTGGCAATAATGTGAATTATTACATCTGGCAATAATGTGAATGTTTGCTTCATAATCATCTCTCTTTCTCTCTCTCAAATACATTGATGTTAAGAGTGTGGAACCCATAATTAGACTGAAGATCTGAATCACATCATATCTGAAATAAGACTTGTCAAAACATAACACAGACTTTGCCAAACCAAGATAACTGGCACGCCGACTACTCTGACTTGAGGGGAATTACAAAGTTTGATCCAAAGAAATTCCACGCCCCACCAACATATTTATATCCATGTCACTTTGGGTTTTGTTTGTCTGTTTCTGTTTTACTCACTCAGTCTTGGGAACTGCTTTTCTGAGCCAGAAGAAATCAGACTGTGCTAAATACTTGCGGGTTTGCAGGACGTTGCCAAAGTAGTCAGATTCCGAAAACTTGATCTGAATGAAACAAACCATAGCATCATTGTTCTAAGTGAAGATAAGAGTTGGCTCTGAAATATGAATCCAGTGTACCATTGAGAGGCCAGCCAGAAAGGGTTGCCCTGCACAGCATCTCGGCTGTTACCATTACTATTTAACTCAGCATTCACCAAGCCATGCAATTTAATCTCACCAATTTTCTTTTAAAAGAAAAAGCTCAAAAATCAATATGGTCATTTCTGAATCACAGCAGAAAATGAAAAGCTGCAGTAATGTATAATGTGTTTCATTTACTTTATAATTGAAAAATCTACTTTAACCTTTACTGAACATATTATCTCGGGTTTGGAAATTTCTGGGCTCTCATGAATCTTTGATCTTTTCTAAAATCTGTACTTTATTTGTCACAGAGGTCCTTCTAATAACAGTCCGTTTCATCAGCTGAAACCTCATTTTATTAGATGAAGATTTCATCAACTGTTAAAACCCAATTTGCATCCGCATTTGCTCCTAAAGGAAGGAAAAGGGAAGTGGCTCCGAGACTTCTTTCCCTCCAATGCACAAGGATTCACCAGAAGAGTTCACTAATTGACGGGATAGATCTGTGGACCCTCAAAGAGGCTGTGGTCACTCAAAATTCATGAAATGACACCAGCAAATAAATCCTAGATGAGATATAGAATGTTGATAACTCACACAGCAATAATGTCTATTAAAATAAGGAAAGAGACCATTGATTATTAAGTTTCTTTTCTTTTTTATAGGAGAATGGCAGGCAGTTTCCATTCTGTAGGTACTCCAGTTATAGGAATAGGAATATTTAACCTAGAAATCATACATTATATCCATGTTACAGTCCAAGCAAGGGTTCACAATAATCTCTAATGAATTCATTTTAAAATAGGTCACCAAAGGGGGAACCAATTACAATGATCTACATATAACCTCCTCCCTGGGGGATGGACAACAGCAAAGTGGGTGAAGGGACATGTCATACAATTTAAGATATGACGAAATAATAATAATAATTTATAAATTATCAAGGGTTCATGAGGGAAGGGTGAGCGGGGAAGGAAGGGGAAAAACGAGGAGCTGATACCAAGGGTTCAAGTAGAAAGAAAATGTTTTGAGAATGATGGCAACAAATGTACAAATGCACTTGACACAATGGATGGATGTATGGAATGTGATAGAGTTGTATGAGCCCCCCCAAAATTATTAAAAATAATAAAATGGGTCACTGTGGCAAATAAAAATTTCAAAACACAAATGTGACTGTCCAAGAGCAACCAAATTCTGATTAGCTATACATTTTTTGTAGCTTTAAACCCCAAGATATTATTTTTAAGTTAAAAATTAAAATAGAACAAATGTATGGATATGAAATACATAGGCAGTGCATTTTAGATATGAACAGCTAGCTACATACAACTTGACAGAGACTTGGCTGTTACCAATGTCTGCCTCCTGTTTACCTCCTTCCTACCATCCATTGGGTGCTTATTATTCATGTTAATAACCTTGTGGGCCAGGTCAAAATCTAGAGAAAGGGATAAAGTCACTAAAGTGGTAAGGGAGAAAGGCAGAAATGAAATGATCCATTCCTGGCATCCTTGAGGTTCTGTTTCGTCCAACAAGTATATAGATACGACTTTAAATTGTCCTTCCCGAAAGCCCCTGGTGGGGTGGGAGGGAGACTGATACATCATACCTGGCATATTCAAAGAATGGAAAACCATACAGCAATTTCAATGAATCGTCTGTATGCATGAAAATGAAATCATCTCAGAAGCAATACTGAGTGAATAAGGCAAGGCATGCATACGAGATCATTTAAAGTTTTACAATATGTGTAGCAATACTAGACAATACATGCCTGTGTAATAAAGATATAAAGAAATACATGGAAATTATAAACTCTGCATTCAGGATAGTGTTTCTATCTAGAGAAGAAGTAGGCTGGGCAGCAGGGGCTTAGATCAAGGATGTTTACACAGGAATTTCAAATACATCTGCTTTCTTCATTTAAAATGTGTGTGTCCAAGTATAAATTTATCATAGCAATATGTTTAATATTTGTTAAAGCTGCAGGTGTTGAAAATATTGTATTACATACTTTCCCATATGTTTATGCTGCTTCATAATAAAAGGAAATCTTGATCTTGCAACTAATTGCATTTCACCATAGCAGTTATCTTACCCTCAAAAGAAACAGTACGCATCGTGGCTGAGGAAGCAACCTTCATTTGCAATCTGGATGACAGTTTTAAAAGGTGTGTCCATTGTTCAACCAGAAAAGGCTTTTTCAGCTTTTGTTCCCATGATAGTTCTGCCAGAACTTTCAGAATATAATTTTAACTCATAGAAAATTAAGATTGTGTCCTTGGGTTCAGAACATTTCTGGACAAGTCTCCCACAGGAATCTCCTTCAAAATGATTAACTTTGCGGGGTGGGGGAAATAGTAATATCAGTGATCATTGTTACCTTTAAAAGAGTTTGCTAACTACATTGCTTTCCTGTTCCCTATGCAAAATTGGACATTCAGCTTGGTCTAGGGGCATTCAACAAAAAGCTATCCAAGTAGTTCATAAAGAAAAGCATCAACACTATCTAGTTCCCCTTCTTCCCACTCCTAGGAGCTACTAATCAACTTTGATCTTATAAAAAAAGAAGAGTCTCAAATCTAAACATGTAAGTACTTTAGATAAATAAGTTTCTACCACAGCCATGAAAATAATTAGAGGGAGCAAAACATAGAAGAGTAAATTACATTTTGTCAACAGCTTATCTATGATTAGAGGAGCATTTTCTAAATGGCTTTAATTATTCAATTGATAGTTTGCTAACTTGTAATTAATCAAATCCAGTTACCGTATATACTCAAATACCAGCCAACCCGAATGTCAGCCAAGGCACCTAATTTTACCACAAAAACTGCTTTAAAAATGTGCTGAAAAACTCGGCTTATACACGAGTATATATGGTATGGGGAAAAAACAGGTAATGAAAGTTGTTATTGCTGTTGTTAGGTACCACTGACTTGATTCCCACTCGCAGTGAACCCCATGAGACAGCATAGGACTTCCCCCATAGTTTTCTAGGCTATAATCTTTTTAAGGCAACTGAAAGTTCGACCTTTCGGTTAATAGTAAAGCACTTAGTCACTCTGCCACGAGGACTCCCGAAAATGGGTAATAAGAGATATATTTTATTTTTCTCTCGGAGACCCGTGTTGGGGAAGGGACCAGTAGATTATAGTAGTTTAGGAATGGGATGAGATTTGGCAAAATCACATGGTCCAAATCTTTAGCGCCTACATCAATATTATTTCCATTGATTCTAGTTAAGAAAACTGGTGATTCAACATTAAGAAGAAAGGGAAAGAGGAGAAGAAATGGGGATGGCAATTTTGGGAATGATGAGGGCAACAAATGTATAGATGTGCTTTACACAATTGATCTATGTATTGTGATGAATTGTATGAGCCCCAATAAATTGATTAATTAAAAAAAAATGGGGATGGCAACAGAAGCAGTGAACAGATGCATTCTGGTACTTAATGAAATGCTACACAAGTGGAAAAATAATGGTAATGAAGACTATGACTGATCAAACTGTGCTAAATATAAAATCAGCATACAAAATTATATAAAGCATTATGGGTATGCAAAATTACTTACAGAAAGGCAACATAAGAAACTACAATGAAAGTAGATGCTATTATGTCCTGAAACTAATATTATAGGAACTTTTTCATTCCTTTTATCTGTCTCACAAGTTTCCTGCCATGTGACAATATTTTTGATAATTTCAAATATTTCAATAAAAACTTGAGGAAGAAAAAACTATGCAACCCAGCCATCATTTAGAAAGTTCTGCTTGTTGTATAGATAGCAAGAATGGATGCTTCTTGAATGTTTTGCAACAACTTGCAATCTTTAAAACAAAATGGTTTAAACCCTGCAAGGAATAATAATGGGCCCAAAGGCTGCTTTCCTTTCAGATACGTTGAAATCCAGGTCAAGTTGACGTAGATTTCAATCAATTTCATCTCCAGACTTTTCAATTGAATGACTTTTGGGGAACTAATTGGGGCTGTTCATTTGCTAGGAACAGCTGTCCAGATCATCCAATTCAAGGGAATTTTCTTGGAAATTCTAACGTGGACACCTATCACAAAATGCCAGAAAACCTATTATCTCCAAAGATGAAGAACCTTCAAGAAGGGCAGACCAAACCTGGGGGGTGAGAGACAGTGACAGGGAGTCTGCTCTGGCCAGGCAAACAATCAAGATGGAGGCCAATATGTGGGGGTGGGAGCTGCCTGCCCGCCTGTGCTCCACAGGGCTGCAGCAGTCGATCGGAAACTGGCAGGTCCCACTGCTGTGGCTGGAAGATGGTTCAACACTGGGACATCCCGTTTCAATGCCCACTCTTGAATCTCCTGGGCCAGGCGGACCAGAGAGCAGTTGGGAGAGCTGAGGGCAAGGTTTGTTTTTGGAGGGCTGGGGTTTATTGGGCTGGGGGGTTGGGGGCATTTTTTTTAACCAAATAGTACAGCTTTCAATATTGTAACCGGTTTTATGGCACATTTCATCTGATTATCACCTCGCATGCTGTCAGTTGTACATTCTCTCTGCATGTATGCACTGGCCAGAGCAGTTCAAGATACATCCCTCTGCCCCCAAATATGTTTCTTAAAGCTGCATCCCAGAGATTACCCATGTTCACATACTACCGACCTCCATGAGGATATGTCTGCATATGTGTGTGTGGTACCGAAAGCAGCGAAGATCTCCTCTAAATGGGACTCCTATCCAATTCTTCTAAGTCAATGGGGACCGCTACTGCAATTCTCCACTGGCTTCCTAAGGAGGAGTACAGTGCTGTCTAGTTACCTATGGCCTCTCACCTACCCGCCCACCCTTGGTTCCACACAGGGCTGGGAACCTGAAACTAGGTTTCTTAAATCTGTTGTCAGTTGCCTTCCTATTAATAGTAGACACTGGGCAGGGAGAGGAGAGGTGGTCCAAAGGGCAGGGGGTGGTCTTGTGTTCTCCCCCCTCCCAACCCAGTACGTTCCCTTTGCCTCTCCTTCTCCACCCCTGGCTCTTTGTTCTTCTGGCAATGACCAGAGGGATGTTCAGGACCCCTTCTCAAACCCTAGCTCCAAAAGCCTAGCTCTGCTCTTCTGCAAGGTGGGACCATCACTTCCTAGCTGTCATACCCCTCAGGCACAGGGAACTAGCTACTTCCTAAAGTTACTAATTGCGAGTTTACCTCATCCTCCTTTTTTGCCTTCCAACGTCTTTCGTGTTTTAAAGCCTCACTTTGAAATGCATCGTGTGGCTTTTGCTTTCCAGACTGATCCAACACTCATTCCCCCATTGGCATGGCTCAGCCCTTGAATTCATGTGCATCAAAAACGCATGAAATGCAACACTTTATAGGCTAACTAGAAAAAGGACGGATGGCTACCTTGTTAGGCTACCTGCTAGACCTCCCTGCGTGCGGCTGCCGGTGTTCAGAAAGAGTACTGCCTTCCCTCTTACTCTTTTCAAAGGCTACCGGGGGGTTGCTTTTCAGAGATACTTTGCTGGGTAGCCCACTTCATACTTTGTCATCTTCAGATGGGGGGGGGGAATCTGGAATTCGTTTTGCCTTGGTCTCTCAGTTCCTTTTCATTGGCTCTCTTCTCAAACATGAGGCCAACCTCAGTTTTCAAGCTTTATCCTTGACTTTTAACGGATCCCTCCCCGAATCCCTCTCCTCTTTCCATTAGCCTTTGGGCCTCATGAGGCATATGTACCTGTGGCAAGTGTGGCAAGCTGTTTTTCCTTTGTAGCAACCTCTCAGGCTCAGTCTCTCTCAAATAGGCCATATATATTTTTTAAGTTTTCAGATATATTGAAATCAAATATATGTCCACCTATATATTGCTTAAAATGGACAACACGGCCTCTGTGGATTTGCATCACTTCCATTCTTTGGCTCTTCACTTTGGTGGCACTCTGCCTATCGCGTCGAGCACCTCCCAATTTCCCACTGGCTTTTACTCAGTTCCTCAATCCGTTTCTGAACACAAATGGATTTTTATTTTGTGTGTTTGGGTTTTATTCCCCCACCATCTGTATTTGAAATGGTTCAAAACCCTTGGGTGTCACTGTATCATCTGCTGGGGCAATGAGTCGGATCAAAGCCCTGTGTTTTCTAACATTCTTAAGAATCTTGGGGGCTATATGGCTGAACCCACTATGACACACAACGTCCCTTGCTGACCCACGGCGCTATGGGGGACAACACTGGAGACTCGGTGTCCAGATTGGCCCGGTCTGACCCCACCACACAGGCAAAACACTAAAGACGTGTGGCAGGGCAATGGGGGGAGCAGAGCAGGGAGCTCCTGAGGGAGTGCAAAGGATAGACTTTGGGGCCAGAGCATGGCACCCCATTGGACTTGACTGGAGGGCATGCCTAGAGGTCAAAAATCAGACCATCATCTATTTACAGGTTTTTCTTTCTTTAAAAAAATTTTTTTCTTTTTCTTTTCTTTAATTTATTATTTTCTTGGTCATTGTTTTTTTTGTTGTCATCATTGTGTTCTCTTTTGTCATTTTGTCTCTGCAGATCTATCTAGATAAGATAGGCTGGATGAACAGTCTGGAGGAGAAAACAACAGGACCGATGGTTCCAGTGGGGACAGGGGAGAGGGAGAGGCGGGGGAAAG
>NW_022103951.1:5759549-5771969 GCF_000313985.2 Echinops telfairi
ATGTATGGATTGTGATAAGAATTGTACAAGCCCCCAATAAAATGATTACAAAAAAAGAATCTTGTGTTTAATGGCTTAAGTGCAGGCTCTGGAGAGACAAAGAAACATACCCAACATGGATCTTGTTTGGCATCTGGTTTCTTGTCCCACAAGGCGGGGCTTTCTGTGAGTCCTTATATTTGGGGCACTCAGTTGACACGGCAATAGCAGCCTACAAAACTTAATCAACTGAATGGTGCGTGAACCCTCAATGTACCTGCTTTGATCAAACCTTTGAACTATAGCATCGGTTCAAGATTTGAAGGACACAGGCACTGTGCAAGCTAATTCCTAACGACTTCCCCAAACAAAATCATCTACTATTAGAAGTGTCAATGGAGGATGTCATGGCGAACACTTATATTATGTTTACTGGATGCGAGGGTTCTCACTAATGCGATTTACTCTTCACAGCAGCCCTGTGAGGAGATAAAGGTGTGCTTTCTGATGGTCTTAGGCGACCCCTGTGAAAGGGTCGTTCGACCCCCATAGGGGTCGCGACCCACAGGTTAAGACTGCTGTCCTAGGTGCTTGCTTTGACATTTGTGAAATCTCATCTCATTTTACCAACAACACTAAGACTTGGTTATTGCAATCTCTAGTATACAAATAACCAAAGGAAAACTCATTGGCATTCAGTAGCTTGCCCAAGGTCAAACGAGTAAGTGGAAAAGGCAGAATGCAGACCTGGGCCTGTGACTCCTAAAAGCCTGTGTTCTTACCCACTTGAAAATATGTGTTCCCCTCCTCTCGTCTCCCTTCCCAGCCAGCTCTGATGAAATCACCGCCACTAAATCGCCAAAAACTAATTCATCTGTTTCTCCAGCAGAGCTGCCTGGCAAGGACTCTGCAGAACGCCTTCTTGAAGGGTGACCTTCCAGAACCCAGATTTCAATCCTGGTGCCGCTAACTGTGTGGCAGTGGGCAAAACCACTCCACTTCTGTAAGTCTCTACCTCCTCTCCTGCACTCTGGAGATACCACCACCAACTTCCCAGGATTGCTGTGGGGATTAAAAGGTCATGCACAGCACTGTGGCAAGTGTCTCGGTATTCTTAATGATCATGATAACCATGGGACTTCTCAGCATCACCAAAACAGCATGCAGTGAGCCTGGGAAAGCGGTAGAGCCCAGTCATTTTCTTCCATGGAAACTGGATCAATATTTTGGAAGGCCATAGCCTGGATACCAGTGGAGGAACTTTCTAATTAAAGGTTTTCTCTCACTTTTGAATTGTACTGTAAAATTCCAATGCTCATCTACAATGCTCATATTTGCTTTCACATATGCAACTTGTAGAACCACGCTTTCAGGAAAAAGCTACACCTCAGAATCACAGTTATTTAAAGAATTCCCTATGACCACTTTTTCAAGAAAATCTAATGAATGGTAAAATGAAGCTGTAGTGAAGATGAAAAATTCTTTACCAGCCTTATTTAAAAGCAAATAAAGAACGATGCAATGAAAAGAGCTTGTAATGAGTACTAGAAAATACATGCCCAAAATATTGGAATAAAAAAATAATTATTACTTTTTGCCCCATCAGTGGCTACTGCAAATGCATAGTCCAACTCACAGTAAATTATTGTCATATATATGTGTGTGTGTATATATATATATATACATATACACACACACACTTAATTTGCCAAGACACTCATAACATTTAATGAAGTTAACTCCTAGCAGGCAAATTTATTACGATTCATTTCATATGAATGAAGCAAATGAAGATTATTGAACAAACAGGATGCTTTTTGCCCACTAACTGCCAAATACTCCATTTGCTTAATTCTTGCCTTTATGACCAGATTCAACTGAATGTAAGGCCTTGGCTTCATGGTGCTCACTTTGCTCTGCTTTCTTTCTGACACTTCCTTTCTTTGGAATCTGCTGTCAATCTTGTGATATGCTTGGCACAGTCAAGCTCCTATCTGGCCAAGGGATGAATCAAACTTGGTGCTTTTGGCACTACCAAGTTTAATGACTTGGACTTGGGTTTGCTGAAAGGCACACAGCCAGTAAAATTTGCTAGGGGCGGGGGATATAGGAAAATTTAGCACTTACTGCTTTGAGGTCTTCATTAACATAAGTATCATTCATTATAAACTCAGGATAACCGACTTTTGCCAAAACAGCTCTTGCCTATAAAAAGAAAAGAAAAACAATAATATCACAGTTAAATCATCAATAATCATAAGCTGTACAGATGCAACCTTCCTCCAGAAACCCTGTTGACTAAATATCAACTATACACAAGCCACTGTGAAGAGGTGAAACATTTTAAGTCAGTCTCTGCCCTCAATATGCTAAAAATGTAATTAAATAAGTAAAATAACTATATACTAGATCATTGACAGCTTTACTAGGAATAAAAATATTGCTATTCAAGTCCAGAGCAATGACCAATGCTTTAGCTTCATGGAGTTGAGTAGTAGATAATAGTTAGGATTTCAACATATAGAGCGGAGAGGAAGGGCATTCCAGTAAAGGAGCAAAAGCAGGAGGACAAGCAGGTGGCTAGTTGGGTGGTGTTAGACTAGACTTACAAAGCAAAGGAAGGCAGGGAGCAGAAAAGATTGCAGGATCATTAGCTTGGAAGACACAGGGTTTCCTGACTGTCATGTTAATTAGTAGATATTTTATTTTACAAATAAAAGAGTGCTAAATATTTCTTAAAAAGCAGGGGAAAAACTCACTCACTCACTGACTCACTCTCACTCACTCAATGTCTGACTCACGGACTCTCACTCATTCACCGTCTCATTCACTCACTGCCTCACTCTCACTCTCTCACTGCCAAGAAAAGAAGAAAAAAAAGCAGGGAAAAAAGTGTGATCGTTAGGTTTGGTGTCAACTTGGCTGGGTCAGGATTCTCAGTGGTCTGGCAGTTAAAGCCTAGTAATCTTCCCTTAGGGGACCCAACAATGTTATCAACTCCATGATAGGATCTACTGTGTGTAGCCAAGCAGTTGTAAGAAGATTAGGGTAGAATGCAACCACCTCTGCTCAGGTCACAGCCTTGATGCAATGGAAAAGTGGTTTCCTGGGGGTGGGGGGTGGCCTACTCCCTATATAAACCGACACTGTGGAAAAGCTTGTTGGGGTTTTTTGGCCGAGTCTGAGTCCTACATCTCACTTGTTGACCTTTGACTCCTTGGACTTGAGCTAACTTTCTGCCATATTGCCTTGCCAATCTTGAGCCATCAGTAGCCTGCCATCTGACCTGCCAATCTTAGATTCATTGGCTTCCCACAGTCACAAGCCTGACCTGCTAACCTTGAATGTACCCGCCTCTTCAAACTGTGGTCCCCACCAATCCTGGGTTCATTAGCCCCTGAAGCTGCATGAGTCAGGAGAAGCCTCCAGCTTCACCTCTGACCCACAGACTTGAAATTAGACTGGACTTGGCCATTTCTACAACGGTGTGATCCATTTCTTTGATATAAATGTGTGTGTGCGTGCACAGTGGTTAAGCACTCAGTTGCTCACCAAATAAATTAAGTCACTATTGAGCCCCTGCCATAGAAATTCTGGTTCCACAGCCTAAAATATTGACCATCTGGCCCTTCCTGAAAATGTGGGGGGGCTTTAGGTATCAAGAGCCTTCAAGTCAGGGACTGGCAAGCTAGGGCCCTGGGTCAAATCTTGGCCACTACTACCTCTTTTTATAAATGAAGTGTTATTGGAACACAATCACACCCATGATTTCCCTATTAAATACGGCTGCTTTTAGGAGCCCTGCAGGTGCAAGGTTAAAACTCTAGACTGCGAACAGACTGATAGCCACTTTGAACCCACCACCCACTCCTCAGGCAGCCTACTGCTATGCAGATTACAGCCTGAGAAACCCTAGGTCCTAGAGAGAGTCACTCAGACTTGGCTGCAGCTCCATAGACGGGGCTGTGGGTTTGATTAAGTGAAGTAACTTTTGCACTACATGGCGGCGAGTGGAGCCATTACCACAGAAACCCTAAGGTCTACAAAGCTTCAAATATTTACTATCGTGAGGCTTCCTTAACAATGTTCAGAACTCCCTGCTCTAGAGAAACATGAGTTTTCACTTGAAATTTTCCTCACTCCCCTCCCTAGATTCTGGGTTTCACAAAAACACTGGAACCACTCCAGGGGGCAGGCAAGGTCTGCTCTGACCTAGACCTCTTTCTCACGTCACTGCGTCCCTCCCCAGCATCCAGGGCCTGTTGTTTCCTCCAGGCTAGCACTGTGGGCCTTTGGTGACCTGCCCCAGGGCTTGCAAGAGCAGTTAACCTGTGCTCAAAACCTGCCACCCCTACCACTCCAGGCAGCCCAGAGTGCACACAAGGCCTCTTCTCCACATCTGCTTCCATGAGAGACCCAGCATAAGCCACGAGGCCACTTCCGACCTACTGGTTTTATTCCTGGGAAGCAAAATCCATAAGGACCTTTGCACACTGCTCTGAGTAACGCCCCTCCCCCCTTTAGTCCCTTTCCATTTTCGCCGCTCAGGAAATAAATGGAATAAGATAGGACATTTTCCTTATCTTCCTTGAGATAATTAACATATTAAATATCAGCCCTGACTTGAAACTCCAAACTCAGAGCGGATTTTGCAAGGGCGGTAGGACACAGTCGTACTGGGCTTTGCTGTTCCAGAGATTCCACTGTAGCACAGATCAAATTCTGCCTCCCCATCCCGGGGTGTTACACACAATGAAAGCCTGATGCGACCCAGAGAGCAGGTAACTAGAGGTTACAACTCTCCCCACACCAGATACCCTTCCTATGTCCAGATGTTACCTTGTTCTGAGCCCGTTCTGTTATTGCCCTTCGTTGTATTTCATTCCTTGCTGGATTTTCTCAGCTTACCACAAGTCACACACCTAATTATAGACTATACAGAGCTTCACAGAGCCCCCCGCCCCCACCAAGAGGAAAATATATGAGCTGAGTCATCTGCAACCATTTTCTGAACTCTGGTCTTTCTGGAGCAGACTGGTGAATGATGCACTGCTTTCTCAGCCTCTCTGGGACCCTGAGTGCATTACGGACTTTCACAGAAGCCGTCACCTTCTGCACTCTATGCACAGGTCACCGCGTCCGTTTATATTATTTATTTAGCATCATCGTGTCTTGAAGGGAACGAGAACGGCAAGAAACAAAAAGCATTCCTATTCCTCACCCAAGGGCACGTGGAGAAAACAAAGTCCTAATAACAACATTGCCAACATCAGAGTAGAATACTCCTTCTTCCCAACATGTGGTAACCACGCATTCTTCTATTGAAATGCAACCACTCCTTCGGTGAAATACCAAAACAAAAACCAAACCCACTGGCATCAAGTCGATTCGGATCCCAAACTGTTCATTTTATTGGAGCGGCCATCCTCCTCGTTTCTCCCACAGAGCGGTTAGTGGGTTTGAATCACCAACCTGGCAGTTAGCTGCCTAAACCCATAGCAGCCTAACCCATAGCTAGTGTCAATTCCATGTCATCCTGCCCCCATACCCTGTCTTTCTCCGAGAAGCTTATGAAGTCCATCTCCCAAAGTCCTTTGGGGATATAACTCCAGGATCGTCTCTTTTATTGGCAATTGGTAGCTGTAAGCAGTCACAAGGGCATTTGCAGACAGCAGATCCTGGGCTGTGCCACCAGCTTCCAGGCACCCTCCTGAGACTAGCCCTTCAATGTGCCAGAAGTAAAGATCACTGGCAGCCTTTGCTCTTCTCTCGCTAGCCCTCCAATGGTGGTATATGCCTCGAAATTCCCTACATTAGACTTCTTCTGCACTTACTTTCCTTAGAAGGGCATGGGATCTATTGATCCCGCCCCCCCTTTTAAGGTAAATAATAACTTCACTTTTAAACTTTTTCAAAATGGAAGAAGGCACTTTGGAGGCTTGCTGGCTTCTTGAAGGCAAAGTATGAGCGAGGCAGACCTGAAATCACTTACCCCAGTGGTTATGGGGGCAAGAAAGAAAGGCAATTCCCCTTGAAAATACTGAGTGTAATCAGTATGTGAGGGGCTTCAAAAAGTTTGTGGGGAAAATGGAATTAAAGAATGAAAAAATTTCCACAAACTTTTCAAAGCTTCCTTGAATAACGGACTGCACACTATAGACTACCATCAATATTTCCTATCCTTCTTGCGGCAGATCAAAAATACCAGATTTTTCCATATCCAGAACAGAGGTTTCCACACTTTATTCACACAGGCACCTGGTGGGCAGCTGCAACCGGACCTCTGTCTTGCAGCCCGGCTATGTACAGGTTAGCTGGGTCAACTGATTATGGGCAACGTAGTTCATTTTCATTTTTCTGAAGCAAAGTGTCCATTGTCTATCCAACATTCAGTCTGCTTTGTTCTCTATAATGACCTATGTTCCGCTCAGGCATGACAGTGGAAGCAACATCAAAAAAAAAACCAAAACAGACACCTGGCTGCATTGCCCAGCCTCCTTTACAGTTGAAGTTGGCGATGGGATGAGATTTGGGCCGATGTAAATAAAAGTACTGTTGCACTTGCAGGTCTCCTCAATAAAAGAGGAAAGAAACATTCTACTGTGATTTCTGCCTTTAGTCCAGGGTTTCTCAACATCAACACAACTGACATTTGGGGCCAGACAATGAATTCTTCATCATGGGGTGGAGGCTTTGTTCTGACAATTGTAGGATGTTCAGAAGCATCTTTGGCTTCTACCCACTAGATGCCAGTACCAAGCAAGCCCTCTCCAGCTGTTGACAACCCAAAATTGCCCATAACCCCTGGAAGCAAACCTGCCCAAGGGAGACTAATTGCCTTAAGTCTTTCTTCTTCCTGCCTTCCTGGAATGCGGACAAGGCCACACATGCAAGGCAGAATACCACATGCTAAATACCACATGCTAAAGATGCAAGTATCAAAAACTGATAGCATCTGGAGCCCACCATGTCAGGCCTGATGGTCTCTGTTCCCTCCGTGATATAAAACAATCCCCTTGTGTTTGTTTGAGACATTACAGGTCATATTTTCATGAGTTGTAACCAAATGTAATCCTCACATAGTCTCCTCTTCATCCAATGGAAATTGAAAGACAAAAAAAATACATCTTTCCTATGGTTGACTGACTGTGAAGATTCAAGGTGAGCTAGCATGTAAAACTTTGTGTGTCTGGTCCACCAAAGCCACCCCCACCCCCCACCCCCGGCTGCCAAAATAAATGGAACCCATTGCTGTCAAGTTAAATTCAACTCATAGCAGCCCTACAGGACACAGAACTGCCCCATAGACTTTCAGAGACTATGAATGTTTCATGAAAGCAGACTTGCCTGCCACAGCTTTCTCCCTGGGAGGAGCTGATGGGTTCAACCTAGAACTTCAGGTGAGCAATCAAGTGCTTAATTACTGCTACATCAGGACTGTCACCTAGTTCCATCTGTTTTCGATTCCGTGGACAAAATAGCAACGCGACCTCTGAAGGTTTAGACTTTAGAGTAATGACTGTATGGTTGTCTAGAGCAGTGGTTCTCAGCCTTCCCAATGCCACGACCCTTTAATACAGTTCCTCATGTTGTGGTGACCCTCAGCCATAAAATTATTTTTGTTGCTACTTCATAACTGGCATTTTGCTATTGTGATGAATCGGGCAACCCCTGTGAAAGGGTCGTTTTGACCCCCAAAGGGGTCGTGACCCACAGGTTGAGAACCGCGGATCTAAAGGATTTTTCAAGGCAGTCTGGACCAGATTATATTCCTAAATACCTGAAGGACACTGTGGAATCAAATCGCTGTCTTTATCATATGTCCTGGTCAGGGACCCACAGTTGGAGTGTTGGAAGCGGCTTGTGATGAATGGGGGTGCAGGTGTGTCCTTTCGATTCCTGGTGCACGGTGGAAGATTTTGTGAGCAAAGCCGGACTCTGAGCATGAGCCAAGAGAGCCCAGGCTAGTCATCTCCCCTCCAAAAAGAGACAGGACTCGCTTGAGGGCAGCTATTGGCAGGCATATGCAAATGAGCACAAGAAAAGACTCCCAGAGCTTACTGTAGAGGAAAGCCAAGGTTAGTTTCTGTTTTCTTCTTTGTCCTTCCTGTTCCTCTTCTCCCACTTCCCAGGCCTTGTGTGTTCAGACCACTTACCATCCACTCATACCCAAATGGACCTTTCCTTGACAATACGCGGTCCTCCAACATCATCTGCCCCCTTACTCCTCCTTCCATCAAACGGGTGTTTCCTCAAAGCAGCCAATCCCTTAGTTATCATTGGGGCCTCAAACGAAGTCACTTATATTTTATTACGAATAATAGCCATCTAATCTATTAGCTGTAGAGAGTTTCACAATAAAAGAGTAATTCATTAACCAATAGGAAATTCAATCACAAGGAAGGTGTTTGTAGCCGAGAGAAACTTCTTTCTGATCCTATTTCCAGGCACTTACAGCCTATTTCACTTATCCACCACTGTGACACCTTCCCTCCTCCCCCCCACAAACAGAGAACACAGTGCCAGGCACAAAGCAAATGACCAATAAACAAAAAACTAAGACAAAGCCATTGCCATCAAGTTGATTCCAATTCATAGCAATCCAATAAGGGAGGGGAGGACTGGTCCTGAAGTTTCTGAGACCGTAAATCTTTATGAGTGCACAGACTCCTCTTTCTCCTATGGAGTGGCTGGTGGTTTGGAATTACTGACCGTTCAATTAGCATCTCAATGCTATCCCACAATATGACCAGGATGCTCTTAGTGATACGCCATATATGTTAGTACACAAGAAACAGTATTTCCTAACCCCACTCTGATCAATATTATTGGTAGTATCTGGAAATACAAGAGTTTTTAGTCCAACATGTGCTCAAAGCTTTCATTCAATGCTCCTTGCATCACAACAGGTATTCAATCGTAACTGATCTTACCATAAGGGGTGGGGGGAAAAGATGGGGAAAAAGATACTTGAATGAAAATTGTGTTTGTGAAAACCTATGGAACTTTCTGGAAAAGAGAGCAATGTTCTTAGGTTCAAGACTGTCCTTTGTGTTATTTGTTGTTCTTGGGTTCCATCGAGTCAGCTCCAATTCACAGTAACCAGCCCTACATACAATGGAACGAACCTCTGCTAAGGGGCAGAAAAGCATATCAGATGGGCCATGGCATCAATATATTTTTATTTAAAAATAGAGGAAAAATATTTTCAGACAATTCACCACTGTCTCCAACATCAATTTTCCCTATCCGTTGGTTAAAAATGTAGATAAGTTCGCTTCTACTAACAAGAATGTGGATAATAAAGGAACTGGGAAAGTTGGCTTACCCAGATCAGTAGTTACAAAACTTTTCCTATAAAATGCCAGAGAGTAAATATTTTCAATTTCGTGGGACCTAAAGTCTCTGTCACACCTACTTAACTCAGTCCTTGTAGGACAAAAGCAGCCATAGACACGGACTAAGCAGATACCGGTGGCTCTCTTCTAACAACACTTTATTTATGAGCTCTAAATTTTTAATCTCAGAATTTTCAAGTAAAATATACTCTCCTTTTTTTTAACTATTTCAAAATGTAAAATACATTCTTAGTTTGTCTGTCACACACACACACACACACACACACACACACACACACACACGACCAAATATGGCCCCTGAGCCATAAGCTGACATAGGTAATTCACTGAGAGGAAAAGGTTCACTGATCCATGGTGAATAGTAAGGGGCGGGGTTTGTTCGGCTCTTTGCTATGACTAATAGTAGTACATGCAACAAATCTTGGTTACTTGGGACCTTATTCCTCACAGGAACATCTTAGGGCAGTGGCTCTCAACCTGTGGGTCGCGACCCCTTTGGGGGTTAAATGACCCTTTCACATCTTTCTGATGGTCTTAGGAAACGACCTCTATTCGTCTCCAGGCGAGTCTGCACACATGCAGATACACCCACTTACGAGTACTGGCGTGAAGACTGTTACCCATGCTACAAGACAACATTTCATTTATTTGTCCTTAGAAATAAATATTTCACAATATATAATTACATATTGTTTTGTGATTCATCACTATGCTTTAATTATGTGCAATTTGTAACATAGAAAATACATCCTGCATATCAGCTATTTACATGATGATTCATAACAGTAGCAAAATTACAGTTATGAAGCAGCATTGAAAATAATTTTATGGTTGGGGGTCACCACCACATGAGGAACTGTATTAAAGGGTCACAGCATTAGGAAGGTTGAGAACCACTGGCTTAGGGCAACAACTTTCAAAAACACAATTTCTGTGGAGACCACAAAGAGTCCAAAAAATAAAAGACTATTACTCTCATGGAGAGATGTTTATAACTATTCACAAATGAACTCGGAAAGACAAAGAACGTTGACATCTTCGAATGCAACATAATTCCAACTCAAGTCATTCTACCGTACCAGAATTTTCCACAAGAAACACTGTAACTTGATAATGGTGGGGGTGGGGTGGGGAGGAAGGGAAGGCAGACTCAAATAGAGCTGTGTGCTCTGAAACAGCACACCATTTTTACACAGATGACCAAACGTATTGACAGATTGGTTAGGTTCACTGCTTTACTTCGAGATGTTCAAAGCCATTTAGTATTCAGCTGATCTACAGCAAGCAAGAGGGAAAGCTCATTTGTTTTCATCCCCACTGATTTGGTTGGCTATTTAGAAGAGTCAGGTAAATTTTCAAATGTCTTGCATGTATTACATCAAAGGGGTCACTTTAATCACTTAATTAAACAGCTTTGTTTTTCAGTCTACCTAGTAATGTGTCTTAGCATATTTTTAATTCATTTAACCAATATAAGAAATAAAATCGAACTCATGATCAACTGCCCTTTTACAAGAAATTTATAGGGCAATTTTCTTAAAGGTTTTGATGCCTTTGAAAGCTTCAGTCAGGCTTAACTACACCAAGGCCTCATTTTTCTGGTGAATTCTGTAATAACTATTAAACGCCAATCAAAATTCTGAGTTTTCAGTCACCAGAAGTTCATGAAAATGTACACAGATTAGTCTATCCTTCAAAACAATAGCAGTTTCCATGATGTCACACAAATAATTGACTAGTGGAGAAGCCTTGCTAAAGACGTTATCCTAAGCAGAGCTAATGGTATTGATGAAAATTAGCCTGGGTAACAGGCTTTAATATCCATTTGGGGTTATCAAGAGCCCACAAATAATAACAATGCTATTATCTGACAAATCAAATTTTATCCTCTCAATAAGAACGGCACTGGTGGATTATGAGTCTTCAAATTGTTCAATTCTGCAAATCGTTGCTGGGTATGGTTCACAAGTGGATACATCCGGTTGGGGGTGCATCCTCATCAGGAGGCTGTGTAAGTGGCCTCATGAACCAAAGAGCTTTGGTTCATGACACAGCTCTGATTCTACAAGAGCTGGAGCACAGGAGAGCTCTGTTTCTAGGCTGTCCATCCTCTACTCTGCATGAATAACGCCTAGTATAGCATACAGTCACCATTACCAGTCAACACAAACACCTTTGGAAAGCCATGTTCCAAGATATAAGGCAGCACCATCCCTCTGCTCTCCTGAAAACACAAACTCTATGTATTTAAAAGGTGAGATGCTTCCCCGGGTGGCAAAAAGAAATTGTTCAGGCACAGGTCAATCATCAGTCAGCCATATTAACACTAACCATTTTACCTCAGTACCTTTGTTCCTCTGTCTTGGGTGAGCACTGCACCGGAACACAGTTCAAGAAATAACTCAACATTTGGGGGATATATTAAGTAGATAGAACAGATGTCAGCAAGACAATTAAACTCCGCAAACTATGCCATGATTAATCCACCAAACAACACACTTATCCTCCTGGGGATAGGGACTATATTACCTTGAAGATAGAGACCAGGCTCCTTTCATTTCCTTTAAAACAGCAGAGTGGCTAGATCATATAAGTTAAGACAAAAAGCAATGTCTTTTATTACCTTCAATTACATCTAGTAAACTCCTCACAAAGATTTTGCAAATAGAACAGCTGCTAGACCTGCTCAAATGAATATTCTAAGCCTCAATGAGCTAAATCCATTTGTCCAGACAGAGCCAAGATGATAAAAAACCAAGAGCCAGAATCCTGTATTGTATTTAGGATTTTTATATGCGCCAAAGTAAATTTTATTTTTCTCTATCGCACACATCCAGTTCTACATCAGAGGTCAGCACACTACAGCCCACAGACCCAAACCAGCCCACCACGGTCAAGCAGCTGCAACAGAGACCATATAGCTCACACCAAGCCTAAAATATTTACTCTATGACCCTCTGTAGAAAAAGTTTCCTGACTCCTCCTCTATGTAATAAAGCAACCTCTATATAACAGTTTCCAAATTTCTCAAAATTACTAGTTCTACGATATGAAGGGGAAAACGAAAGACAAAGGTTAATCT
>NW_022103951.1:5772786-5785936 GCF_000313985.2 Echinops telfairi
AAAATGAGGACCTGATGTCAGGGGCTCAAGTGGAGAGCAAATGTTTTGAGAGTGATAAGGGCAATTAATGTACAAATGTGCTTTACACAATTGATGTATGTATGGATTGTGATAAGAGTCGTATGAGCCCCTAATAAAACAATTTTAAGAAAAGGTTAATCTTTCTGGTGAGTTTCATCAATAAATAAACACACATGATAAAACTGTACTCATTCTTCATATTCTGTGGAGGTAAATTCTCCATTTAACAGAAGAGCCAGCAGGCAAACATTAACCAGAAACTGGAATAAATACCATGGGGCGGGTGGGGGGAGGGGAGACAAAAATCAAGGCACATTTTGGAAGCAAGGAAATAAGCACAAATCATTACAAGTAATTCCCAAGGGTCAAGAGTGAAAGGGCTTAGAGGCGCACATGCAATACCTAGTCTCTAACAGCTCACAGGAAGGAGCCCTGGTCAGTGCTCAGCTGCTGAACGAAAGGCCAGTGGTTGCAACTCCCAGTTGTTCCATTGCAGAATGATATGGCAGCGTGCTTCCATAAGGACTGAAAACCTGGGAAACTGTGCGGTCAGTTCGACTCTATCTTGAGAGGCCGGATGAGTCAGAATCAACTCAAGGGCACTGAGCTAACACCTAATGCTGCCGGGAAATTTAATCAGTTATTTAACCCCCTTCCAATTGTTCAATTACTTACTTAAACAGGAGGCAAGTTGGAGATTAACTTAACTAAACATATCCCATCCTCTCATCAACAGGTCAATTAAGTGGGAATTCTTTCTGGTGAAAATTAGCTCTCGCATGAAAAAAAAAAAAAAACGGTGAGCCAGCTTTAGAAACCTTTTGCACTGCCGTCCTCCAAGGGTGGAGGTAGCTATGCCAGTGGTGAAGCCTTTCATCAGGAAAAGATGGATGGTTATATTGCTATCCCCCCCACACACACTTGTTCCTTTGACTTTTAAGTTCTCATGCTTGGGGCTTTCTCAAAGCATGCCCTGTACACCGGCAGCCTGGACAGCCTTTGGGAGCTTGTGCAAATGAAAATTCGTCGGGCCCACCCCAGAGCTACTCAGTCGGAAAGTCTCTGGATTGGAGCCCAGGAATCTGTTACAACACAGCACCATAAAACAGGATTTCTTAAACCCAGCATGACTAACATTTCAAGCAGGATCATTCTCAGTTGGGTGGGCGGCGAGGGGGAGTGCTCAGGGTGTGGTTTGCTTCCCAGGGCACTTACTCGATTTAAGAGCATCCCTGATCTCTACCCATAAGATGCTAGTTCTGCAACAAAGTTGTGGCCATCAAAAACTGTCTCTAGAGATGGCCCAACGTTCATCTTGGGTTGAAAAGCCCTGCTCTAGGGGATTCTCTTGCATATTCAAATGTCAGATGCTCTCTGCGCTAGACTGTGGTGCTTACCAAGGCTTCTGGGTCCACTTGAGAACCCTCAGCATCGCATCGCCCAATCACAGGGAGAAGACTTGCCACTTCTTGGCTATTTCTCAGGCCTATTCCAAAGAAACACCCAAAGGAGGCCATTTTCGTTGTTAGCCACCATCGCGTCAGCCCTGACTCAAAGTAATCCCAAGCACAACGGAACCGCACTAGTCGGTCCTGGCTTCTTCTCGGCAGATGTTTGGAAGTAGATCGCCAAGCTTTCCATTATCATCTCTTTTTCTGGAAGCGTAGCGACATGCAAGCTTCCACAGAATGGTGGCTACCCACGAGTCAATCAGCCAGGAAACAAACCTGGGTCTCCCAAGAGAAGGTAAGAATCCTGTCACCAAAACACCACTGTCCCCACTATGCTATTAGGAACACTTTCTGGAGAAACCCCCAGGATCGTCCAAACTCACAAATTCCTTGGCTGTTCCTTCCAGTTCATGCCCATTTCTGACCAGAGCAGCCTACATTCCAGGATGATAGGGGCAAAGAATGCATCAGTTGCTGGGAACTCTAAGTCATGCTATGACTATCCCCTAAGATCTCCCAGATGCTAAGATTCAAAGTTCTAAGAACTTTCTCTTAAGCAGTTAACAAAAATCCATTTTAAGTACTTTGAGGCATCTAAAAAACCCCATTAATACAATTACAGTTCACTGAAAAATTAGCGTGCAATCTAGTTTGAAAGCTAAAATCAGTCATAGCAGGGTAATATTCCATTTAATTATAAAGATTAATTCAACCTTCATTTATCTGTGCATGTGTTTGATCTTTTCATTTTTCACAGAACACCCAAGATTCAAATACCATCTGGTAGAATTGCTGCACAAGTGTCAGTAGCATCTATTAGAGTTGCAGATTTTATTTCGAAGTAGAATTGATCAAAAGACAGGGTGGAGAGAGAGAAAAGGAGGGAGTGGAAGCAAAAGAGAATCAACCAAAGAAATGAGCTTTTCCACCAATTTGATGGGACCCTGGTCCCAGCCAGGCTACCTGAACAAACTAACCGAACAAGTCTTCCATCCCTACTTACCATATTTTCTGAAAGCTAGGTTAAGATTCAAGCAGTGCTGTGATTAACAGTATGAACTCCAACAAGAGATTATGAATTATGCTTGTTTTCCAAACTGTACAAACAGCCCCCAAATTGTGCCTTAGTCACACAGTGATTAGGACAGACCACTTTCTTCATCGTGAGAGCCATTCCACCTCTTGCTGAACGACTACTGAAGGCCAAACACTACATGCTGAGGAACAACTTTTTTATTTTTCATTTTTATTGGATTAAAATGTACATAAAGGATACCAATGTTAAATGTATAACTAGATACATTTTGAAGCACTCCCTTGCCGTAGCCAGTCTTTCTAGCTCCAAGACAAAATTTTCAACTGTTCTAATAGTCCAACAGTTGCTCTGGGTGCCCTCGCAGTCAAAAACCTCTCCCATCCTGAAATGACCAGGAGTCTGACCCTCTAAACTCCCCATATGAGTTTTGGCTGTCCTTGAAAGTGAAAAGAAGACAAAGAGTGTGTCTGTGCTCTTTCACCTCTGATTCCTTTCAATCTTACATCTGTGGCTTCAGGTAGCAGGCGTGAACAGTTTAAGAGATTGTAGGCTGGCCCTTCAAAAGAGTGCACGTGTGGTGAGCAAGATGCAAAACAGGAAGAAAGTGGAGGAAGAGGTGGGGTGAGAAGAGGAAAGGCTGTCTTCAAAATGGAGAAGATCTCAGCTACAAGGAATCTACAATGGAAATAATGTTAGAACATACCTAGGTACACCAACATTCATAACAGCATTATTCACAATAGGCAAAAGGGGAGAACCCATATGCCCACCAAAAAATGAAGGGAGAAACAAAATTTGGTAGCCCACATATCCTACATACAAAAAAAATCTTGAAACATGCTATAACATGAATAGAACTTGAAGACAGGCTGAGTGGAAAATGTCAATCACAAAAAGACAAATGTTCTATGACCTCATTTATATAAAAAAGATGAGGACAGACAAAGACAGAGAATAAAGTAGCTTCCAGGGACAAGACAGAGGGGAGAGAAGGGAATTGTCTGTGAAGCACTGAGCTTCTGTTTCCAATGACGGACAATTATATTAAGGATGGCATGACTATGATGACTAAGGTTATGTGTCAACTTCGTTAGGTCATAATGCTCAGTGGTTTGGCAGATCACATTTTCACCTGGTATGAGTGAGCTGACTGGTTGAATGGGGAGTTTACTTGGGGTGTGGTCTGAATCTAATATATATGAATGTTCTGGAAAGCTTGCTCCTTTTTGATCCTGCATCATCATCCTCTTACCTCCAGTTCTTGGGACATGACCCACCAGCCTGCCACCTGACCTACATATTTGGGAATCTGCCAGTCCCTGAAACCATGTGGGTCAGGAGAAGCCTCCAGTCTGATGCCTGACTTTGATTTGCCAGCCTCCACAACTGTGTGACCCATTTCCTTGAAATAAATATTTCTATATATATGAAATAAAGATATATTTAAAGGAATCATTTTAATAATGACCAAAGTAACTCCTCTTCATTGAACCTCTGCTATGTATGTACCAGCACTGCACTAAATGCTTCAGTTGATCATCAGGAAGAAGTCCTGGTTGTGTAGTGAGTTATACATTGGGCTGCTAACCACAAGGTCCCCTGTTCGAAACCACCAGCTGCTTTGCAGGAAAAAGATGAGGCTTTCTATTCCTGTATAAAGAGTTACAGTCTCAGAAACACACGGGGGAAGCTCTACCCTATAGTGACCTATAGGGTCACTATGAGTTGGAAGTGACTCAATGGCAATGAGTTGTCAGATAATTTCACCGCAACTCTATAGGGTGATCATTTCCACTCCACAGCTGGTGATGCTTAGACTTGGAGAGGAACAGTAACTCTTTCCAAACCACACAGCTAAGAAGCGGCAAACCAGCTTCTTAATCAGATTAATGTGGGATGAAATACATTTTTCATTTTGACTAATCCAAAGAAACTGAACAATGCAGAACTTACAAACCACCTTTGCACCCGTATCTGTATTCAACATCCCCAGACAAATAGTGTCTACAGATGTAAAATGGCAAGGCACATGCAGGTAAAGTTCCAAGGATACTTACAGAGACGTTTTCCATCCAACCCTACAAATCATACTGTTAAGCTTTTCTTCTGAATATCCATGGACAAAACCTTGACTGCCTGTCCCAAGACAGACCGAAGACTCCGCCGAGGAGGAGGTCAAAACAGCAAGGGAAAGGTGATAACGTTGAAGAAGGAGAAAGGAGAGACTCATTTTGATATGGAAATATTAGAACATTGCACTTTCAGACAATGAAGTCAATTCAATTTCGCCAGCAGATGGGAGGCTGTTATCTGAGGGAATGAGGCCCCGGGGAAAGAGAGCTTTCAATCTCATGAAGGACACCCATGGCCCAAAATAAAACGAAATAAAACAGCCTGAGAAATAGAATCTGGCATGAGCATCTCTGGCCCACAGATTCCTGGCCTCTGTTCTCTTATTTCAAAAGAGGAACAGCATCTCTCCCTTAAGAATTGGAGATGTCATAAAGACAAATGAGAGCCCGTTTCTGTTTTGATCCAATTAAAAGGAAAACTTTCTCGAAGCGCAACCATAACTGGGTTGGAAATGCGGGATATGCCAGAACTTGGTACCTCCTTCCAGAAGCCCATGAGACAGAAGATGGATCTTTGGAGTAAGGAGTCCTTTTGGATCCTCCCAAATCTGGCACCTTGGTCCTGTATTACCCGTTTGGAAATAATTCTGATCAATAATACATGATGGGCAACATGTAACTCTCTACTGCCACCATAGCTCTAACTATGGGTATGACGTCTAACAATGTGGTCATAGTACCTGGTTGGCTGGTTGCTGTCTACCTCTCATATAGCCAGAATACTAGCTTCCCTTCCTTTAGGCTGAACCAGAGGTAAGTCATGGAGCATAGATAAAAGGAAATGCTACCTAAGCTACCCTCTGCTTCCACAGTTCAGACCTGGTTATTTATTCTAGAATGGTCATGGGTCACATATTAGAACAAGCTCTAGCTGTTTTGAATAGCTACTGCAAAGGCCATCAAGGGAGGGTAATCAGGCCACCTACACTCAAGGCAAAGCATTGTGTTGCAGCCAAGGAACAACATGGGCTGTTTGTAAATAGCAGCCCAAATACCATCAATTATTCATCATTCAACAACAAAACCACTGAGTGACCTCTTAAAAAGCCACATACCACTTCTTCCAGACTCAGCCCAATGCCAGAAGTCAGACACAAGTTTTTGATCAAAACCCGAGGCTAAGGAATTTCCAGAGCAAGTCGGCAAGCCCGTGACCGACAGGCCAAATTCAGGCATTTTCCTGGACCTCAGTCAAATGTGCTTGATCACAGATTGCCTATGCCTACTTTCATGCTTCTACGGCAGAGTGGAGAAGTGGCAACTGATGGAAATACTTGCCATCTTGTCCTTTACACAGTTTGCCAGCCCCTCTCCACACCCTTGTGACTCAAAAGGCAATCCATGGACCAGGAACGTCCCCAACACTTGAGGACGGCGTTCGAATGGAGAGCCTCAGACCCCACTGTTGAATAATCCCCAGAGGTTGGAGTGAACATTCAAGTTTGAGAAGCACCGCTCTTTCAGGGCTCTGCTTCTCAAGCCTGGCTGCCCATTGGAATCACCGGAGTGCATGTAAAAAAATTCAAAAGGACCTGATGTGTGAGACAGATTCCTCCAGGTCTGAAATCTTGTGGAAGCTTCCAACTCCCATGCTTAAGCCCCTGTAGCAAGCACACTCCACCCCCACACCCAGCTCTCATTCTCTTCAGATGATGAGGGAGGACATATAAATGATTGGCCAATGGTTAGGGAGGCCTTGGGAAATAGGAGATGGCTTTTCCCCCTTTTATAGTCATGGTTTCTTTTTTTCTTAAATCATTTTATTGGGGATTGTCATGTCTTCTTTCAAAAGTACCCTCTGATGAGTTTATTTTTATGATGACTTAGTCTCAGTAATCAGAAATTCCTTAGAATAACTCAGAGGATCTCATTGTAACATGACTTCTTGCAGGTCTATAGAAGCATAAAAGACTTCACGCAAACCATAACTCCCCGTTAAGGACCTGGAAAAACAAGCACAATTATTCCATCGCCTTGTGAATTCGGTTTGTCCCTCAGCATCAGAATGAAACAAACGTTCAACTCTGTGGCCCTTAAGGACGCTGACACCGTCACCCCGCCGTCCTCTGCTCTGGACAGGTACACTCTGCTCATTGGCACTAATCCTTAGAAAGCCCTCAAAGGAGGCTCTTACTAACCTCCTGTCTTGTGATGGATGGACAGAGTTGCAAAGACCAGAATACACCAAAGGCAGCAAAGCTTCTCCTTTGCCTCAGCTCATCGAGGGCACAGAGCAAAGCCCTCGGTCTTTGAACTAATGGAGTCCCTACGTCAGCAAAATGAGTGTCTGAACTGAAAAGAACATTGCTGTACTAAGGCACTCAAAGGGAAAAGTGGAAAAAAAATATTCGCTTACGGAAATGACTGTCTTAGTCCACTTCTGGGCCCTAAAACCTAGGAGGGCTGCCTTGACCAAGGAAAGTCACTTGACTTGGGGCTGAGTCCCTTTCCCATCACAGTTCAACAAGAGTTAAGCTTATGCCAATAGCCCTGTGAGTAGATGCTTGTACTGACCTTGATCTAAGCTATGAATGGATGGATGGATGAATATCCAGCCACAACAGGAAAACAGAAAATAAAATTTGTAATATCATCCATGGCAGGTAAAGAAAGGGGGTCACAGTGGTTCAAAAGTCTCTGCATAACAAAGAAAATCCAAACACACATGAGAGAGGCCAGGAGTACAGACTATAGGTAGCTAGTCTCCAAAGAGGGCTGCCAGTAGCTCCTCCTCTCTTTATGCATTCATGGTGCCTCTCACATCAAGAAACAGACCCTATTCTTCCTGCCCTTGAATCAGGCCTCATCTAGTCCCTGGATTTGACCAAGAGGTTGTAACACAAGAAACATTCAGGAATTTCTGAGCCCAGACCTTAGGAGGACTGACAGTTTCTACTTCCTCTTACTACATGTAGTCACCCATAAAAGTATCATCGTATCATGCTACCCTGCTGGAGAAAGACCACATGAAAAGCACCGAGATTCCAGACACATGAGCAAAGAAGCTACTTTGGAGATTCAGCCATAGTCCTGATTACAATAGAAATTCCTGGTGTGTTAGACAGGGTTCTCTAGAGAAACAAAACCAGGATACTTATGATATATAAGTGAATGTTCCATAGAGCAATGCAGGCAGTCCGGCCACAGGCAGCAAACAGCAGAGTGGGTCACCAACAGTCATCCAGATGACAGGATCTGACAGTCCCAAGCTCAAGCAATGTATACACCAGCAGTGTGGCAAAGCAGGTCTTGAAGGAATCTCAAGCTGTAGGGACATGATCCACGGGTTGGATGTCCCACAAGTAGTGTAGCTCACAAGTTGAGGCAGAGAACTAACTAAGGCAGCTGCCCTCCAATCAAACTTGGACCTGATTAATCCCACATGTTTCTATTGGCCAGGTTGGCACAATAAACCTACCTATCGCACTCGGTGATACCAGCAGAAGAGGCACCCAGTTGAGCCCCAGCCAACCCACTCAGTCATGAGTCATGATAAAATACTTGCTCTAAAGTCAGTACTTTTGGAGTGGGTTTGTTGTGCAGCAATAAATAATAGAAACAGGCCACTCCAGCAGTGAAGTCCTTTCACATGCATGGGAGAAATTTTTAAAACTGCTCTGTCCTCTGACAATTGCTCCCAAACAAAACCAACATAGCCCAAACTTCCAAATGTGAACTTTGTTGACTTGAAACATAATAACAGTTCAAATTAAAATAAAATTTATTTTGCAAAACAGTTCATCCTCTTATTAAAATACATTTACAATGCTGGTTCTTCCCATACCACTTCTACCGACTTTTCCAACCTCATAGCTTTAGCTTTTTCTCTCAGTTTCTTTTCCTCTTTCTTCTCTTAGCATCAGGCTCTGTCAGAAGGGGATTTGCTGTCATACCTCCTATGCTGGGGTTTAGAAAATGACAACGCAGTACACTGGGTTAAATACAATTTCTCTCTCTTCACCCATTTTCCACTATCTGCCTGTCTGGCCCTCGGGTTATTAATGGAACTGACATTCCTGTACAACTGACTGAGCAGGACCAGCAGCCAGATAACAAGGGAGCAGCTGACAGCAGCAGACTCAACCCCAGAGATAGCAGATGAGCAGACATAGAGTGCCTATTAGTTTCATCTTGGGCTGGAGACAAGGAGCATCACAAAATATGCACAGAGCACTTCAATATCACTAATGGACTCTCTTCCCAAGAAATTTCAAATCTGTATATTAAAACTGATTCTTTTCATCAAACCAAACTAAACATGTGGTAGGTGAATTTCTAACCTACTAAATTTGGGCTAGAACAAAGATAACTATTAAATATACCATATCCATCCCACAAACAAAATAAATATTAAGTAATATGTATATGTGTGTGTGTGTATATATATATATATATATACACACACACATATAGATGTAAATCTCTCTCCTGGCAGCTGGGATTTTATTCAGGAAATAACATGGTACATGTGTATGTCTCAACTGTTTTCAAAGTCCTTACAACCAACCCAGACCTTTCCTTGGTGAAAATTCATTTAAAAACCAATTTACATGGAATCACTAATACATACTTGGAACTAAACACAGTATCATCTTTTTACTACTTGCTAATCCTGTTTAAATTTTTATTTACTATTCAAGTTTCAGCTTTCAATAGAATTCCACTGTTCTCTGTAGTTCTAATAAATTCTATTCCTCAACACTAATGTTATATATTTTAATGTGACATGGCCATACTTTTTTGATATTTTTATGATCGACAATGAGAATGCAATACTTGAGAAGTTTTCAAAAGCCCCAGAGTATGTATATGACATGGAAGCCCAATAACATGAGCCAGAGTTCCTCATAAGAAATCATTCACATCAAGCTTAACCCATATTTCTACAAACTTGCTTATGAATTACACTTTAAACTGTATTTCCAGTTGGCAAAGAGCCTCTCCTCTCTCTGATAAACAATTATCGACATATTATTCATTGATAGAAAAACTAGAGTTAAGGCATTGATTTATAAATTATTTAAAACAGTATGGGATTAAATTGAAATCAAATGTTAAAGAGAACATCTTGTTGTGCAAGAATGCTGCAAATCAACCAAGGTTATGTCACAATTACTTAAAGGAATAGGCTCATATTAGCCAAGATGGGCCAATCTGAACTATAAGAATAATGATTTTAATGGATTTAACCACTCAAGTACATAAAACTCCCTGAGTTTATAATGATGTTTCGGGGAGGACACCAAGACACCCTGATTTGGCATCGCTGGAGGTGCTAGAGCACCAGCTCACTGTTCTGAAAATTAATGAAGAGAAAAGAGCCAGGCCCTAATGCTCCTCCTGTTCCTGTACAAACTATTTATATACATTAGGGTCATCTAATGGCTGATGGAGATTTTTTTCTAGAAAAAAAAATGTCTACTGAATAAATGCAGAAAAAAACGCATTTCAAAATCACCAATTGTGAGATCTCATGATATCATGCTTCTAGGCAATGTTATCCATAATCACTCAAAGATGACATCAGTGATCCTGAGCTTACATTTGGATCTTCTGAGGAACTGGGGAAAAAAAGTCATATGCCTGTGTCTCATCCCTGGAGTCTGATGTCAGGGCTCTGGGGTGCAGCCTGAGCATTAGGAGTCTTTTCAACAGGTGACTGCAAAGTACAGCCCCCAAAGGAGGCCCACTCATTTAAGGTGGGAAGGTTGATGGAGGGATTAAAATGGATGGGTCTCGCTGACAACGCCTGATGTCACTGGGCAACCTTGTGAGAAGTAGGACAACTTGGACTCGTGTATCCCTTGATGGAAGCACGCAGCACCACCTATAAAGTCTTCTGGCCATTAAAAAACAAAACTGGATCTAATCTAGCCCCTAGATTTAACTACCAATTTACAGGAAATCGAAGGGACAGAGGAACAGGTTAAAAGCTAACACTAGGCAATATTCATCCAAATCCACATTGTGGAAAATTCTACCGGACAAATGACCTAATTCCTTCAACAAATAATATAGAAGGGAGAAGTGTCAAAATGCTTTGTTGTCTTTTTGTTTTCATTTTACTTATTTTGTTGTTGAGACAGTACATGCACACCAATTTAGCTGTTTCTACCTGGACAATTCAATGACAGAACATATTCTTTCAGAGACACCCTATAGGACAGCAGAAATGCCAAATATAGGGGTCACTATGCATCAGAATCAACCACAGGAGCGAGTTTGGTATTTTGAATACATAGCACCCACCCTCCTTTTCTGAATTGTTGTTCCCCATTAAGACAAACTCACTATCCCCTACGTTTCTCATCTACTCTTTTAAGTTCATCTTGTCCATTTGTTTCCATATGGATAGTTCTTAAAAGAGCAGAATTCTCAAGGCCAGCATTTACTAGTTATGCTAAACTATTTTGTGGGGGGGAAGTGAAGGGAGTTGTTTGTTTTAGGAAGACTTCAGAGGATATTTTTAGGACTGCTAAAAAGGTTAAAGCCTTAATACAAGCACCCATTAACTATAACAGATGGATCTTGTTTGCATACTGATTTCAACCAACCATTAAAAACACACACCTTTTTTAGGTAGTTACAGAAAATTGTCCACAGACAGGATACTAATTAATAGGGCATTATTGTTAATATTTATTGAGTGACCTAACGGTATTGTTAGTTTTTGCTTAGTTTAAATCTCTATCTGTGAATCTCACTAAGGTCTGCCCAGGGGCCAAGGAACAGTGCCAAGCAAGGGGTAGGTTCTGGGAATATTTAACAGAAAACCAGTCCAACGTAATTCCCCATACAAGGGTCACACTTCAGTTCCATTCGAGGTGTGCAGTTTTTCAACTTCGAACAAACAGTATAATGTGCTTTCGCAAAGTTCAGAGAAAAAGATAAACAATGAAACAGGTAAGTCTGCACTATCAGAAACGCCGGGAGAGATTTTTTTTTAATCCTTTTAAAAAGACTATAAAGGAGGAAAGGGGTTAGAAAGATGAGAAGGCAGGGGTGAGAAGTACTGGGAAGCCAAAATGGGATTAACTCAAAAGTTGTTTTGGAGACAGAATCAACAGGATTTTAAATTTTACCAATTGGCTGGGAGAGAAGATTGAGAGAGTACCCCAGAGAATGACATAATCTGTTCCTAGGATCTAACAAAGGACCTTAGAAAGAGTGGGAACTCAGTAAATGTTTGCTTAAGTTAATAAGGTTCCATTTTTTTTTAAATACAACAATAATTTGGTAAGAAATGGCTTAATTGCTTCCCAGCCCCTTGCTACAATCAAGTGAAAAATATGGCCTAGATACAATTATAACCAGATTACATCAAGGCACTGCTAACTATCTCCTGGTCATCTTGCAGGCAAAATGGGGGAAATGGAATATTGAATTTGTCTAAAGTAGAACTAGACTATCAGAAGACCTACCCTGGAGTTGGTTCTCCCTGAATATTTGGCTCAGGGATGAACCTGGAGTGAAGCAGCCAAAGGATAAGCAAGCACGCTCATTCTCACTCCATTTTGCAGCAACAAAAGGAAGACCATCGACAAACTGGATTGACGCAGATTGTTGACAAGAGGGCTGCAACAGTGGGCTCAAGCATAAGAACCATTGTGGAGATGGCGCGGGACCACACGGTGTTCCGTTCTGTTGCACACAGGTTGGCATTATAATTACCAGGAACAATCATAGCAGAGGAGAAATGTATCAAATTATAAATGATACAGTAGTTGAGACACTAAGTGACCGATTTGAGTTTTAAACGATCTCTTGAGACTCCATTCGCAGGAAAATGTCTTCAATTTGGTGAGACAGCATTATGCGAAAGATGTGTAGCATAGTAATATGTCTCATAAACTCACTGCCACGAAGTCAGTCATGACTCACAGTGACCCTATAGGACAGAATAGTACTGCCCCTGCGGGTTTCTGAGGCTGTAAATCTGCCCAGGAGCAGAAAGCCCCATCTGTCTCCTACAAAGCATCTAGTAAGTGCAAATGACTGTCCTTGTGGTTCTCAGCCCACCACACGACCTGGACGCCTAATATTTATAACAGCACAACCTAAATGCCCAACTCCAGAGAAATGTCTAAGTATTCTCTTATCACCACTTGAAGAAAATGTAGTAAGAGTAAAAACGTCTTTATAAAGAATAAATCATGGAAATGTTAAGAGCATAACATGAGTCACATTTATACATATATGAAAAAGGCAGCATAACAATTACAAAGTTTGGCTAGAAAATGACGGAAGCATGAGAAAACATTGGAGGCTTGCTAGAGTTAAAGGTAACAGAAGCAAATACTATAATATACACAATCCTGCAATAGTGGTGATGCTTGGTAGATGTATAGATGCCTGGGTAAACAGAAAGGTTCGATGAGTATGGAGGGAGAGTGGGAGTATATATAAATTTAACAGGATATCTGTATTTACCTTTGTAATATACCCAATGTGGTAGAGCATACAGCAGGCAAAGTTATGAAAATTTAAACATAACCAAACACCTTAAAGGA
>NW_022103951.1:5786637-5796455 GCF_000313985.2 Echinops telfairi
TGAGAACCACTGCTTATGAGGGTCCTAGATAAAGTGGGAGGAAACTGTGGAACATAAACCCAAATCCTAAGAGACACCAGGCTTAGTGGTCCAAAAAAAACTGGCAGGACCCCTGAGACTTTGGTCCTTAATCACCCTTCAGATCTGTATCTGAACTTATCCCCGATGCCAGAATAATCAACTATTTAATATCAGAAGGGCAGCATTTTCCCAAGATGAAAAGTACAGAAAGTACAAAAAGGAGGAGGGTTGGAAACAGGAAACACAGGGAGGCCAGAAGATACATGACGGTCTCTTCGGGAAATCACCATGGGTAAGTTCAAACCAAATGCGTGGGAACTGTTAAATCCAAAGCTGGTGGTCTGCAAACCTTCACCTCCCTCACAAACAGTTTTAAGCAACATGTCCGTATGCACAGCATCATGCAAAATACTTTTATAAGCCTATGTGTAGGAGAAAATGCAAAATCACACCGCAACGAGTTAGTGGTGGGACTGGCAGCAATGTTTGCCCTTCTTTCTACGTTTGCACTGTTCCAATTTCCTGACATTACAACATTTTATAAAAAAAACTGAAAGACACACAAAAACTTCAGGAGTGTGTGTGTGTGTGTGTGTGTGTGTGTGTAGAGTGTTTAAAGCTGGAGCAATGAGCTGAAACTAACTAGATGGATTGTAGTAAGAATAAATGTGAAGTTCTAGGATGAAGGTTTCTGGGTTTTTTTTTTAAGTATCAAGTTTAGGATTGAAGTAACTTGGCTTAACAATTCCTGTTGGATAAAGAAAAACAGCCCAAAAATTAACTGACTGGAAATGTGTTATGAGCCCACAGTGGCATGGCTGAGGGGAAAGATAGCCTTAACTAAACTGTGGATTTCTTAACAAGATTTGGATGCAGAACAAAGGCAGCAATAATATTCCCTTTGTGCTTGTGCTGCGTGACTCAGACTATATCTACGACGCTGGGTTCAGCTTTGAACTTGAGCTTTCAAAAAGATGTTGAAAACTGGAATGCAGTCAGCAGGATAAAGTATCAGAACCAGAGCTTAAAGTAGGGCTTTCTCACCCTTGAACCTGGAAGGCTTGTTCAAACACAGGCTGCTGGGTTCCCCTCCCAGAGTTTCTAATTCTATTTACCTGGGGTGAGGCCAATTGTTTGCATTTCCCAGGATCCCATGCTGATGCTGCTGGTCCAGAGATCACACTGTGTGAACCACGGGCATTAAGGATAAAGACCCAGACTCTGAAACCAGACTGCCCGGAACTGTGCCCCAGCCATTCTGTCTTCTAGCGGTGTGCCCTTCAGCAAGCCTCCTCATCTATAAAATGGAATGATCACACCTGCCCCATACGGATACTGTAGCATCGAAACAAATCCAAACCCACAGCTTCCCTGTCAACTGGGACTCATCAAACCTTAAGGGACAGACGGCAAATCTTTGTAGAAGCAGATTGCCACATCTTTCCGTTTGAACCACAGACTTTCGAGTTAGCAGCCCTCGCTGAAACCGCTGAGTCACCAGGGCTCTTTATAGCTCTGAGGCTGACTATCCAGAACGTAAAGCATTCGGAGTAGAGACTGGCAGACCAGCTGTGCTAAGTTAGTTGGAGTACTAGGGATAGACAGGCACGCACGCACGCCACTGTCTGTGGCATCATGGGTTAGGAGCGTTCGGTTGCCAACAGTAAGGTCAGGCGTTTGAAACCACCAGCCGTTCCAAGAGAGTACGAGGGGGCTTTCTACTCCTGTAAAGCGTTGCAATCTCAACCCCACCAGGGCAGTTCTACTTTATCCTCTGGGGTTGCTAAGAAACTGAAATTGGCTTGATGGGGGGTTGGGGGTTTTGTTTCAGGGGCGGAAACACATTTTTCACATTTTGAATGTCGTCAAAAGACCAGAGTGTTTAAATTGAAGTGGGGAAATTTTCGGGTAGTCGCTGAGGGCAGAATGATATCAAAAGGCGCCGATGAGCAAGAAAGGAGCCTTTGGTTTTACACCCAGAAAGACTTTTTAACCGAGAGCGAGAGGAACTGGGGGGCCAGGTTGGTGCATGCATGCCCTAGTCCTAGGGCGCTCCCCTCCGAGAGATGCGGAAAATGCGCGGCAAGGTGTAACAAAAAGCTTCACAAAGGTCAGCTCTTGCTGGTATCACGGCTTTCTTAGGAAAGGTGCACTTGTAATCTCTGAACACGTCGCAAACTGCCAGCCCCACCATCAGCATCACCTGAGAACTTACCAAACCCACAAGTTCTTCGGCCCCCTTCAGAGGAAATGAAGAACCACCTCCGGGGTGGGGCCCAGCGCTCAGCTTTAAGCAGCTGTAAGCACCTTCCAGGGGCCGCTGACGCCAGCTCAGGGTGAGAAACGCCCAAACCAACCAATCAGCAGAACCCACGACCACCAACTTGATCCCAGTTCCTAGCGTCCCTATATGGTCTCCATGAGAGCCCGCAGCCTCATCTCTCTTCCTCAGGGCAGCTGGTGGGTGAGAACTGCTGACCTTGCAGTTAGTAGGCCCAGGCTTATCCCACCACGCCCCCAGGGGTTCTTGAACAACCTCAGGCATAGGCCAAAACAGCATTTACCAGAGGCACCTGGACCTCAAAACTAAACTCAAACGCACTCCAACAAAGTATCTGGTTTAACAAGTGCCTTGAATTAATATATGCACCAAAGCCCTACTTATGCCAAACATTTGCTTTTGTAATGAAAACATGTATCACAGATAAGGATAGAGTTGTTCGGAAGCACAGAAGCCCAAGCCCACTGGGAAAGCAGTGGACTCCCACCCTGCTTAGCGGGGGCGTTCGCTTTCAGAGCATCCACGGGGTCTGAGGGGAGGTGGGCTGTGGTAAGAACGGGACCATGTTTTGATTTAGAGCAGGGGTCGGCAAACTCTTCAGAGAGAAGAGTCCGTCCTGTCCCTCACAACCATTGAACATTATTCCAGAGCCAAAAATATGTTTTTACAAATAAATGAAATCACCATTACCTGAATATCTTTTTTTAAATTATTTTACTTCAGTGTCACATGTACATACCGAAAGAGCCGACTATGGCTCAAGAGGTGAAGCTGAAGCTTGCCAATCCCTGATCAAGAACATACTCGCATTTGAAAGGTGAGGGGGAACCTCAGAGACCATGGTCTGGTGTCCCCCACCTACCTCACCAATACAAAAATATAATAAGTCAGATACACTCAGCCAGGCCCTCTTCTCCCACCTCTCACCAACCAGTCCAGTCAAAGCCTTGTTCTGCTGCAGAAATAACCCTTGAAAACAAACAGCTGAAGTGACTTGGAGAGGCTTTGAACTTTGAACCAGTTCACTCTGGTTGATGTATGCCCTCTGCTGTGAACTTGCATTTCCAACCCTGAAGCCATACTTTCACAAGGTCCTCAGGTGGTTCTTGGGAAAAAGAGCTGTGCTACATGTTTTCATCCCCTGGGATGTTTTTGAATAGTTTGATGAGCACTTCATGCACAAGTCATACAATTCACTAATTCAGTCATATCAAGAAGGCTTGTACAATTATCACATGACATTCTAGAACATTGTCTTCTTCCTTGTACTCATTGTTATTCATGTAACTCTTTTTTCAAATGGTGGCAAAAATGTATTCTCCAATTCAACAATTTCTACATGCTTAATTCAGTGCCATTGATTATAGTCTTTGTTGTACAAACATTATTGATATCCTTTTCCAAATTATTCTTCCACAATTAATAGAGACTGCTTACTAGCTACCATGCTCCCTAAGCAACAACGCTTTCTCCTTCATCATCACTTATAGTACTCCCGCCCTGCCCCTGCATGCATTGTTTGCTCCCCGAATCCCCTCATCTCCCCACTTCCCATGCCCTTTCTATGTGCCCAATAAAGCATTGCAGTACTTTTAGGATAGTGACTCCTATTTTTCAGGTGCAGCCATGAAGCATCAGAAAGATTAAGTCAAAGAAAGAAAGAAAGATTAAGTCATTTCCAAAGGATTATATGGCTAATGAGAGGTCTATGGCTTTGAATGCTGGCAGGCTTTTTCTCTACTTGACTTCCTGTCAAAGTCAGTGATGGAGGGGGGGTGGGGCGCGGGTCTGTGTAATGTTGCCAGTGTTCCTGAGTGAGCTTCGATGTTTCCCTGGACTGGATGCAGGAACCTGGGTGACGCCATTCTTGAGCTGTTATACAAACATGCTTGCGTCTGTAACTGGGAAGGTGGGAGGGTCAGGGGACAGTGTGACTAAAGTCCATCACTTTCCTCTACCCAACAATTTAAAATGAATACCTGCGATGAATCCGGAGGGAGGATCCAAAAGGAAAGTGAACGCAGATGGCAGCATTGTCGGGCATTAGGGAGAGCTGGAGGGACCCCCCTCACCCACAGGTGCAAGGACAAAGCCCAGAGAAGGGCTGTTGAGGGGAGGGGTTTCAGGAAAGACTACATACAGGGAGGGGGATTCCCTAGGATTGGGCAGAGCTTAGAAACACCACCCAGGCAGCGAACTACAATTCTGTTTTGCCCTCAGAGAAAAAAACTGCCTTCCTCCCTTGTTTCCGGCCCTTGCCTGTGAGTTGAGACTATTAAAAGCAGGCTTCTTGGGTTCGCACTGCACCTTCTGTGATCAGAATTCAGGCCACTCACTCCCAGCATCCTTCCGATGATGTTTCCCTAGCCTGACAGCTTTTCTCAGGTGTGGCCTGGCAAGGTTAGCCTTGGGTTCGAGAGAGTACAAATAGTTCCAAACGGACCCAGGTGTTGGTTCCTTAATGGAATCCAGCTGATGTGGCCCCAGGCCTGGCCTCCAGCTGAAGCCCGGAGCCAGCCACCAGGGCAACCCGAGAAAGGAAGAAGTCCGCCGGTGGACCCTCCAGGCAGGCCCTAGTCTATGCTGAGTGACCTTGAGATCCTCCAGGTCTGCCCTGGAAGAGGCAAGTGCTCTCAAAGACACCTCCCACCCACCCCCCGCCCCCGATTATTCTTCCATTACCATAACCCCTTGCAACAGTTCTGCTCCTCAAGCAAACGGCAGGCCCCCTGTCCTCTGCAGTTTGTTGACGAGACCAGCACATGCTTGTCGGGAACATAGGAGCCTAAACAAAAAGCTGAAGCGTACACAGCCGCCGCTTCCCAAGCGCATACCACTTGTTTGGAGACGAGCAGGGGAGAAGAAGGCAGAGGCGAGAAAGAGCGAAAACAAATGGACCCTTCACAGGTGCAGGGCATCCTCGGTTTTCTTTGACAGTCACCACTCCTGGTGGATAGCACGGCCAAGCCACAGCACAGCCTTCCACTGGGCGCTGGGGTCGCTGTCAGAGAGGCCAAGGTGGCTGGCCTCGGAACACTGCAGGGACCCGAAGCCCTGGGAGGCCAGGAGGCCCACTGTTAGAAAAAGGGGAGGCCAACCCCGTTGAGGCAGCCCCGGGCTCGCCAGCAGGCAGGAGCATCCCAGTGAGGGGAGGGGATGCTCCCCCCACCCCTGCAAGCGGAAACATTTCTCTAACTTTCCCAATGGTTGCCAAGTGACTCGGCACTGGCCCAGTGTGGGCACTATTATTGATGAGAAACCTTCCGCCGGGTGATATACTGCATACAGCACATGGCCAAAGAGCAGTGCCAAGTCATACCAGGAAGAGGAGGCAAATTATTCACCTCCACTTCGAATGCTGGCAAATCCTTTCATAATGCAGGGGCAACCCAGTATCAGGAAGATGCTGAGTTACAAAGCCCTAAGATCGTCAGAGATTTCCATCTAAGACTCAAGGAATTATTAAGCAGAACCTCTCCTTTCTTGTTAACTATTAAAAGGCAATCAAATTGAGGACAGGAGAAAAAAGGGGGCAAGAAAAAAATAATTTCTCAAAAACAACCCCAGACCAGAAAAGCTGCAGAAAAGCCTTCAACTCACGGAAGGTTGTGAGTACGACGAGCTCCACCCAGAGGTCATTTACAGAACTGCACGTTAATTTATTTTTGGTGGAGGGCGGGGCGGGAGCGGCAGAGGGACTGTGGTGGAGATCTACATGTTCCAGGGGGCCGGGGCAGGACACGACTCAGAACTGCTGGAAATCCTTGGACAACGTCCCAATTTCTTGCCTTTCATTAAAGTGAGTGCTCTGAACTCTGAGCTACAGGAAACACTTGGGGGACTCGAGATGCAGAGTCCGACAATGGCCTTTGATATTTGCACCTGGAGGAACGAGCTGTGCTCCTGGCAGGTTGGCGTCGGCTCAAAGGAAGCCGAGTGTTCAAAGAGTGCTTTTAGGAGAAAAGGTGTCAGCTCTCCTTGAAAGAAAATATAAGACCGGAGAGCAGTTCAGGGGACAAACAGGTACACGTCTAATATTAGAAGGACAGCCCAGTCCTCCTGCAAGGACTCGTGGACCCTTTGCCTAGAAGGCCCACTCTACGGGTGCCCAGTCCCTTATACAACTCACGAGAGCTCCCTGAGGGGACCACAAGAGCTGTATTTATCAAAGAAGGGGCCACATTGCTCAGCTTATTCCCCTGGCATCCACCATCACATTACACCCCGCCCCACCCCCACCCCACTCCTGCACATTGGCAGGCCCACACTCCACATGGGCCCTTAAGATACTGAGAGGAACCACGGTAACGGGCTGATTAAGCACTCAGCTAGCTCCTAACCCCTAGCTCCCCAAATACAGCTGATGATCGGAATCGTCTGGGGATCAGGAGACACTAGAGATTCTGCTTCATTCGGTCGCAAATGGAGCCCAGGAGTCTGTGGTTTTACCAGATCCCCCTGGTGATTCCAATGGTCAGCCACGTTTGGGCTGATCCTAGGCGGTAACCAAAAGGTCAGTGATTGGAATTCAGCAGCCACTCTGCAGGACACAGGTGTGGCAGACGGCGTCTGTAAAGATCACGGCCTTAGAGACCCTGTGGGGGCAGTTCTTCTCTGTCCTGCAGGGTTGCTACCAGTCAGTTATCAACTCCAAAGGAACAAGGTTTTTGTTTTGGGGGGGTGGGGGGGTGTGTGTCTTGTTTTTCTTTGTAACACACTGAGCTTTCCACTGCCCCAATCCAGGACCCACATAGCTCTGGATACCACAAGCTAGCTTGGCAGATGCAGGAAGCCTGCAGAGAAACATGTTGGTGCCCAAAGTTCCATCTACCATCTGGCGAGCTTTCCGCCACAGCCTCCATCAGGGTGCGTCTTACGTGACTAATGACAGCTTTATCCGATTTTCAAGGGGAAACGAAAACGTCAAACTTCCCCTTTGGCTTCCTCCAATTCCTCCCCCACTTCTACCAAGTTCTTTCTTCACTGTAAACATCAGCTGTTTTGGGTCTATTGACAAAAATATATGTGACCATGTTTATTCCTCCAAGCGGGCAGGAAAGCTCTAGAAAATAGCCTCGCGAATTCTCGCACGCTCCCAGACCAGCAAAGCCACGCCTTCCCAAAACATAGCCTTCTTTGTTTCTTGACCATAAGGCACAAAGGCATGAGCTCAGACTGAATCGAATGTATGACTCAAATCAGGGTTCCCTGGGCTTGCCTCTTGAAAAGCATCCCCTTGCTCCCAAGGGCTCAGATGGCACCCCTGAGCCACTCAATGGGCCTGTGTTGGGGAGGGCTCCCGCAGCTCTGCAGTGCGATGGAAAGCTAATACTGCCCACCAACGGTAGCCCGTAGCAGGTGCTCCGCTACCCGCTTGAGCTCCGGCTTCATCAGGATACTTGGAAACTCAAGGTGAGTCCTCTTTGGTTTTCAACATCATAGGCGCTAGGGCTTCTCTCACTTACTCCTTTATCATATTGCATCGAATAGGGTCTTTTTACAAGAACCAGCAAGTGTCTGTGTCTACGAGGAAGTATTTTCGCATTCCAACACAACGGTCTGCTGTTTATAAGCCTGTGATTTGGGTCATTTGTGCCACACCATGGGTTAGGAAGTAGATCGGCGTGGTTACAGGAAAAGACTTGCCCAAGGCTACTTGCGCACATCATTCACAAAACAGAAGGACACATGGCCGATACGGATTTTTCTTCTTCTTTACGTCTTGAGGGCTCTTCTGCCAGCTGCTCCCCATGGCTTCCCGCTGCTCTGCATTCTGCCATATCCAATGATGGTTTATGGCAAAATTCGCTGGGCAGCGAGCCATGTGGCTCTTAAAGACAGCAATTAGGAGAGACGAAAAGGCTAAATTACAAGGTGTTGGAAAATGCAATTTAAAAAGAAAAAGTCAGATCGTATTTTCTCTTACCTCTTGGAGATGAAATCTATGGCCTCATCCAAAAACAGACACCTAACTCCGGAGTCATTTGAAATCAACAGCCGAGTCAATATAAAAATCCACTGCACGGTTTTTTAGGGGGTGGGGGGGTGGGGTGTGTGTGTGTGTGTGTGTGTGTGGTTTTCCAACAAAAAGAATCCTTACCTTTTCTCTGGCTTTCCTTTTGGTCCCTGCATCCATCCACTCATTTTCTTTCTCCAGCATGTCAATAAAGGCCCAGCGAACACCCTCAATCAATTCCTCCATCTACAAGAAGAGGCGGGGGTTAAAGCCAAGAAGCTGCAGATGAAGTTTTCAGGGCTAAAACTGGCTTGCATGGAAAATATCAGGGGGCATCAAACAGGTTCCTTGGAAGATGGAATGAAAAGATGGAATATTTCCATGAGCTTTTTGAAGCCTCTCTCCTAGTGGAGTGCTAATCACAGTGAGAAATAGGTTCCTTACAGCTTGCCCCCACACTCCAGTAAGATGTCCTTTTACAGAGAAAAAAATGTCCTTGCTCCACCCCATCATTAGAAGATGACTAACCATTTCTTTGCGAGCAGATTTGCCTGTAACCAAGCAGAGAATCATTTGATAGCCCGGTTGTACAAGGATTGTACAAAGAAAGGAATTCCCCATAGGTTAAGATGAACTTCTAACTTCTCTGTCTGTAGCTACTAAATCAGCCCGCTGTTACTGAGGTGACAACTAATTCTGATAGTTGAATGAGGGCTTGAGAGAGATGAACAGAGGCAGGGACTGTTATCTCAGAATGGACTTACAGAAGCAACTGAGTGAGCAGTTGAGATACTTTCAACACACAAGCGGGTAGAGAGAGCCCCAGCACTCCACGAGAAATAAATGTCTCCAATGTAAATTAGATTGATGGCAGGACCCCCAAGTTCTTTCCTAATTCAGTGCCAGAGGTTAAACCAAATGCTGGCCTGTCTTCTACAATCATCCCATTCGCCTAACCTCTTTCTTGAAGTTCAGAAAAGACGTTTCCAATTAAAAGAGTTGGTCTAGAGGGGACTTCTGCAAAAAGGATGTCTCCTGAAAGATTTTATGCCAGCTGGGTAAGCAGTTAGACTGCGCGCCTTGGTTTTGCCTTCCAAGTTGGTGGACCAGTAGAGAGAACTGGATAGGAGCCCTGGTGGTATAATGATTCTATGTTAGGCTGCTAACCGTAAGGTCGGCAGTTCAAAACCACCAGCAGTTCCTCAGGAGAAAGACAGGGTTTTCTACTCTAGAAGACAGTTACAGTCTTGGAAACTCACAGGGATAATTCTACTTTGCCCTATAGCAGCAGTTCTTAACCTGTGGATCGTGATCCCTTTGGGGGTCAAATGACCCTTTCACAGGGGTCGCCCAATTCATAACAGTAGCAAAATGAGTTATGAAGCAGCAACAAAAATAATTTTGTGGCTCACCTCCCTGATACCATCGCTGAAGACAAATGGGTGCATAAGCAAATGTGGCAAAGAAAGCTGATGGTGCCCAGCTATCAAAAGATATAGCATCTGGGTTCTTAAAGGCTTGAAGGTAAACAAGCAGCCATCTAGCTCAGAAGCAACAAAG
>NW_022103951.1:5797668-5853437 GCF_000313985.2 Echinops telfairi
TGCTTTGCACAATTGATGTATCTATGGATTGTGATAAGAGTTGCATGAGCCCCTAATAAAATGATTTAAAATAATAATAATAATTTTATGGTTAGGGAGGTCACCACAACATGAGGAACTGTATTAAAGGGTCGTGGCATTAGGAAGGTTGAGAACCACTGTCCTATAGGGTCGCTACGAGTTGGCATCCACTCACTGGCCATGAGTTTTGAGAGAAGACTTGAGGAAAAGAGATACAAGACACAAGGCCTCCATGCTTCGGTTGTCTTTGGTGACTGTGATAGGTAGGTTTATTGTGCCAACCTGGTCAATAAGAACATATGGTATTAATAAGATCGCAGTTTGATTGGAAGGCAAAGAGATACCGTATATACTCGAGTATAAGCCAACCCAAATATCAGCTGAGGCACCTAATTTTGCCACAAAAACTGCATTAAATATGTCCTGAAAAACTCAGCTTATACTGGAGTATATACAGTAAATGGTTCAGCAAGCCCTGCCCCTCTCCTGCTCTCTGGTGATCAGACCAGCGTGCTGCTGCTTTAACTAGTTCTCTGCCTCAACTTGTGAGCTACACTACTGTGGGACAGCCAACCCGTGAATCGTGTCACTAGAGTTTAAGTTTCCTTTGAAACCTGCTTCGCCATGCTGCTGCTGTGTACATTGCTTGAGCTTAAGGCTGTCAGATCCTGTCATCTTGCATTGCTTGAGTTCAATATCTCATCCAGCCTGCTTCCCTAAGTTCCTGAGCTGTTGACAGTTGGTAACCTGCCCTGCTGTTTGCTGCCTGTGGCAGGACTGCCTGAATTGCTCTACAGAAGACTTAGCTGTCTGCTTCCTTGACCTTGGACCCAGCACCCTTCGCGAGTTGAAGGACTTCCAGTATATTAACTGTTCCATGGAAGTGAGTTGAACTGAGCCCTCTGTACTTCTGTGTGGACTAATTAGCTGTTATACTCCTTTGTGCAAAATTTTGTGTCCTGGTTTTGTTTCTCTAGAGAACCCTGTCTAACACAGTGACAAAAAAATGTTCTTGTAAAGGTTATTGGTAAAATCTATATAATATTGGCCATTTTAAGCCATTTTAAAATAATAAATCACTTTATTGGGGGCTCTTAGAGCTCTTATAACAATCCATACATCAATTGTATCAAACACATTTGTACATATGTTGCCACCAGTGGCATAAATTACATTCACCATGTTGTACAATCACCATCATTAATGCTTTTGTTTCTTAAGGGAATACCTAAGAAAGAATGAGACGTGTGTGTTTGGCATGAGAACTAAAATTTCCATTTGGGGTTGTGATATTATAAATCAAGTTTTATCATTAATTCTAAAATTAAAAAAGGAGGAGGTTGAAGTGTTTCCTTGGTTCTGTAGTGAATTGTCAGCATGGAGCTCAAAACAATTTTTTTTCCTGTTTAATAAGTTTTCAGCTATGTTTTCAGTTCAATAACAGTTGTAAGGGAACTGGAGCTGTAAATCAGTGGGCTGGATTCCATCGTATGTAAATAAGAACAAACAGCAGATGGAAAGGGTGGGGGAGCTTCACAGCTATTTCTTCTCAACCTAGTGAAAACATGAAAAGAAGAGAAACCTCAACTTGGGATCAGGACATGATTAAAATCCAAGCCGACAGACAGCAGGTCCTTTAAATCATTTGCACTAGCAGTTCACAACATTGCGATCTTTACAGGAGGGGCAAGGGTGGAGGGGAAAGCTTGGAAAACCCTGGGGCCTAGGCGTTAGGATGCTAATGTCATCAGTCTAGTGTGTCCTGGGCACTGGAAATTTCCAAAGCTCTCCCAGGTGATTATACCGTGAAGCCAGGCCTGACAGCCTCTGGTCCAAGGGAAGTCACGAATCGGACAGAGAAGGAAACAAAGAGCCACCCCCACAGAACTGAAATGACACTGGGGAGCTTTGGCTATTGGGGGTCCTCTGCAGAAGTGTCCCTTCAAATGCCAAAGGGAACTAACAGGAAATGTAGACACCTTCATTTAAGGGGGAAAAAAAACAAGCAAAGGTCATCTGGTGACAAGGGAATATCTAAAGACTAGATCATTTGCCCCTGCAGTCCTTAGTACCTTGCCACAGAGGTTTATGGCCATAGCATGTGGCAAAACATTTCTGCTAGTCCATGACCTCCTGTGTAACAAGGTCAACGCTAGGAACTGGCTCCACATGTAACTCACTGCCTCACCCAGGTGGTCTCAGCTAAGGGTCATGAGGGCAATCATAGGGTTCCTCTCCATTCCTTGGTGGAGAGTAGAAAGCACATCAAGAATAGGGAAAAAAGCCGAACCCAACACTGCCTAGTCCTGTGCCAGCCTCACCCTTCTCCCTGGGTTTGAGCCCATGGTTGTACTCACAGCGTTTCCTTCTGTGGTACAGAGGGTCGCTATGGATTGGAATCGACTCAATAACATTGAACAACAACAAGAAGTCCGACAGGCCTTTGGTCAATATCTACTTTGGAATTTGGGGACTCTGGCACAAATAGATTGCACTCAACTATCAAACTCAAGGTTGGTGGTTTGAACTCACCCAACAGCACCACCAAAGGCAGGCCTGACCTTCTTCCACAAAAATCACAGCCAGAAAAGCCTTATGGAGTAACTAGTTCGACATGATAACAGATGGATTCAACAGCAATCAGTGTGGTGGCTTTTTCAATTTGCCCCTATTCTCTTGAGGGCATTTGAATGCTGTCCTTGTTATTAAAAAACACACACAAAAAAAAACCCCTATAGGGTTACTATGAGTCACACTCAATAGCAGTGAGCTTGGGTTTTATTATTCAAATGAGGCTGAGTCCTTCCAGAGGTATCTAAGAAGCTTGGGTTCAGAGGACCCTCACTGGCCATCCCTGAATGTTATCATCATGATTGGACTCGTTAAACATGTAAGTATATTTTACACAGGTTTTCCGAGCTCTTGCCCTGCTAATTGGCATTCTAAATGGAAACAAAACGAGGCCAAAACGCTGTCTGCCCATTCCCAGAAAATGAATGGCAAACCATGTCTTCAACTGCAGCTCCTTGCTTCCTCTGCTTTTCCTCTACCCCCCCCCCCGCCCACCTCCCTGCCTCCGCAGCCTCTGCTTCCCCTAAATCCATCCTCTGAGAACCCAATCCTCTAATCTATGCGAAAGCCTCAGTGAGCAACTGCCCTTTCTGCTTTCCTGTGGTCTCTGCCCTGGCCCTTTGAGGCAACGACTCTCCTACCCCACGCCCATCAGAGGTTCTCAGGTTCTTCTTGTCCTTTCTTTTCTTTTGTTCAAGCTTTCCAGATTTACCATCTAACATTTTCTGCGACGTGGTGCTGAACCACCCAGCAAACTTGACTGACAAGGGAACGCTCTGAAGGTGATAAGGTAATGCCATGGGTTCCTATGTCAATGCAAAGGAGAGAGATCAGGATGTTCGCCTGCTGGAACTAGGGAGATAAATCACAGAACATTTCTGATGATTATCTTCAGACGACTCTACAGCACCACATAATCACATCACCTTCAGCCTAATCATGCTCCCCGAGGCAGCAAAAACCTGGTCTAATTTGTAAATGAGGGAGGAAAAAAAAAAGACTTTCTTTGCCAACCCATGGCCTAGCACCCCAAGGTATAACATTCATAGAAATCACTTCCAGCAGAAGTCAGAAGGTGACGTTCTCCATAGAAAATGTTTATTGACAGTCAGAGAGTGCAATATACAAAAATTAACTCATGTTCGTACGGTAAAATCCACCAGGCTCAGGATAAGGGCCCTACAGGCAAAGCAAGACTTGGTTAACCATCTGTTCATTTCCGAGTTAATGAAGTTGCCCTGAGAAAATACAGTGCTTTGGCTAGTTCACAGGCAGTTGTTAGTTCATTCCTCTACCAGGATTATTCCGTAGTGGGTTCCCTTTTCCAGTCTTTCTGCTCCAGGACTTGGCCCAGAGGGGACAAGGAAGCTCCAAAAGTTTTGGGGAAATAGAATTAAAAGATAATGGAGGGAAGGAAGGGGGAACCGATCGTGATGACACATAACCACTACCAACACCAACACCACCACCCCAGGAACAAACAACAGAAACCGTGGGGGAAGGGAGGCAGTGATTGGTGTAAGATATGAAAATAATAATAATTTATAATGTATCAAGGGGGCAGAAGGGTAGGAGGGGATGGGGAAGAGAAGCTGATACCAAGGGCTCAATAGAAAATAAATGTCTAGAAAATAATGACAGCAACATATGTACAAATGTACTTGATACAATTGATGTATGGATTGTTACAAGAGGTGTGATAGCCCTCAATAAAATACTTAATAAAAAAGAAATCAAGCTACAAAAAAAGGATAATGGATTATTAGCATGAGCATGTTACCCTTTCACCATGGGCTTATTTTTAAAAGAATATTCTCCAATATTAGTAAATGATAAACTGTCTCACTCACTCCTCTTTTGACGTCTCTTTAACCTTTTCTCCCATCACATGGACATAGAAATTTTGTGTTTTCCTAAACACTTGGGTCAAGACAGTCCTGCTAATTTGAAGGGTCATATGCCAACAGTGATTTGAGCAGAAGGGTCCATTCACTCACGTCACTGTCAGAATTTCCATCAAAGCTTTGTCTCTGGCAATTGACCAAAAAAAAAAAATCTTATAAGGCCAACTCAACTCCTACCTCATTCATGAATCCTAGAGACTCACAACCACTTCTGACCCCTCCTCTGGATTCCCGTGAGGCTGATCATCAGAACAACACACGTGAGAGCTTAATTGCCTTTCCTGTGCATTCACTAGACCTCCCCCCAGTAAGCTCTGGAAACCTTGAGAATAGGAACCATGATTTAGATGAATTGTGGTCTTAGCTATATAAGCAAATCAGAAACTTTTCTGCAAATGTAAAAGGCACTTTTAAGATTTCATATCTCCTGCTAACAGACATATAGCAGATAATCAATAAATAGATACCAAGTTGGCTGATTTATGCTTTTCAAAAGTGAACGCCAGTGAGTACCTAGCAAAGAACTGACTTTTAATTCAACGTCTCTTATATAAGATAATGTATAATAATCATTCCAGAAGTAGAAGGGAAAACTATTGCCAAATTCACTCATGGATAATTTGTGATTATTCAAATATGAATGGGGGATTTGATAGTCTGGGTTAGAAAAAGACATGGGACTATTTTTGTAGCTAGTCACTTAAAAAAAAAGATGCCTCTTCTGATTTGGTAATTCAAAGCTTGAATCCATCTACGGAACTCATCAGTAGGTTGCTAAATGTGTATGTATGATAGAGGATATGATGTACACCCAATGTCTCTAGACTGGCTGCAGCCGGCATCCAAATCTAAACTTCAGTGGGAATCTAATGACTAAGTATGCTGGAGCAGTCCACTCTGGTTTGGATGATGACAACATGGCACCAGGGCAGAGTTAAGAGGGGGTGGGGTGGATCTCAATAGATAAATAAGTGTGATTGTTAGGTTTTGTATAGACTTGGCTGAGCTAGGATTCTTCTATGATGTGATCTAGCATAATAAAATCAACTCCACGATGGGCTCCTCTGTGAGCAGGTGAGCGGTTGTGGGAAGAATAGGTTGACTTACTACCCTCTTAATCAGGTCACAGATCAATACAACTGAAAGGAAGTTTCATTGGGTGTGGCCTACTCTTATACAGATTGGCACTATATAAGACACTAAATCACTTCTTCTTGCTGGTCCAGATACTGGATCAATGACCCTGGCAGCTTATCAGTGGCCTGCCATATTGCCTGCCAACCTTGGGTTCATTCTATTCTGCAGTCATAGCCTGCCTTTCTAGCCTTGGATTCATCCACCTCTGCCTCCACCAGCCTGTGGTCTTCCTTCTCCTTGGCTGGTTGGCCCCAACAGTTGTGCAAGTCAGGAAAAATCTCCAACATAGCATCAGATCCATGGACTTGAACCAGACTGGACTTCACCGCTTCCACAACTGTGTGGGTCAGTTTCTTGATATAGAATTCATATATCTCTAGAGATCCCAGCCTAATACAATAAGATATAAAAATAAAATATCTGGTTGAAATATTACATGCTAATAGTATTCTGAAAAGGAGAATAAAGGAAAGAGAAAAAAATCTTCAAGGCTGGATGTACATCAATCTAAAACTGACATAATTTTACTAAAGATTCTCATCTAAAAAGCATAGTGTTCATAGGTTTTCCTCTTTAATATAGATATTTTAAGTAATAAGTTAATAAGACATGAGATAAAGAATATATCATCTTCCCATTGGTCTAGGACAGGACTGGAACCACTTGACTAAGTTGTGATCACATGCCTGTGAAGAATGGAATAGTTATCAGTAATTGAGGTGATTAACCCTGAAGGAAGAGGACTCAATCTTGGGGGGGTGGGTGGGCAGAGCTCCAAAAATTCTTCTTCTGCAAATCATCCCTTCACTAGCAATGTAGACCTTAAATAAATGAATGTACAGATAAATATTGAGCATTCATTCAGTATACTGTGGCTATCTCTAAAAAAAGATGGAATTTGACTCCTGATAAAAACATAAGAAGAGCATTAAAATAAGAAATAAAGGAGAAATCCACATTGAATTGGGAGAGGTGAATAAAGCAGAAAAACTTAAGAGAGTTGGGCAAATCTGAAGTGTCTAACAACTGAGGCGAAGAGAGACATCAGTGAGCTAATAAAAAAATCACATTACTTTATTAGGAGTAATAAATTTGGATAGCTATTAAACATGTTGGCAAAAGAAACCAAGCTTATTTGAGTCCCCATCAGTCTACAAAATATGTTAGCTTGGTTGAACAGGAATCTAGCGTGTCCTTTTCCCAGAAAGCATATGTCCAGAATCATATATCCATAAGACTCAGCAGGAGTATTAAGTAGTAAAATTGCATTTTACTAGCTAGGAACAGATCCATTGTGTTCTAATTTTATAACCCACCATCTTTTCTCTCTTTTTGCCCCCCACCCTCCCACCTTGGAGAGGGAACGGGTCAGAAACCAGAGGAGGATTTATAAGTCCACCAGACTTGCTATGTTGCAGGCTTTGGCTATGGTGAGCACCCCCACAGCACTGGCAAGATTCAGGTCTGTAGAAAGAACATCAACACGCTCTTCTGCATTGACGTTCAGAATTTCCAGTACAGGGTCTTTGAATTTCCCGTACATTCCACAGGTCTGCTCAGATCTGCTTGAAAAGACTGTGGGCAACAATACGTGGCAAAGGCAACCGCATCCAACGCTATCCAGAGATGGAGAAAACAAACAGACAAGATGGGCCAAATGTGTCATCATCGTGGCATCGTACTCAAGAACACGGGCAGGAGTAGTGTCCACACTTCTTTTCAAAGATTTCCCAATGAGCTATCTAAATTACTTGTTTTGCTGGGTATCACTTGATCAAAGGTTGCTTAAAAGGAGCTGCCAGCATTGGGTCTGATGACATGTGTTGTAACAAGATTTAGCCCGTAGAGAGTTGTGAAACCTGGACCTGTTATAGAAATTATATTTGGCTCCTTGAGTAGTTTCATGAGACTCTCCTATGAGCCAGACTTAGCATTAAATGATAGGGTAGGTTCTGGAATGTGGCCGGGGTACTAGCATTAAAATGATCCTTATCCCAAACTGAAAGGTACTACAATGGACTTGTATGGGAGACTGTTGTTGGGTGCCAGGGAATCAATTCCGACTGATAGCACCCCCAGAGGACAGAGTAGACCTGCTCCATGGGGTTTCTCAGGCTGTATCTTTATAAGGCACCAACTAGTCTTTTCTGCCCTGGCTGGGTTCCAACCTGCCAACCTTTTGGCTAGGAGCTGAGCACTCAATCATTGTGCCACCAGGGCTCATATGGTGAACTAGCAACAGCAAAATCCACCAAGCACCTCCCTCATTCTCCCCCTTTTAGAAGGTGAACTAGGAAGAGGCAGTCCCAGTGCATCAGAGTTACCACAGTCTATGGCAGAGCTTGGGCAGGATGAATTTGATCTTTCTCATTAGCGTTTAGGCATGGCACACAGTAATGACCGTGACTAACATTCACTGGGCAGCTGCTCTGTGTCGGGTGCCAAGCCCTCAACTTGGACTATCTCCTTTCATTCTCACTACAAACCAATTGAGGTATGTACCATTTTAACCCCTTTTGTCCTCCCCTGCCACGATGGCCCTCATTCTTCTCCCTCCCTATAGCCATGACCCACATTCAAAATGCAGGCTAGTTCCCTACCCTGTCAATCTAGGCTGGCCTGGTGACTTGATTTGGCCAACAAACTGCAGCCATGATCTGAGTCTGGGCCTCAGGAGGCCTGGCATGCTTCTGCTTGCTCTCTTACCCTTCTGCCATCACTAGGAGAACATGCCCAGGCTAGCTGGCTGAAGGATGTGAGACATGCGGAGTAGAGCCAAGTCAGCCCAGACACTTCTGCCAAACCCATCCTAGATCAGCTGACCCCAGACGTTCGAGGAAGCCTAGCCAAAATAAGCAGTGCTGCCCAGATGAGAACCAACTGACTCCAGATGCATCCGCAATGAGTGCTTATTGGTGAATGCCAGGAGAGCTTTGTGATCGTTTGTTACGTAGCACTACTGCGTCAGTAGGCAACTACTGCACCATTTGTAGATGGGGAAATAGAGGTTCGAGGCGGTTAACTCACTTGATCACATTGGTAAGACTAGAGCTGAGCCATGAGATGCCGATGCAACTCTGCAGGAAAACTGGATGTAATTGCAATACAAGGTCAGTGTTTTATTATCAAGAACCCTTTCAACCCCAAATCATTTTTATTTGCCTGGATTTAGACAGGTCTTCAGCAAAGATCCAGAGGAAATGATCATGATGATAATAACTCATACCATTTACTAGACAAACCGGAACAAGGGACACTTGGTAGCCAGAGAGAAGAGCCTCCCTTTTTGTGCATGACCTGTGTCAAAAGGACCTTGATCCTACCTTGATCATAGCAGGCTTTTTAAGACTAACCCTTGTGAGCAGCAGCCATCTGCAAGGCATGAAGAAGCCATCAGTGTAAGGACATTGCTATAAGGCATGTATGTGAATGACTTTCATATGACTTCTGCTACCAACATTATGGCTACATGCCATTTACTCAACCATCGAGAGAAATGGTAAGCAGGGGAAATAGGGAACTTAAAGGATATTAATGGCAGTACAACAATTCAATTCTCTTTACTCACTAATGAGTTGAACTCCTAGTGTTCAGAGGTGGCAAGTTCAAACTCCACCACTGCAATTGGACCCATGTGGGTAGTTAGATCCTCAGCACCAGCTGCAACAGGATGGGGTGGGATGAGAAACCTGTTCTTAGGAGAAGAATTACTGCTGAAATTGCTTACACAGAGCAGCCCGGAAAACTGGAAGACACTGTAGGTCATCAACAACATTATTTGAGGACATGAACAATGCCAATCATAAAAGGGCATGGGGAGAATAAGCTACTGGGATGTAGGAGCAATTAGTGGATTTTCTTCTTAGCGGCTCATTCTGTAATTAATTCACCCTAACATTAAAAATATTCTAATTGTGAAATCATTGTAATAAAAACAAAAGGCACATAATTCCTCTTGCTTTCTTATCGACTGGTAGGAAATAGTTGGAATAGGTTCTTACTTAATAAAGTCGAAATCTGAAGTTTAATAAAAGATGTGTTCCTCCTTAACTGGATTAACCCTCTGTGTATAGAAGGAATTAATACATAACAGGAGACCAATGCTTTTAACTTTAATTTCATGGCTCATCCTATAACCAAGAAAATGCAGAAAATTTGAGGGAGCAGAAAAAAAGCCAATTGGCAGAGTTGAGATCTATGAATAAAGATAAGTAGTTTGGGGACACAGTGTCTATAATGAAATAAATGAGATATGGTTTAATATAGAAGAACTTAGCTCAGCCAAAATGTTCAAATGGGAGCTCCAATTTAACTGATTTTGCTCAAAACTGTAGTTAGAGCAGAAAAAACTTTCTTTGCATCAACACATTATATAAAATTGTTCTTCGGTGCATATGTTTGCATTTCTGCCTTCTTAAGTAAAGAACAGTAAAAAAGTCCCCTTTGATGAAAAAACTGACAGCGGCTTGGGGTCACCATTCCAAACATCAGGGATCACCCTTTGGAATGATGAATGATGCATATAGAAAATACTGGAAATTGAGCTCAGTGTACACGCTAAGGCAAATCTATGCCCGGAAAGTGGCTCTTAGATTCAATCTCTGACAATCAGTTTGTTTCTCATTGGTTTTCTTCTGAAAATTATATGAACGCAAAATGCAGTTTCACTTTCTTAAATTTGAATTGGGTTTTCACTGTGCTTGTCTTTTAAAATTTGAAAAAACTGGTAACAGAACCTATTCCAACTGTTTCCTACCAGTCGATAAGAAAGCAAGAGGAATTATGTGCCTTTTGTTTTTATTACAATGATTTCACAATTAGGATATTCTTAATGCTAGACTAGATAATCACATCATTTCCTGAGAAGGGTGAGTTCATTACAGAATGAGCCGCTAAGAAGTTTCAGGTCTCCACATTCCACTTATAAAATTGGTGATGATTCAACTGTTTTTCAGAGAGAGGTCAGGGAGTGGAACACTGGCTTAGAGCTAGATCACTTGAGATTGAGCCTTCCTTAAACCATTTTCATGCTGTGTAACCTTGGGGAAATTACTTCACTTCTCTGGGCCTCAGTCCTCTCATCTGAACATTTTGGACAATCACCATAGCTGTAGGGTTATTGTGAGGATTAAATATGCTAACACTGAAAGCACTTAGAAGCGTGGCAGCCCATAACATAGTCTACATAGGCAATGAGAAGCAACTGAGGTCTTCAAAGCTTGTGAGCAGCCATCTACGGTGCAACCATTGATCTCTCGGCACCTCTTTGCTCTCTGTATACGATTCTGGGTGTTGGGCAAAGATGAGTGGAGAAAATCGAAGACACATGGAAAATGATTAGTCCAAAGGATTAATAATCCACATGAAAGTCAGACGCCACAACCCAAAAACCTAGACAATGCCTAGCTACCACTGCTGATCCCTCTGAAAGGGGGTCACAATAGGAGGTCCTAGCTAGAATAGGGGGAAATGAGGAACAAAACTAAAAATCCTGGGAAACAGAGTAAGCTTACTGGTCTGACTGAGACTGGTGGAACCCCAGAGACAATAGCCCTTGGTCACCCTTCATGCTCCTGCGGTTTCACTTCCAGGCAAATGCTAGGCAGGCCTAGAAGGTGAACACTAACACAGGGGAGGTATGCCCTCGCTAGCAACGATCAAAAGGGCCACATTTGCCTGCAGGATAAAGTTCAGAAAGGAGGAAGAAAAACAGAAGGAGAAACGGAAACTGTAAATACAGGGAGGAGCTGCAAAGAGTGCTGGTCCATTGTGGGGACTAGAGTCAATGTCTAAAAACTAAATGTGCATGAAGGACAGGGAAGTGGAAATTTTGTTGACTGGAAAACTAGTTCTCTAAACTGTCACCCAAATTGCAATAAAACGTTTTGAAAGAACGGTTGTGAGATTAGATAAATATTTAAATATATATACCCTCCATGTATAATTCAAGAAAAAATGCTTCATTACTCTTATTATGCACTGAAGTAGATATTGCTATGCACTTTAATTGTGATGAAATCATTGAAGGATTGATGAGAACAAAGAATAGAAATGTGTTGACTTGTAACAGGTTATAAAGAGCAATATCTAAAAATAAAATACATATATAGCAAAGAAAAAGAGTATCAGATACCTAGTAAGACCTTCGTCAAAATTAGTTACTATTATTATGATTACCAGGCTTTAAAAACATTATCACCTGCCAGCACAGCCACACTAGGTCCATGGTGGCAATCCATTACCTTCTCCCTTGTCAGGATCTTTACTTGCTCTCTATTGAGCTGAACATCTACCTAGGACCTACTTGCATATTACAGACATAATCACAAAACTGAATGGAGAAGAATCCTAGCCAGCAACAACTTTAGACATCTCACACACACATACTTAATCCTCTATCCTGTCTTTTAGGTCATGTGGATTATGACTTGTAAAAGACAGAGACGAGTACCGTCTCTTTATAGTGACAACACATCATGGAATCTCTGGGACCATCTCCCGTCCCTATCCTCTATGGAACCTTCCATGGAAGTTATGTTCATACGCTGTGCCTTTAAATTGTGCACAATCTTCATCGACACATGGAAACGTGAAAGTGTGAGGAAATCCTTGAAGGATTTATCAGAGCGAAGAACAGAAACATCTTGAAGTATAACAGGTTGTAAAGAGCTATCTGTAAATAAAATTCATATTAAACAACGAGAAGTCCTCTGACTGGTCAGGTCCTGATGTTTAGTTCGGAAGATTGGCTAAGAACGGAGACAGAGAGAAAGCAACCGTGAATGTAAAGTGACAAAGTGGCTTGGTTTGGCCTACGTGGTATCGGCCAACAGTTAACATTTGGGAGATTTTGTGTAACATTCCAGATTTCTGACTTCTCTCAGGCCCAAACCAGCACTCCTGAGCCTGCATTACTGCCATGGAAACAGTTGGTGGGCATTCATGCTCAGACGAATCCTGGAGAACACATGCACCCCCTCTCACTGCTGTATGGCCCACGCACTGAGGCCAAGAGTCATTTGCCATTTATCATGGCACTTACCCTGGTTTGTACCTACACGCAGCCAGCTTGACTCGTGTATGTTATTTAACGCTATTTGCTGGCTGTGAGAGAATTTGAGCTCGGGGCCCCTGGCTTTTGGCTTGACTTGGTGCTATGCAAATTGAAGGCACTGAGCAGCTTTACATTTCAGATCCATCGCCCCCAGCCCCTGAGCCAACATGAACCTACCCTAGTCTGCTTGCCTCTGAATCTGGAATCTATTTGCTCCTCCAAGCCTGGCCTTCCAGGGTACCTGAAAGATCCTCCCCAAGTAGTTCCTGCTCCTGGGCCATGGCTCCTGGTGGGTACTTGAGTCTTCCCCTCTGATATGAAAGCCCTCCAAGAAACCCGGTTAGTCAGGGACCAATAACCCCACTCTCCAAGTTCTCACTACTAACTCCCTCTCCCTAAGGGACCGAGCCTGCCAGATGGAACTCCAGGGATCCCCCTTCGATTGTTTAAACTGGCACACTCCAATATGGCAGCCACTGAGCTACATGTGGTAACTGAACACTTGAGATGTAGGGAAGCCAAATTGACATGTGTTCTAAGTATAAAATACACATGGGATTGCAATGGTTTCGTACAAAATAAAGATAAAAACTGTCACATCAAAATGTTGTGTTCATTACTTGCTGAAACGATAGCATCCTAGATATACCGGGTTAAGTAAATATAGTATTCAAACGACTTTTAGCTATTTCTTTTTCCTTTTTTTTTAACATGGTTACTAGAACATTTTCAATCACAGAGGAGGGTCACACTCGAGTTCTATTGGAGAGTGCTACTTCAAACCACAAAACAGCTGTCCATAAAGTTCTGCCTGGCTTGTCCCCCAAAGGGTGGCAAGGCCTGAGGGCATCCCCCATGGGAGAAAGCTGGGTTTCACAAAAAGTAGGAGATGGGTCTGTGCACCCTTTCCCAGTGGCTTTCTATGCAAGGACTCTTCCATTCTACACACTAGTCTTCCCGTTTCTAATTTGGATGCATTCCATAGTTGTGAGTGAGTGAGTGAGTGAGTGAGTGAGTGAGTGAGTGAGTGAGTGAGTGAGTGAGTGCAGGGTGAGGGGCGCATATCCATGCATGCACCACACACACATACTTGCACAAGGGAAGTAATAAAAGGCACCAGCATGGGATGCTATATTCCCCAGTAGAAAGGAAGAACACTGGCTGTTAAAGCGATTGTTGGTAAAAGGCAGATATCTACAGGGGTAAATACAGAGAGGATTTTAAGAGTTTGTGGGGGGGGGAAATCCATTTTCATTTTCTATGAACTTTTTGAACCCCCCTCATAGACTCTTCTCTGCAAACGAAGCCTCAAAGGACATGGCTCCTCTGCACTCCCCTCTGGATCACCGGTACACTGCCAACCAGGGAGCAGTTGGGCCAGCCCCGCAGTTTTAAGTGCCTCGATATCGCCTCTAGGTGCCCTGGTTGCACAGTGGTTACATACTGGGTTATTAACTGCAAAGTCGGCAGTTCAAAACCACCAGTTGCTCCACAGGAGAAAGCCAGGGATCCCTATTTTCATAAACAGTTCCAGTCTCAGAATCTCACGGGGGCACTTCTATCCTATCCTGTAGGGTCGCTATGACTCGATGGCAACAAGTTTGGTTTGGTTTGGTTACAGAGCCTCGAAACAGGAGGATTGAGGAGAAGAGCAAGGAATCGTGGGGAGGAATCCAAGTCCCAGTTTACAAAGGGAAACTAAACAGCTCAACAAAACAAGCAAGCCTGCAGGCCTTCACACAGGATTTGGCACAGACCATTTAAGCCAAGCTAAATCACAAACGCTTTCAATGATATGAACATTTTAAACAGTTACTTGCACGAATGCAACCAGTTTTGGCAAATGGGGCATGACTCTCCAAGTCAACTGCCCCTATGTGATTTTACGAACGACCAAAGTTTGGTTTGATTTTTATTTTATTTCTTTTTGGTGGTCGCTATTTACAAACAAGTGAATGACACTACGCTCTTGCTACGTAAAGGAAGTCCCTGGACCAACACCAGAAGCATCACATGGGAGAGTCTACTACGAATGTTGGCCACAGGGTCTATTCCATCATTCAGAGCAAAACTCCAGGACAGAAGAGAACAGCCCCGCAGAGTTTTCAAGGCTGTAGTCTACAAGGAAGCAGACTGCCTCATCTTTTCCACCAGGGCAGATGATGAGTCCACACCACCAAACTTTCAATTGGCAGCCAAGCACTGAATCACTGGGCCACTAAGTTTCCCTGGGAGCCTGTCAGACAAGAAAATCCCTGGGTCCTACTCTACACCCAATCACAATCTGCATTTTTCTTTTCTTTTTTATGAACCATTGGAATTTATTCATTAAATACCATCTTCCCTACCAGGCAACACTGTTGGCTGAATTTGAGTTATTGTATGCTTCTTTTTCTTTTTCCAAAACCATTTTATTGGGAGCTAATGCAGATCTCATTATTGTTCCATAGTTCAATCACATCAAGCAGTATTGTACAATTACTACCACAATCAGTTTCAAAGCATTCTCTTCCTTCTTGAACTCTGATATCAGATCCCCTTTCCACCCCCCCACCCCCTACTGTCGCCTGCCCACCCACTCCCACCCCCTGCCTCAGGAACCCTTATTCTACTTGCTGTCCCTATAGGTTCATCAATCCTGAGTTTCATAGGCTCTTGTGATTCACGTATCTATCGACGTTTAAGAAGCACCTGTGGTAGTTACATAATCTGGTGTCAACTTGATACTATTCAGAGTGAAGGGGTGGAGTTTAACCTGTTAATCAGATTATAGCCAATGAAGCCTCCATGTGGGCATGGCCTTCTCCTGAGGATTCTGGAAATTCCTGTCTTCCTCCCTGGAGACAGGACACACACTCTCTCTGTTTAACATTCCTGATGACAAGCCAGATGGAGCTACGCTGAAGGAGCCAGAGCTGGAGGAACCACATGGAGACCCATGCCAGTGCTGAGATGCTCCCACCACCACTGGATCCACAAAACATTCCACCCACTGTCCTCTGATCTTCCAGCATTCAGCATCATTGCACGGCTGTGTGAGTCTAAAGAGGAATTTATGGACTAGTATCCACATATGAGGTAATATTGGACTTATGGACCTGATTTGGACAGGGCTGGGGTGTCTTCTCAATATACAATTGCTGTTTTATAAAAAAAACTCTCTCTTGTACACATGAGTGTCTATGAATTTGTTTCTCTAGTCTACCCAGACTAATACAGTACCTGAAGTTTAACCTTCCGGCCACACTCATTTCCTTAACAAACTTTTTGGAGAGATCAAACAATAGCCATGTTTCGTTGGTGTTAGAGCCTCTGGAATGTGTCCCATTGGGGATCTTCTGTTTTTCTTCTTCTTTGGGCTGTAGCTAATAATACAGACTGTTTTGCTGGTAAATCAGAGGTTCCAGGTGGTTCTTGGATGGGAGCCCCGAAACAAGGCTATAAAAAGCCAAACTATTTCTCTCTTGGAAGTTTCCAACTTGCATATTCCCTGAGGCAACTAGCTTCAGCCTAACAGAGGCAAATCATTCCAGGTCGAACCGATGGACAAACATCACACTGCCCTCATGTACTTCCAAATAAGGAGAGAGTGACGCCAAAATCAACTTTATTTTAGAATGTCACACCCTGGTGCATGAAAAATGGCCTTTCACATGAAGACTGAGAAAAACAACCCACATAGCTTTCATATTACTTAAAATTCTTCGACTGCCAAAAAAACCCCAAACCACCCTCCATTATCCCTTTTTCCATATTCTTCCCAGAGCTTATAATGGGACGACTGTGATTATCTGACCAGTCCTCCCCGAGTGAAAGAGATACAACAAGGATACAGAAGACAAGAATCCTCAAAGGAATGATTTGCAACAAGGGAATTTTTCCAGTGTGATATAAACTCTCAAACTGGGCAAAAAGTTCTCCGAAGGATCAGAAGATAGTTCCAAAAACAAATAGCAAACATTAACTGAGGTAAATAGATTGATGGTATCCCTGAGCAAATCCCTGCATATAATATAAATTATCTATTGTGCATAAATATAAAAATCACTTGGTATTACCAAACATGTGAATTAACATGACTTGAGAGCCTTTATACCCTTAAATCCAGTGCTTATTCACCACCTGCATTCAAACTGCTCCTCTCGTAGTCACATCTGATGGACTAGAGAGATTGGAGTTAATCATCAAAGAGTTTGCTTCATGCCATTTGTAAAATGTTGCTACTGTTATGAATTGGGCGACCCCTGGGAAAGGGTCGTTGGACCCCCCAAAGGGGTCACGACCCACAGGTCGAAAAACCGCTGCTCTACAATCTTTCTCAACACTGCAGCCAGAGAGATCCTTTCAACATAAACCAGATCATGCCAGCAACACCTTGTAATTGCTTCTCATTTCAACACCCAAACCTAACACTGAAACAATAGCCTAGGAGGCCTTACAAAAATCACACCCATTATCACTCTAACTCCAGGGTGGGGGACAGCCGGCCTAAGGCCTGATAAAGCCCATGAAATCACTACCAGCTGACATCCTATGCCTCCCCAAGGTGAAGCCATTCCAGCCAGCACAATAGGGGTGAGTTTGACCAATAATGCCTGCAAATGAAGTCGTCAAGATCCCAACAGCCCTTGACAGCAAACAGGTCCCCATCCCTGCCACCTCACTGTCTCTCCCGGTCGCACATTCTGCTCCCACTATGATTCCTAGACCACCCAAGCCTATCCTTGCTTCAGGGTCCTTCAGCCTGGAACATTCTTCTTTCAGATGTCGATCGTGTCTAATTCTCTCGCCTCCTTCAAATCTTTGCCGAATGTCATCTTCCCAGTGAGGTTTCCCCTGCCCCTCCTATTCGACCCTACAACCACTGCCCGTACACACCCCTCCAACGCTCCCAATTGCGCTTCACCCTGATCTCCCTTTGTCTTTCCATTTTGTTTGTCAGTGCCCTTATCATCTTCAAACACACTTGTTAATGCATGGATTGTGTTGGTTTTATATCAACTCCCCCACCCCCATTGCATTACATGTTGGGCTGAGAGCCACAAGCTCAGCAGTTCAACTCCACCAGCTGCTCGGTGGGTGCAAGATGAGGTGGTCTGCACTCATAAAGATTGACAGCCTCAGAAATGCAAAGGAGCAGTTCTACACTGTCCTATCAGGTTGCTACAAGTTGAAATCAGCTCGATGGCACTGAGTTTGGGTTTGGGTTTTGGATGCCCCCAGCAGAATGTACACTCAATGAGGGCAGAAAGAAGCCTTTGTTTTATTTTCTGCAATATCTCAGGTGCTTATAACAGTGCTTGGCATATACTCCTGAGCCAAAGCCACTGCCATGCAGTTGATTTCGACTGATGCTAAGTAGGGTTTTCAAGACTGTAAATCTTTACAGGAGCAGAGGCTTGTCTTTTTCCCATGGAACAGACGGAGGATTTGAACCACCAACCTTACAGTTAGAAGCCCAATGCCTAACTCACAGCACCACCAGAGATCTATATACCATATAATACCTGTTCAATACTGATCTGTTGAATATAAGAAGCTTTCGTTAGTTGGTGTAGCTAACAGAATCATTGGTTCCATTATGGCAATCAAAAATAGGTATGTGGATGTTCATTACACTATTCTAATTTTTACATGTGTTTAGACATGTCCAAGTTCAAAGGAGCTTTGTGGTGGTGGTGGTTTGTGATTAAAAAAAAAATAAGTAGACAGTGAGCATTTTGGGTGTAGTTAAATGTTACCCCTTTGAAGTTTGGGGGAGACAGGATGACAGAAAAAGAGAAAAGCAAACTTGCATTTCATTTAGAGCCAGTAAGTCATTTTTTCAGAAATTGCAAGTCCCTTCATCTCTGGATCTCCAGCTTCCTAGTATCTAAAACAAAGAGGTGTGAGAGAATACCTCTACCTTTCGTCATCACCAAAGTTCAGCTATTCAATCATCATATGATCTAGGGCCCTCTCTTTCCCTAAGCACGACCTTCACACATTTGGCTTCTGCCGGATCAATTCTGACTTTATGTGGCATCGTTCCATGTTTATGTTCTCATTTCTAGATTCTTTCATTTTCATGACGACTTTCTACAACTTGTGAATGGCTGAGTGTTGAGTGAATCAATGGACGGCCGGGATTTCTCTTGGAACCGACACTGCTCTCTAGACCCATCCCTAGAAGAATTGGAAGGCAGCCATGGGCCAACTGGCGTGACTGGAAGCACGACTTACCATCTCCTTCTTGTCTTCCTGGAAGTGCACGTCCACGAACATTTTCCCAACCACATAAGGGAGGGCACTTTCGATGAAGTTGACGCATTTGTCCCACTGAGGCAACAAAGTTGTGGTCCCCTGGATTACCTGTGGGAGATCATGAAGTCAAATTGAGCCTCACTTGGGAGCAAACCCAGGACTAAAGAAAAGTCAATGCACCTGTAGAAAACACAGTCTACAAAAGCTCGCAGACCTTCATCCACTTGCCTGGTCAGCTCAGCCAGCCAGAGAAAACCAGTTTCAAAGTGAAAAATGATGTAGGGCTCCTCTTCCTCTATGATGTTCCATTCAGCAAGCTAGGTATTGAGGCAATCCAGGTACATGAGGATGCTGCCCAAGTGCCAAGGGAGTATTGAAAACTGAGAACAACATTTCTAACAGGAAAGGTCTAGAATCAATGGAAACGATGATGTGTCCTGCTCAGAGAGGCTTCCATGTCTCTGGGCAGTATACTCCCAAGGTAGACCAGGAGAATGTAGACTACTATGCACACCCCAGAGAACATACTGACATGGTGCCATCGTGAAGAACCCACTGACAGCCCAGTAAACTATAGATGTAAGTACTTTTCCCATCTGTCCCTGGACACCATCTGTAACCACGTGAAGAGGTCCCCAAGCAGGACTTGGAAGGTTCTTGTGGATGAATGAGAGAAACAAATATAATGTAAGTTGCCCTTGGAAGTGTGTGTGTGTGTGTGGGGGGGGGAGCCTGGTGAGAGGGATGCACAGTTAGCGACAGAGGTTATTTGGGCACAGAAAAAGGATGTACACTGAAGTTCGTCTATTCTTCCTCTACTTTCTGGTAGCAGCACCCCTCTCAGGGCTAAGAAATGAGTCTATTTTTAAAAGCTCTAGAGAAAGAGATCCCACAACCTTCTTTGGCAATTCAACATTATATTTAGCACATCACACTCAAGAAACATCCCCTCATACCTAACCTCAATTCTTCACACACTACTTCTTACACCGCGCTCGCTCTTATTCTCTTCACAGTGGGGTAGGAAAGCAGCTGGGTACCATTTTCCATGTGACCCAGAGGAGTTAAAAATATACGCAAGCACACATGCCTAGAAGATCTACGTTTCTTCAGCTTAACCCTTTTACATAACCTAAATATATGTAGTCGGGGGTTCTTTTGTTTGTTTTGGCTGGTGGTTGTTGTTGCTGTTCTCTATAAAGCTTTATATTCTGGTAACTTTATAGGGCTAAAATATATTCCGAATGATTGAGGTACTCCCTCAAGAGTGATGGCCCATGAAGAATCTAAAACATCTGTTCAGTGAAACCATAGCTAATAAGCTTCGTCATTGCTTAACTTGAAATGGAAAGCAAACTTAAATAAACTTGAAATGCCACTCCAAAAGAAGGCACAGAAGCCTGAAGCCCTCTAGTGGTAGTCACCAGAGAGTTATTCCGACAAAAGGCTCAGAAACAAAGGGGAAGAGAGCAGCACCTGTGTACATTAGGAGAGGAAGACTGCTGGAAGAGAAGCAAAGATCAGAAGAGCCCGGTGAGGGAGACAGGAAAGCATTTGAGGCAGCTGAGCAAGGCCTCTGAAGAAGAGACTACGTGTAGGCTTACTTGGCCTACCGGAATCAGGCCTGACTCCAAGAGTGAAGATGCAGACAGCGTTAACAGACAATGCTCTACCCCAGTAGTCAGATGGAACCACCATCTGTCGTGCACGTGCTTTGAGGACGCAACATACTGAAAACGAAAGGACATCACAAATGCCTCACTTATAAATATTTTAACTATAACTCTTGTGGCCCAGGTACGAATGCTGAAAAGAAATGTTAAGAAAGGGAGAGTTTCAAAGTGATGGGATTGTACCAAGTACCATCCTAAATACCTTCATATTGTACTATCCAAGTAGAGCTGGATGTACATCTGCATGTACTTCACTACATGCAAATGATAGCTAAAATTCTTTAAATTAAGTTTTAGTAGAACTTGGACTGCAAAAGTTCTTCTCTCCAATCCCTAAAGATGATTTTTATTCAATCAGTTAATATACAGATCGTTCCGGCAAGTAAAATTTATCTAGCAATGTAACCTTGCCACATCCTTCAACTTACCCTTGAGAATTCCAGCCACCTGTATTGAAAGCGCCTGCTGAGGTTTGGAATTCTGGAATAAACCATCCTCCACACTAAATAGTTGGCAATGGTCCTGTTAACAGAGAGAGAGATTGAGAGAAAGAGAAAGATGAGCATTTATTGTATTTTTGGTCGATATGCGATGCTCTACAGAGCACCTTGGGAAAAATTGTTGGCAATATTCCACAGAAGAACTTGCTCATGTACAAATGCAGAACTTTTACTCGAGGAAGTGATATAATGTCAATAAGCTCAACCCAAGGTGTCCAACATCGGTTTGCTTTTCCCCACCTAATACAGACCGAGAAAATGCAGACTCCAGCCCTCGCTGCAGAGTAAGCATTATGTTTTCCCTCTAAGGGCCCAGAATGCACTGGTGCTCAGCTCTCCGGGTCTAGGAGCTGTCAGTGCCTCCTAAGTATTTGGTGACTTCTTACCACGCAGATGTGCTCTTGGCCTCTCGAAACAAACAGCAATCTATCAGCCTATACCAATTACACAGATGGGCACCAAGGCTCTAGACGACTGTACAGATGCCCTGGCGCTCTGATTTTACTTTTCCATGTCATACAGTGAGGACGGACACTGCCTCCTGGGGTCATTATGAATCAAAAGAAGTCATGGACGGCTTGCCAGAGAGGAGATTCTAGGCTGTGTGTTTTTTTTGAGAGGGTAGTTATTTACTTCCAAACATATGAACAACCCCAAGCACACATGTAATGCTCATAGTAGGTATTATTAAAAATCTTCAAGCGTTGCCTTCCTTATAAGCAAAAGCATGCCCTGACCTCAGATGCATGTGCGGCCTAAGGTTATTTCTGGCTTAAGCAATCGTGATGATTGCTTTATAATGGTCCATCCCCTCCCCAGCTTCGTTATCACCATGATGACTCATGACACCCATTCTGGGGTCAGCCAGTCATGTGAGAGAAGTGTGGCATGGAGAAGCAAGCTGGCCCATCAAGAACACCCCCACCCGCCTTTGCATGGGGCTCTAACACAGTCCACATGAACTCCTCTCAAAGTAACATGTTTTTCAACATATATACCCAATGCATGCACATGTATGTTACTTACAGATACACTAATGGACACAGATAGTGGGGCTAGTTGCAAACACACACAGGAACAGGAATTTAGAAAGATAAGGAAACAAAAATATATGTTTCAAATCCTTAGTCGGTTCCTCAAGCACCATTAGTTAATTCTGTAGGACGCAGTAGCCACATAGCATGAGGTTTCTACAATAATGACAGTGGCTGTAAATCCAAATTTCAGATAGTCGTCTTGGCTGTTTCAACATGTCAGGACTATATTTGTGTCCAAACTGGTTAGACCACCATTGCCTTTCCCTTATCATCTGGAGTGGGAGCGGTTATTTTCTTGCCATTGTCTTGTGCTTACATTATTAATAACTTTTGTTTCTGGTTCGCTTCAAGAATTTCTTAAATCCCTTGTCCATATGGGGAGGATTACTTGAAACCAGATAATATCATCCATAAACCCACAGGAACATGTCAATTGCTTGACAAAATATCAAATGGAAACACACAAGTCAGGGTGATATCAACCCTATCTTGTATGCTATATGCATCAAATGACGGAACCATGTCTACCTACACATTAGAAAGCAATAAAACCTACTTATCTTCTAACTTAAAAAAAAGATAAACAGAAGCTCTAAAATTCTCTTGGATCCAGTGGACGATGGAAAGAATGTGCACACCCCTTGGGAGACTACTGTCCTAACCAGCAATATGCAGCCTTTGCCCATGCTCTGTTGAGACCACTATAATAAGCTCTAAAAGAATGACTGAGAATCACATACTCAATTTAGAGCTTTGGGCTTTACATCTCTACTCCTGAGCAGAACACGAAGCAGTCCCTGAGCCCTTCCTATAGGCCAAGGTTTGTGCCAGATGCCAGGAGGAATACAAAGCAATGGGAGCCCAGCCCCTCCAGTTAGAGAATCTAGTTGGAGACAAATAACTTCAGATTTGGGCTGCAGGCTTTTTTCTTTCAGGAACACATTGTAGGTTCACAAGGGACCCTTCTTTTATCCTCCTTGGCCAACCCATTTATTTTTGTTTTGTTTTTTCAATCATTTTATTGGGGGCTCATACAACTCTTATCACACTCCATACAAATATCCATTGTGTCAAGCACATTTGTACATTTGTTGCCATCATCATTCTCAAAACATTTGCTTTCTACTTGAGCCCTTAATATCAGCTCCTCATTTACCCCCCTCTCCCTCCCTCATGAACCCTTGATAATTTATAAATTATTATTATTTTGTCATATCTTATACCGTCTGACGTCTCCCTTCAACTACTTTTCTGTTGTCCATCCCCCAGGGAGGAGGTTGTATATAGATCGTTTTAATCGGTTCCCCCCTTCTACTCCACACTCCCTCCACCTTTCAGGTATCGCCACCTCACCACTGGTCCTGAAGGGATCATCCGTCCTGGATTCCCTGTGTTTCCAGTTCCTATCTGTACCAGTGTACATCCTCTAGTCTAGCCAGATTTGTAATGGCCAACCCATTCTTCGTGCCTACATTCACACTGTTGGTCCTAGGTGTGAGGGAGATGGAGAGGTGAGAAAGATATTGTTCTTGATTTTCAGTAACTTTCCATGGAGCAAAGATGAGACAGGAGTATAAACACTGATATTGCAGACCCAAGCAGCCAAACAGGAGGACACACAAAGTTTGTCCCTGATACCTCACCGAAGTAGGGCACACCTCAGGCTGGGGGGGTGGGGAGGGGAGGTTCAGGAGAGGGACGGGGCTTGGGCTGTGCCTAACCATAGGAAGGTTCTGAAGTGTGTTCCCAGGAGGTGAATTCTACGCTGGCTAACTTCTGTGGGAAGAAGCAGATGAGGTGGATGAGAGGGTGAGCAGAGTCACCGCTTGAGGAGGTGAGTGGATAGACCAGTGACATCGGGTAGACTCCGGCAGCAAGCACAGGGATGAATGACCCAAGAAGCAAAGGTATGCATGGGCTTACTTGTGCTTACTCACGAATCTGTAGCACAACGTCACCACATCAAAAATTGTGCACCTCTTGCTTATTGGTTAATCGGCCCCCTACAGGAGCTGTCAAACTCCAGTGCCCAGACCCTGATCTACCACCCGGTCTGTGTGGTCATCAGTCTTAAAATACTGCTTGTGAGGTGTGAGTGAGGTGCTGGTTCCACAGGTCACCAGGCAGCAAATGTCCCTAATGAGTTCAAAAGAGAGTCTGTCGAATGGGCAGCGGTGAGCCAGACCAATGGGGGAAGTGGCTAGAATGGGGCCTGATGGTTGCCAAGGAGGAGACAGTACGGCAGAAGTGACGTGGAGGGTGGAGAAGTGCAGCCTGTTCAGTGCCCCTACCCTCATGCGAGGTAGGCTCCTCACAATGTCGGTCACCCTCACAGCGCACCTCTAGGCCAGCGGCCTCTAGTCATGTGACAGTAAAGGAAAAGGAGCTCCTCACAATCAGGGAGTCGGTGGGTCTCAGCTACCCCACCCCCACCAAAAACCCAAAACCAATTACGAGAGGCCTTCCAAAAGCTCATGGGAAAATTCCATTGTTTGCTACTTCCATTTTTCCACTTTCTGAAGCCCCCGCCTGCATATGAATTTCTAGGATGGGACCCCACATTAAGGATTGTCTTTAAGTCTCCCCAGTGAGTTCCAATGTGCAGCCCAGTGTGAGAACCACTATGAGAAGGGATGGCAGTTCAGCCAGGGCCAGGTGAGTCGGACTCAAAAGTCTGGGTGATTTTCTGGCCAGTCACGCAGACCCGAACCCACTCTGACAATGGTGCCGCGTTGAACTAGGTGAGTCTGTCTATCTATCTATCTATCTATCTATCTATCTATCTATCTATCTATCTATCTATCTATCGAGAGAGATTGTGTGTGTGTGTGTGTGTGTGTGTGTTTGTGGCCTTCTCCGCCAAAGCATGACTCAGACTCGGCGCCCCTTGCAAGACCCGGGAGAGTTGGAAGGTGGAATGAGGGGGAAGCTCCCGCCGCGAGACAATGCTGCTGCTGAGGTCCTCGGCACGATGACATTAATATCCTGACAGGACGCTGTGGCCCGCCGCTCTGAGTGCAGTTATTACTGGGCCAGAAACAGATCTGACCCTAATGACGGAATCACTGCCGCCTAATGCTCAGAGGGGTGTGTGTGTGTGTGTGTGTGTGTGTGTAAAACAAAACAAAAATCAGACTTGGCAATAGTCCTTGAAAATAACACATAAGCACTCTCTTTATCTCTCTCTTCTCCCAACCTCCCCCCCAGCCCCATTTCCTGAATTAGCAGTAATTAGCAATAAATAGTGAAAAGTAAAGCAGCCCCGGAGAGAAGCCCCCACTAAGAGGGCGCCATGAAGTCATTTCCCAAAATCTCTGACTCAGAAGGATTTTTTTTGAAAAAGGAAGTATTTGCTGCCCCGTTCTCAGTTAGTTCCAGCTTATATTTGGTTTGCAATGACCACTCTATGGGAAACCAGAAGAACATGTCTCTGGCCGCTGCCACACAAATGACAATCAAATGTGATTAGCAATGTAAAAAAAAAATTCTCACTGTAGTATGCAAACATCTGCCCGCCGCTATGAGTCCATTCTGGCACACAGTAACCCTATAGGACAGTATAAAATTACTCCCTGGGGTTTCCATGTTTTCTGGGAGCAGAAAGCCTCATCTTTCCCCTACACTGTGGCTATTGGGTTCAAACTGTTGACCTTGAGATTACCAGCCCAACTGTAACCCACCATATTTAAATAAAGTATTCTTATCCAGGGCTTAGAACCAGCATGACCCCCAGCTAAGACTATGCCTTTCCATTCCAGATATACTGAATCTTAATCTACTTTTTTAATAAGGAGCCAGTTGATTCTGAAAGAGCCCCAGTTAATTTGTATGCTTACATGAGATTTTCGTGTATACACTCACACATAAGTAAAATAATCCTAGGAAGGCACAATCACTGAGGACAAAATGGGTGCACAAGCAAATGTGGTAAAGAAAGCAGATGGTGCCCGGCTATCAAAAGATATAGTGTCTGGGGTCTTAAAGGCTTAAAGTTAAACAAGTGACCATCTAGCAATGAAGCAACAAGCCCACATGGAAGAAGCACACCAGCCTGTTCAATCATGAGGTGTCGATGGGATCAGGTAACAGGCATCAGAAGACCCAAAACAAACAAAAAACATATGGTTGAGAACAATGGAGGTTGGAAAAGAGACCCAAAACCTATCTGTAGACTATGGGACATCCCCTCATGGAAGGGTTACAGGGAAGGGATGAGTCAACCAGGATGAAGTATACCACTGATGAAGCACAATATTCCTCTGGTTCTCTGAGGCTTCCCCACCCCCACCCCCACTATCATGACCCCAGTCCGGCCTTTCACTTCAGGCTAGGCCAGAACATGTAAACAAGTACAAATGAGAGCTCATGACACATGGAATCCAGGTCAGATAAACCCCTCAGGAACAGAAACAGGAGTGGCGATACCAGGAGGGTAGGAGGAAGGTGAAGAGAGGAGGGGGGAAGAAACCAAGGGGAAAGGGAGACAGAGGTCAATGTAAAATATAAATAATAATTTATAATTGATCAAGGATTCATGAGGGTGGGAGGGTGGGGGAAGGAGGGTAAAAAGAGGAGCTGATACCAAGGGCTCAAATAGAAAGTAAATGCTTAGAAAATAATGATGGCAACATATGTACAACTATGCTAGATACAATTGAATTGCTGTGGATTGTTCTAAGAGCTGCAAGGGCCCCTAATAAAATGATATTAAATAAATAAATGAATCTCCCAGGAAGCTTGTGGAAGCCGTAGACTCTGACTCCATGTATCAAAGGTAAAAATACAAATTCTCAGCAGGGGTTGGACCCGGAAGAACCAGTTCCAAGCCCTGCTAGTATCAATGTTCTCCAAAAGAGAGAGCTTCTGGAGAGCTCACAGAAGCCCCTCCAACCCAAGTTGGTTCTGCTCCATTGGCTGCTGGGCAGGAAACAGCTACGTGAGAGGGGCTTGGTTTTGTCTTTATCTTAAAATGAAGGTTTAGATGTCCATAATGTCTGCAAGGACATTTTCTATCCACCTTGTCTCCTGCTCTCATTCACTGTGTTTACATTCGTTCAAGTTCCCAGTTTGACAAGAACCAGATTAAAATCTCCCTCGAATCACAGTCTTTCCTGGTCTCTTTTGTAATGAAACGTCCTTCAATTCTAAAGTGTAATCATTACCATGTAGATGATTTTTTCCCCAAATACAGGCAACCAAGGGCCAATCTATTTCCTGGCTACAAATTAAGCTTCTTTGGAAATCAAATTAATACAATGTCCAAAAGTACCTACTACCTTATAACTGAAGGGAACACAGGCACTGGATGAAATTAGCTCATCGTTTGCTAAAGAATGGATCTATAGCATGGCCAACTTCACCTTCCGAGTGAAACGACCACCGAAGCTTCGGATATGCCTAGAAACTCAATGGAAAATGAGTAGAAAATCATTCGGGGCATATTTTATGCTGTTTCAGAACTAGGGAGTACTTATGAAGAAGTCTTCTACTGTACTGAGTCCATTCAAAACCTAATCATAACACTGTCCTAGGACGCCTGTTTAAAATACAGATTCTTTCCGGTTTGCAGAAGGCAGTGGATGACAGTGGGTGGCCAAGGTAAGTTTGCAAGATCTACACAGGAAATAAGCCTCTGGTGATTTCCCTCTAACCATAACCAAGGGATGGGAAGAAACCGGTTACCAGAAAGAGTGCATTGAAGAGATGACTAGAGAAAATCAAAGGGATAAACCAGACTTGAATGGTTAAACCCTGTCAGTTGATTCCTACCTCTGATGGTTTTCAACATTTTCTGTATTTGTGTGTTTGTTTGTTTGTTTATTTGTTTTCAACTTGTTCATATTGGAGTTTACCTCAGATGTGTTATGTCATTGGGAATGACCCTCTTGAATATTTATTATATGTTTTTTCTGTGTTTCAGTAAATGAAACCCAGGATTGATGAACGTATAGGGACTGCAAGTAGAATAAGGTTTTTTTTTTGGGGGGGGTACAGTGGTGGTGGGGTGGTGGGGTAAAAGGGAGATGATGTCAAGGAGTTCAAGAAGTGAAAGAATGTTTTTAAATGGATTGTGGGAGCAATTATACAATACTCTTTGATGTGATTGAACTATGGAACGAAATGTTATGTGTATTAGCTCCCAATAAAATAGTTTTGATGAAAAAATACAGATTCCTGGGCCTCACTACAAATGGACCATATCAGAATCTATGCGGGAGGAACCTGGGGATCTCTATTTTTAGTAAGGGCCCACTGTGATGCTGCCGGCATTACTAAAACATGCGGCACTTTTTGGAAGACCACAGGGTGATATAAACCGGTAACATGCTCTGCTGCTAATCAGACTGGCAGTTCAAGTCCACTCAGGACTGGCAATCTACTCCTGAAAAGATCGGCCGCTGGAAAATTTGGGGGAGCAAAGTTTTACACTGACACACTTGTCGATCATCAAGGGGCAGAATCCATTCAGTGGAAACTGAAATGCGTGCACCGGAAAACACGCACATGCCTCTAGACCCAAATTGTCATTTTGAAATATCTCAAAGAATGCCTGCTTCGCTCTCAATGGTAGACTTTCAAGTGAGCTCCAGTTTCCCCTCTTCCTCTTGTCTGTGTTTACTTTTCTGGCTGTTGTCTTTAAATGCACATATTGCTCGTATGCTCAGAAAGGGGTCTACGTGTCTCCATAGGCAAGGCTAAATACTAACGTTCACTGGAACGACACTGTACGTACCTCCTGGCAACACAGTCTTGTCTGAGTACAAATAAGAACATGTGTTTTTTAAGCCTAGCCTAGCAATTAGCTTAGTCAATTTTCCTTGTCAACTACTTGACTTTTCTGTGCTTCGCTGTCTGGAGCCAGATAGGAATGGCTCCAGACACACGCAGATTCTTCTTTCCCCGGCCTCTTGAGGGTTTCCTTTCTTTGTAATGCCAAAGTAGCAGAGCGACACATTCTGAAACCGGCTTGATAATGAGAACAACCTGACAGTTCCTGAGGTTGCTTCATGAGTGCCATCTCTCTACCCCTCTCCTAGTGGCCTTATTCTGTGCCACGTCGATATGTTCGCTTATCACCGTGATGTGACTTTTACTGGCTGAAAAGGAAACCAGAAAAATAAAAGAGCAGCAGAAGACCAAAAATGGACTGGCAAGCCATATGAGAAAATGTTCGTGTCGAAATCTTTTTCTTTGGAGAGAGAAAATTACAGCATTATATTACTAGAGTCCACAGCTGATCAACAATTTAGCCCTCAGAGAGAAGACCAGAAATGAGGGGCAGAATATTGTATATATATCTTCACTGTAGCAAGTAAATTACACCATGGTTTGGGGCCAATTTATCACAGAAGGCTCCACACTTTTTCCCTGTGATTCCTTTGCTGTAACAACAACGACAACAAAAATGGAAAGGACATGGAAAGGAGGACCCTTATCATTTAAAAGAGAAAAATCTCGGTAAAAGTCACATGATAGTTCTTACTTCTTCCTCTCTGTGCCTAAGATCCTGAACAAATCCTTAAAGTACTGTGGAACTCGGACGACCACATCTTCGGAGGGACTGATGTCCTTCAGGTGAGGGTAGAGCCTCGTATCGATGACCTTCTTGATGTAGCCCAGCCAGTCAAACTGAAGAGACAGAAAAGAGAGGGAGCTAAATTGTGTTAGGAAGTACTGTCGATGGAACTGTGTCCCCCTGGAAGGGAGGCTGAAATCACTAACCCCTGCTACCTGTGAAGGTGACCTCGCATGGAGATGCTGACCATTCAATCCGCACGAGGGCCTATTGCACTAGGATGCATCCTAATCCAGCATGAGCGATTGCCTTATAAAGAGAAGTGAGACAGAGCAGAGGGAAGACAGCCAGGTGAGGCTTCAACTATAAGGCAAGGGAGGCCGGGGGCTACCGAACGATGAGAAACAATCTTTCTAGGAGCACCTGGACAGCACAAACGGTTAAGTGTGCCACTGCGAGCCAAGAGAATGGCGACTTGAGTCCACTCAGAGGCACCCCCGAAGCAAGCTGGCACTTGTGGAGTTGTTCTCGGTACACATGGGGTTCCCAGGAGGTGGAACTGACTGGACAGCCATGAACAATGAGAGGAAGATAAAGAATTGAAAATGTCATGTGAGCCATATCAGACAGAATCTGCCCCTAGAGCCTTGAAAGAGCGCATGACCTGGTGGATGGCCAGACTCGGAGTTCTCGCCTCCGGAACAGTGAGACCAGCCATGTTTCTCCTGAGAAGCCACTCGGTTCGTGGTGTTTTGGAGACAAAAGGAGGCAGCACGTGAAAGGAAAGGCAAATAAAAGCGCTTGGACACAACCGATTGCTTGTGATTCCTGACCAAATAATGAACTGACGATGCAGCTTCTCAAATCTAGAAAAATAAGCTCCTGATCATTGCCACCCTGTCCTGTTGCCTTAACCATCCGTGGAGGGCGTGTTCTGGTATCACCTACACATGGACGGCACGCACACTCACGCAGTCATATGTCTCTATGTCTTCACATGCCTTCCCCCCCACCTCACGCTCTCACTGGTTTACTGACACACAGATAGACGAAGAGGCCCCAAGCTAGTACGGGACTTCTTGCAGACAGGTTTCCTACATATGACAGGACACACACAGCTGCACAAGGGAGCACGTCTCCATTCTTGAAAGCATGACTATCTTACGTGAAACACCCTTTGGTGCTTTCAGTTGGCTACCTTACAAGAATGTCCCACCTTTGCTGCCTTGCCTCTCTCCACTATTAACATGAGGAGTCAGTTACTTAGCCAGCCTCTCCTATAGGTGGAGTGGCCAGGTGACCCAACTCTATTCAACAAGGAATATAAAAAGGTTTCCAAAAGTCCAGGAAGCTGATACTAAGGGCTTAAATAGGAAGTAACTGTTTAGAAAATGATGATGGAAACCTATGGACAAATATGCTTGATACAACTGCTATATGGAATTTTATAAGAGCCCCCAATAAGATGATTTTTTTTAAAGTTCATGGAAAAATGCATGATCTTTTCTTCCACACTCCATGAAATTTTGAAGACCCTCAGCAGGGGACACCCACACACAAAGAAGGGGAACACATCTGGGGACATTCTGGTAAGGCTCTTACTTATCCTGATCACGAACTGGATACGCCATCACTGGCCCTCCCCACTTGCCTCCTTCCTCCTGCCCTGAGGGCCGATGAGAGAGATGACCCATCTTGCAATGATGGGTCATCAAACATGAAGACAAAAAAAACCCACCTGTTGAGGAAAGTGAAGTAGAAAAATAGAAAGAGCTTGAGGTTTTGACACTGTTAAACAGGTGATGCAACACCAACCATCCCTTTTGTCGTGTAAGGAGACAAGCCACTGGTGAAAGCAGAAAGCATTCCTTTTCGGTGCACACAAAACATGGGCATAATATGTAATGGTTAATGAAGTTGCTAATAACCAAAATGATGGCAAGGTTTTACCTGGCAAAAAAATGGATGTGTATTATAAAATGTAACCACTTGTAAACTTATCAGTGAAGACCGACTTTCCTGGACAGGTTTTACCCACCTGAGGTATCATAGCACTCAGTTCGGAAATGTTCATTTTGTTGTACATGGCCTCACTGGTTCGGTTTTCATGTGGAATCATTATCTGATGGAAAGAGACCTGGGTTATTGTTTCGAATAGACCAGTTATTACTGCGTGATGACTTGCGACAACTGCTAAAACATCTGTATAGCTTTATAAAGGTTTTGAAGGCATTGATATAGTATTCAATGAGGGGAAAGACATCACTTGTAGGCAAGGTTAGGATTAAGGAAGATAGATGATAGATATATCAAATATATCTATATAGGTCAAAGATTATATATATATATATATATCTTGTTCAGTATGGAACATCCACCCCAGTACAAAAAGAATTTGACAGTCAATCTGGAGTTGAATGACTGAGGCAAATTCCAACTTTGACCTATGGTCTACAGGCAATGCCCTCAATGTTTCATGAGCCACAGTACCTTTCCTTCAACCTTAAAGCCGATCAAATCATCACTAAAGAACAGTTGACCATCAGGATACCACTGCTACCCCTGGTGATTTTGTTAACAGCTCCTACCTTCATTTTCCCTCACTCCTCCTGGTTGGCTGGTTGGCTGGTGTGTTTGCTTGGGTGGACTTGAAACTCCATGAGCCTGACTGCTGGGGTATGGACTCATTAATCAACGATTAGACAATTAATGACTAGATACTCATTTCAAAATCCACATCCTCAGCCCTGACTTTTCCCTCTGTTTCCACTCCCAACATTCACACACTTGACCCCTTTGTCAAGACTAAGTCGAAGCCCCTAGCATCCATCACGTTTCAAGGACGACCTTAATCATATCCATTCGGCTTCCAATACATGATTTTGTCTTGTGCATTGCCATCATCTAAAGCCCTTACATGAAACTTGTTACCTTCAACTTTTCACCTCACACATGACTCTCCTACCCTTCCTTTCAACCCCTATGCCCCCATCACCGCCCCCCATGGTTTGAACTGGAATTCAGCACCTTTCTTAAGATTCATTTTCTCTAGCAAATTTTCCAAGGACATGCCACCTGGTCCCAAGCACAAGGGCCACTCCATCAACAAGTCCTAGTTCTTAGGCATGCAGCTCTCTGGCTAGCTCTCTCTCGGTCACCTGCACACTTCCGTGGCTGTATTGACAGAGATCGATCTGTGCCGCTCCTGGCTGCCCATCCCCAGAAGTCTCTCTAGTGTTAAGTCTCCTGCTGAGTTGAAATGTCCCAGTGACCCAGAGTGCAAGGTATTTGATGAGCACGGTTAAGGGGTTCCAAGTCCACACAAGACAAAATCACAGAGGACTGGGTGGTGGCCCCCTGCCCGTTTTCTAAACACTTTCGTGCACACCCAGCCCCTGGCCCACCTCCACTGTCTACAGGTGAGGTCACACGTTCCTAACAGACAGCTCCCTCACTCTCTGCATCACTGCCTTGGGGCAGGTTCACACTCCTCCTTCCTCTTAGGCTCAGAGCCTCAGGTGGGAGCCCTTTGGCCTCAGAGCTGTCTCGGCTCCCTGCCAGCCCACCCGCTTCCCCACCTAGGACTTGTCACTTCATTTAGCCTCTTGCAAATTCTCAGCTGTTTTAAGTTCCCTTATTGGTCCCAGTCCCTGGCTCAGGGTCAGGCTTTCCTCACTAAAAGAGAGCTTCGGTCCAAATGATCGCTCTGGGCCTCCTATTTGCCAGGCAAGGGAATCCAGACAGCCTCTAAAAGTATTGCTCTTTGACAACAAAACATCTGCAACAACACTGACAGGAAAGCCTGTGAGACGTCCATCCTCACACGGTCTTCAAAGGGGACACGCAGGAGGGAACTGTTTGCACGGCAAGCGGGAGTTTGGGCAGAGGAATGGCGGTGCATCCCAGCAGAAGACAAAGGGGAATTGATACCTGCTGACGTGTGTCCTTCGCCCCAACTCTGTCCAGAACTTCCAACCACCGCTTTGCCAAATATAACGGCAATAAAGACTTGGACTCTTACTGCAGAATTTTTAGCAACCCCTGTTATAAAATACTACCAGTCCATAAGCAAAAGTTTCCTGACTCCCCTCAACCACAGGGTATCCCCATAAGCAGATTTCATTGGATTTGTTCCCCGTGGTCGTGGAAATGTGTAGGGATTTTATACTCTTTGGTTCTTCTAAAAGAAGCCATCTATAAACAAAGCCAACCATTTCGAATTCCCCATTCCTCTCCCTCAGTTTATTTCTTTTCTTTTTTTTAAATCATTTGATTGGGGGCTTATACAACTCTTATCACAATCTATACATCCATCAATTGTGTAAAGCACATTTGTACATTCCTTGTCCCCATCATTCTCAAAACATTTGCTCTCCACTTAAGCCCCCAGCATTAGCTCATTTTTCCTCCTCCCTCCCCCCTCTCCCCCCTCCCTCATGAACCCTTGATAATTTATAAATAATTATTTTGTCATATCTTACACTGTCCAACATCTCCCTTCACCCACTTTTCTGTCGTCCGTCCCCCAGGGAGGAGGTTATAGGTAGATCCTTGTAATCGGTTCCCCCTGTCCAGCCCACCCTCCCTCCACCCTCCTGGTATCGCCACTCTCACCACTGGTCCTGAAGGGATCATCCGTCCTGGATTCCCTGTGTTTCCATTTCCTATCTGTACCAGTGTACATCCTCTGGTCTAGCCAGATTTGTAAGGTAGAATTGGGATCGTGATAGTGGGGGCCGGGGAGGAAACTATTTAGGAACTAGAGGAAAGTTGTATGTTTCATCATTGCTACTCTGCACCCTGACTGGCTCGTCCCTCCCCAAGACCCTTCCGTAAAGGGGTGTCCAGTTGCCTACAGATGGGCTTTGGGTCCCCACTCCGCACTCCCCCTCATTCACAATGATGTTTATTTTTTGTTTTGTGATGTCTGATAACTGATCCCTTCAGCGCCTCGTGGTCACACAGGCTGGTGTACTTCTTCCATGTGGGCTTTATTGCTTCTGAGCTAGATGGCCGCTTGTTTACCTTCAAGTCGTTAAGACCCTAGTTGCTATATCTTTTGATTTACGGGCTCCATCAGCTTTCTTCAGCACATTTGCTTATGCATCCGCTTTGTCTTCAGTGATCGTGTCGGAAAGGTGAGCTTCATGGAATGCCAGTTTAATAGAACAAAGTATTCTTGCATTATAGATCTATGTACATATATTTATAGTTTAGTACTAAGGTAGCAGATGGACATTGCGCCTCCACTCAAGTCCTCCCTCAATGCAAGAATACTTTGTTCTATTAAACTGGCATTCCCTCGGTTTATTTCTACAGCTTTTTGTCTTTGCTACAAGCCTAAAAGAATTCCAGGTGGGTTAAATGAACACATCTATAACACAGTGACATTCATTAAAAGTGGGGCAAGGGAAAACGTGAGAATCAAGGATAAGCACGACATAGTAACAGAAAGGGAACACAAAATGCTTATGAGAGTCCCCTATACACTGTCAGCATCAAATTCTGTATCCAATGCTGGGGGAGACTTCCCTGAGGCCAGATCTTAGCTCAGACAGACCCTAAGTGAAGTTGATATAAAAATACGTTGGATTAAAAGTAACCTTCCATTCAAGCCAAATCCATTAGGATTCGTCAGCCCGCTGTACTTGCATTTGCGCTATGTGAGGATGTCTCTAGAAAGACAGAGGGCATCAAACCAGGGAGGGAGAAGGAAGACCTCCTCTTTCTGTCCTGATGCTTCTTCCTCTTGCTGCCCAGAAGTGATGCTATTAGTCCTACCTTGAAGCCAAGGAGAACGCCACAGAATGCTATTATTTTGTTCCGACTCTATTTTCATTCAGGATATCATTACTGACTTTCACATAACGAAATAGAAATAAATATTTTAGATTTAGACTCACCTCGGCTATTTTAATTTCCAATCTAAGCACTGACTTCATGTCATGTTCGGCTCGGGAGTTATTCGCTCCTAAAAGCACAGCAGTATCCACCATGAACTTGTAAAGGGCATCCCGATACTGTAAAAGACAAAGTGGCCGTGACAACAGCCTATTAGAAAGTATGTTTTAAAGCCGCAGAAGTAGCAGACATAGCAAGCAGAAATCAAAGTCCTTCATGTTCATGCTGTACCCAAAGTATGCTCAAAGTCACGATGCAAGGCCAACCATCAATCTACTGCTTCAGGAGGAAGATGAGGGAGGGCTACTTGGGTACCATCCTCAGGAGAGACAGAGAAGCCATCACAGATCAAGAGAACCAGTGATATGGTGGCTACACCAACTATCTGCAAACAAGCCCAGAATAGAACATTAAAGGTCAGAAGTCCTCTTTCCAAGGAAAGTGAGGCCTTAATAAAATGCTGAGAAAGTTCTGGACTTTCTGGAAGCAGGAGCTGTGAGCCATGAAGACCATGAGAACAGGGATTTATTCTCATCCAGCTCAATGGTCTAAGAGGTGAAAGACCAGGAACTGCACTCCTGTGTCTTTTCTGTTTTGTGCAACATTCACAAATGTCTCCTCCCTAGCTCAGGGGGAGAGAAAGGAGACAGGAGAGGGCTGATGAAGGCAAAGCTATCAAGGAGACAATACAGAATTTCCTCCCTGCGGGCTCATGAACCAATGATTGGACTTTATCATTGGAGGAGTATCTTAGGGGCATCACTTGGGGGGTGGGGGGTGGGCTTCGATTTCAGACATAGTTGCGAAAATACAATATACCAGGCATTAAATGAGGTCACCTCACGATTTTGCTACTGGAATCAGATTTCCTATCACGCACCGTGACTGTGCAGGCTGTTTGTACTGTGTTAATGACTTGAGGGCCAATATGGGGCTTGGTCCTCAAATAACGCAACACTTAAGAGGAGTGCAGTGCTTCCAGGATCGGGCACTACCTCCCTCCGTTGTACACCAGGTCACTGTGAGTCAGAACCGATGCTACAGCACATGAAAACAACACAGGGCTTGGCACCTAAATAACAACAATAAAAATAAACCAACTGTTGTGGGGGAATCAATGTCAACGCATGGTAACCGCAGGTGTGCATTGGAGCACCACACTCCACAGGCTGCTTCCAGGCTGTGACCTTTCAGAAGCCAATCACTAGACATTTCTTCCAAGACTCTCTGAGTGGGTTTGGACAACCAACCTTTCAGTCAGTAGTCCAGTGTTTAACCTTTGACACTATTCATGGGCTCCGGTTTAGCATGTAGCAGGCTTTTAACAAGTACTTGTTGGGTCAATAAGCGAACTTTGCATATAGCCTTGGTCAGAAGCAATGCTTTAGTATTTCAAGTTCCATTTTTTGACAACATTTAGTATTTGAGCTTGAATTATAAGCTATGTTAGTTATATTTCAATACAACCATTAGTGGTTTGTTGTTGTTTTCTTTTTACTGAGCACCTGGTCAATGTATGTACAAGGCTTCATGCTAGGAAATTTGTATATGTGGCAGGCAGGGAGAACTGTAGATAAAAATGTACATAACACAAGTCTGATTCTCGGAGTATGTGATCCAGTAAGGGAGATAAACATGTAATTACTTGCCATAATCCTAGAGAGATCAAAATTAGTTCCTTAATAAAGCTACTAAAGTGCTTAGAACTTTAAAAGCCAGAGGAGGAATTCCAGCCTGGAGAAATCAGGGACACAGGATTGCAGGAAGACAGGCCCTGAAGCGTGAGGATGCTCCTGTGAAAGGTGTGAGCTGCTTTGATAGTGCATGTGTGAAAACAGATGAGACCGAAAGGCAGTTTGGGGCCGTGTCATAAAGAAGCCCTTGAATCCCCGCTAAGGAATTTCGATCTTGTCTTAAAGGGCGAATGCAAAGTAAAAACCAGGAAAATGTCTTCAGAAATCACATAGCTGACCCAAAACCAATCAACAACATATCCTATATAAAACTGCCAACTTAACAACAGAGAGCCCAATCACAAAATGAGTAAAGGACTTGAAGAGATCTGTTTTCAAATGGTCACCAAGCGCATGAAAAGACTATTAGTTATCAGGGATGCAAACCCAAGCCCTAATGAGGTACCATTTCACTTCCACTAGCATGAGTAAAATAATCATAAGCATAATAATAAATGTTGGCAAGGATGTGGGGAAATTGGAACCTTCGCCGATTACTGGTGGGAATGCAAGACAGTTTAGCCACTGTGAAAAAGAGTGTGGCAGTTACTCAGAAAAGTACACAGAGAACTACAAAATGACCCCGCAATTCCATTCCTAGGTATAGACCCAAAAGACTGGGAAGCAGAGAAGCAAACAGAGACCTTTAATCAAATGTTCGCAGCAGGCTATTTACAATGGCCAAAAGGTGGAAATAATCCATGTGCCCATCAGCAAATGGGAATAAACAAAATGTGTACATACAGAAAATAGAATATTACTCAGCCCATAGGAGAAATGAAATCTTTATATATACTACAATGTGAATGGGACGTGAAGACATTATGAAATCAGCCAATCACAAAAGGGCAAATATTAGATATCTCACTGAAATAAAAAGATAAGAAAAGGCAGATGTATCTAGAACAAAGGATATTAGTGGTTACCAGGGGCAGGAAGTGGGGTGGGGGCAGGTTACAGTGATGGAAATATTGTTTTGATTGAAGGTCCAGCTGCACAGCTGATTATTGCAATACAGGGGTAGCTGCCGAGTGATTTGTGCCCTCCCTTTGGAAGAGGATGGTCATGGTTCTATGTTAACTGGCCTAGCAGAGGGTGGCTATGTGTTGGCATCGACTCTATGGCTGTGCGTCTGCGTTTTGAACATGTTTAGCACCTCTGTTCTACCTCTTAGTTTGCTGTGTAGTGCTTGGGGTCCTCAAAGCTTGCAAGCAACCATCCAAAGCACAACTGGCTTTTATTCATCTAGAACACTAGAGGGAGATGAATCAAGACTACAAGGAGGATATGCAGCGGTTTCCTTTGTCATGAGCTGGAAGAACTGATGGTGTCCAGCTTCCATTCCTGATGACTTTTATCAAGGAAACTGAGATTTTTCCCTCGATTGGGAAAGTCAGAAAAGGAAGCTGTTCTTTGGTTGCTTAATTTTTTCAAGTAGGGGCTTTCCTGGATGGAATGGGATGAGGAACAGAAAGGCTAAACTTATCGTTGACATCAATTCAAAGATCTGACCTTGAGGTTGCATAATGAACCCACCGCTGTTATTATTTGAACTCCGGTTGACTTTAGTTGTTCTTATGTGAACTCAGACCTGATTAGGGAATATTCATGTATTGGATTGTCGGTGGAGTCCCAGAGTGACCTCGCCAGATTTGGGTGTGATGAGAAATGCTTTGTTAACGAAGGAACGCCATGGCAAAGGTATAAGTGCCAGGTCAACTACCAGCTGATGGTGTCAGGCTTAGCTTTGTTCTTGCGCAAGATAAATGGACACAATGTAATGTTTTAATGAAAGTGTGTCACGGCTTACAACAGTCTCAGCAAAGCATGTCTACGCTATTTGTTGCCCATGAGGCACGCAGATCCACACATGAAGAGTAAAGGGAAATGTTACAAAAGAAGTAAAAGTCCATAAAAGGAAAAAAAATATTTCATAGAAAAATCTTGATAGAAAAGAGAAAATACAGACAGAACTTCCGATTCTCACAGACTCCAGACTTCCTAGAGCCAAGGAGCTTAGATAAACCCCTGAAACGAGTGTCCTGAGATCAGCTTGAAACTTTAAACCAAACATATCCCCCAAAGTCATCTGAACACTGAACAAGAGTTTAACCAAACTCGTGTTTAAAAATGGCCAGTCTGGAGCAGTATACTCTTTTGAGAACTATCTACATAGGATAAAATGGATAATGGCATCCTTGAACAGACCCTTGAGAATTCTGGTCGCCTACACTGAAAGCAGCTGACAAGGTGTGGAATTCTGAAACAAACCATCCTCCACTTGATGGACACCTCCAGGGACAGCGAGTTTATGCTAACGAGGGAGAAGCAACTCCGAGGAAGGTGAGGATGGCTGTAGAACTCGAAGAATGTCATTAGTATCACGAAATGGTACAGGTAGAAACAGTTGATCCAGTGTATGGCTTGCTGTGGATAGTCTTAACAGCAATACACACAATTCTTCAGAAGAGCAATGCAGCATGGAAATGGCATGCTGGGGGTTGTGCTAGGAGGAGCAAGTATGTCAAGTAGCGCTAAGGAAGAAAGAGACTGAAGGCACGGTGAAACAGTAAGAAAGATTGTCGCCAGGAATCAACGAGGATCGACAGCTCTGTAAGGATGAAAAAGGAGGGGGGGGCAGCTAGACGAGATCATTGAGGTGTCATGACGAGGACGGCTAATTGGTTATAGTGAGGGAGAATGTTTAAAAATGGCTGCCCTTGAGTCCATGCCAACTTGTAGCCATCCTATATAGAGTTTCCAAGGCTAAAATCTTTACTAGGTGGGACAGCCGCATCTTCCTCACGCAGAAGGGCTGGTGGGCTTAGCGGCCCAACACCTAGCCCACAGCACTGCCAGAGATCCTTACAGAAGTGCCCCAGATGGGCGAGAGTTCATTCTGTCCAAGGAGGAAATCTTGTTGATCCTCTTTGATGAAGGTCCTCAACCAGAAAGCTGCCTGGGATCTTGGCTTCTTTCCTGTCCCTCGAGCCTGTCTAGATAGAGGGGTTGGAATCAGCATAGGATTTTCAGGCTGGGTAGAAGCCAGCGAGGTCCCTGGGTCAGAGGCTCCTTTGGAAGTTCCATGAAGTCTCCAGCATGGGTGGAAAGTGTACGGAACGAACAAGGGATGGCCTGAAAGCACTGAGCCTAGGGACTTATCCAGAATAAAAGGGCTTCTGCTTCCTGCATGGAGAACTTGGTCATCAATGAGCCACGTTGCTCATTTCCAGTCCAGAATCTGGATTTTCAGAACAGCTTATGAACCGACAGCAGCTGAAAAGGCACATACTGGTAGATAGGAGTAAAACTTACAGACTTGGCTTCAGTGCTGTTATCAAGGTAGTCTTCTCTCACAGCTAGGGAGAGGGCCGCTTGGTCCAGCTGTTGAAACAAAAGCAGAAACCATCTGCTAGCACTGTACATTCTTAACAAAAGCCAGAAGACCACCTATGTCCCAGCCATGCTTTGAGCTGGGTCATCATTATAAAAATACATTGTGTTCAGAGCTGCATAGCAAGAGGTACATCAGATATCATACAGACCTGTCCCTTCTTTCCTGATTCATGGGTTTCCAACTCTTTTAAGGTTCTACCTACATTTATCAGCACCAAAGCCATTTGATTTGGCATAGCTCTCCGAGATCCTATGCCTTTCCTCCTTTGTTTGTTGAGTGACGAAAGAAAAGCCAGAGAAGGGATGTGATTTTTCTCAAGTGACACAGTTGGGCTGAGCTCAGCGTGGCATTGTCGTCTTGTGTCACCGGGCTCTGTATTCATCTCACGATAGTATCTCATCAAACACAGTCTGGATTGAGTTGACTAAGCAGACTTTGGACCATGCAGTGTTGCATTCTGCTAGGCATAGGACTGCTATGGGTCAGAGCTGACTCGGTGGCACCTTACAAAACAACACCAGGAAGCTACCTCCACACTCTAAAATAACATATTGCTTTGATGTAATTAAAAGGAATCAAACAGCAGGTTTGCTTTGAGAAATCTTTATAGAACTTAGAACCCTCTCTGGAGAGTTGAAGATTGGTGATTACAGGCGCAAATAATAATGAGACAATAAGTATAATTCATATTATTAAATAGTATATATTATACATCCTTGTGTTAAAACTGTCAGCATCTTAAAGCAATTCGATGGGGGAACAGATTTTTTTCTCAAAGAGGGTGCTAGGATGATTTGACATTCATAGGCGAAAAATGACCCTCAACCCATTCCTCACACCTTGGACATTAACTCAAATTGGATCATATAAAACAGAGGGAAGGTCATTGTTATTTGAATTTAGGCAAAGAAATTTATAAAAGGAAAAAAATGATAAATTAGACTTCAATGTAAAAGCTTTTTCTCTAGGAAATACACATTTAAGAGAATGAAAAGCCACAGATTGGTTGAAAATCACATATATGACAAAGGACTTCTATTCCGAATCTATAAAGAGCTCACAAAACTCAACAATAATAAAGCAAGCAGCTGAGGATAAACAAGCGGCCATCTAGCAGAGAAGCAACAAAGCACACATGCAAGAAGCACACCAGTCTATGTGATCATGAGGTGTTGATGAGATCAGGTATCAAGCATCAGAAGACTCACAACAAACAATCATATCAATGCAAATGAGGGGGAGGACAGAGTGGAGACCCAAAGCCCATCTGTAGACAATTGGACATCCCCTCATAGAAGAGTCACAAGGAAGGGATGAGCCAGTCAGGGTACAGTATAGCACCGATGAAGCATACAACTTTCCTCTAATTCTTTAATGTTTCACCCACCCACCCTCACCCCATTATCATGACCCCAGTTCTACCTTACAAATACAGCTAGACCAGAGCATGTACACTGGTACAGATGAGAGCTGCAAACACAGGGAATTCAGAACCAATCATGAGAATAGCAATATCAGGAAGGTAGGGGGAAAGTGAAGGGAGAAAGGGGGGACCACTCACAATGATTGATATATAACACCCCCCCAGGGGGACGAACAACAGAAACATGGGTGAAGGGAGACAGCAGTCGATGTAAGATATGAAAATCATAATAATTTATAAATCATCAAGGGTTCATGAGGGAGAAAGGGTGCGGGAGGGAGGGGAAAAAATGAGGCGCTGATACCAAGGGCTCAAGTAGAAAGAAAATGTTTTGAAAAGAACAATGGCAACATATGCACACATGTGCTTGACACAATGGATGTGTGGATTGTTAGAATTGCTTGTAAGAGCCCCCAATAAAGTGAGATAAATAAAATAAAACAAGCAACTCATTTCCAAAGTGAACCAAACATTGGATCAGCCACCTCACCAAAGAAGACATGCAGATGAAAAATAAGGGAATGAAAAGATGCTCAACCTCATGAGTCATCTTGGAGAGCGAAACTAATCAGACAGCACGACAGGTCTACTAGAATGGCTAAAGAGAAACAGTAACGACAGGGACAAAAAGATAACCAAGAAGGCCAATTGCAATCAAGAAGGTGGAAAACTGAACCGCTCCTCTGTGGCTGGAAGGAGTGCAACATGGTACAACCACTTAGAGAAGCAGTGCGACCTCCACTTACAGAGAAAGGGACTTCCAAAAGCTCACGGACAAATACACGTAATGGAACTTTTCCACAAACTTTTTGAAACTCTCTCGTAAGACCCAGAAATCCTACCCCATTCATTTACTCTGGAGACTTGAAGTGTGTGCTAGCACACAATCCTTAAGGAAACTTAATTCAGAATCGCCCCAAAGTGGTAAATGGACAAACAAACCGTGGTGTCCAGTGAAATACTTCTCATCAATAAGAAGGCATGAATGACTGATACACAAAACAATGGGTGTGCATTTTGGTTCCATTCTGAAAGGGGCAAAATGATCAGGGTAGAGAGCAGGCCAGGTTCCCTCGGGCTGAGACGGGGAGAGTGGTTGACTACAGAGGGGCGACCCGAGGTCATTCGGATGTCAAGGGGACAGTTCACTCTGGATTGTGGCAGTGATAGAACAGTTTAAGGCAGTTCAATCTCGCTCTTAAATTGTTCTGTCTTAATGCATCTGTCAAAAATTATAGACAGGGATGTCACATAACTATATGAATTGTTCAATACTTTTTTAACCGCCAGCATTGTCTCTAAACCTATAACTTATTCTTCCTTGAACTGCAGCAATGGCCTATACACTGAATACAATAAATAGGCCCCAGCAGATTTTCTCATTTAACTTGCTGATTTGCACATCAGAAGGCCAAGCCAAGTGAACAAGACTCATCTAAATAACAAATCAAAAAAATTAATACCTAATGTCGGGGGTTTAAGTGGAGAGAAAATGTTTTGAGAATGATGTACAAATACGCTTTACACAATTGATGTGTGTATGGATTGCGATAACAGTTGTATGGGCCTCTAATAAAATGTTAAAAAAAATTAATAGCATCCGAATACAAAACTAACCCTACATGCTCATAACATCAATGTATATGACTTTAAATTGTTCGGCTCCCTGTCGTCTGGTTTCCATTTCCTTTTCTTATAATCCCAAATAGTTTACTCTTTTTATTTAAATGTGGAAAATCTATATAGAATCATCGTTTGTTTTACGAAAATCGCCTTTGGAAGCAACAGATTCAGCAAAAGCTAAGTATTATATGACATTAAGAAAATTTCAAAGAAAGATACTGCTCTTGTTGGGGGTGGGGGTGGGGGAGATGTTGTCAAAACACCCATTGTGTCTGTGTGTTGCTAAAAATCCTTAAATTATTTTGTTTGGCCTTCACTAATTGGCTTGAAACAACCAAGTTACAAGCCAACCTGGCTTCAGACAACTACAATTCCCAAGCTACCAAAATTTCTTCCAAAAATTCAGCGAGCCAGGATCCTGAAACACAATATTATGATTAAGAGACTTCAGCTTCCAAGGAAACTTGGACCACTTGGGAGACATTCTATGAGTTGCAGTCTCATAGAAAAGGACACTGCGTAGATCATACCAAGAAAACCAAGGCTTCCCTCTCATTGAGTGACATCCACTCAACATAAACATTGGGATGATTCAAGTGAGGTTACCAGACTTCCATCAAAGCTTCAGCTTGTTATCGTTTCTAGGGAATATTTTAAATGGACCAATGGATAGAATAAGGTTAGTCAGTTGAATCCTATTAGAAATTTACAAGCTCTGAGGCAAAAGTCTTTCTCAAGGAAACAACTATGAAAAAAAAATTTAAATAAAAGAAGAAAACAACTGGGATGGCACTGTGTTCGTGGGGGGCGGGTCCTTTGAATCCTTGTATTTACAAGTAGGAAGAAATGTTTCTACGAACTCCAACGAGCTTAACTAAGAATGTGATCTCTTTTCCTCCAATTGCTACTCTGATTAGATAAAGTCCCGGTTTGGAGACAAAAATAACACAACGTAACACCTGTTCAATTATGGTGTAGGCAAAGGAAAGACAAAGACCTCAGAGAAAGTTCTTTTCCAATCGAGTTGCTCCTTGACATCCTTATGAATTTTCCCGGGGAGCCAAGCAAATGCAGATCCCTGAGTGATGATGACTGTAAGTCGCTGTTTTCAGTAAATAGTAACACATTCTTGCCTTTTAAACACTCTCTCACGGATTACATATTTTATTGTCCCATAAATCCTAATTCTGGCTCTCTCCTTACATAAAATAAACACAAGTACATGTAGCAAGATAATATTTCCAGAGATTAACTTCTGCTGTTTCCTGTGTGTTTATATTTCCTTTCCCCCTCGAGCCGACTCTGTGCCATCTTGCCACAGGGAAGCACTGCCAAAGCGCACATCTGTGGCATGGGGGAAGCATCCGCCCCGATTGAAACCTCATGGCAAGAGGGAGAAAAGTAAAATAAAATTCATCTTTCGTCACCCAAACGAAAAGCCTATTGATTGCCATTGGGTGGATTCTAACTCATAGCCACCCTTTAAGACAGAGTAGAACTGCCCCATTGGGTTTCCAAACCTGTATTCTTGGGAAGCAGGCTGCCCCATCTTTCTCCTGTGGTAGGGCTGGTAGCTTTGACTTGCTGATCTCTCAGGTAGCAGCCAAGAGATGGCTCATTGCACCGCCAGGGCTCCCGCCCTTCTTCACACCGGAGGAAACGGAAACTTCGAGGAGAAGGCAGTTTAGACCAGGGCGGCCCGTGAGTAAATCACAAAGCCAAAGTGTGAGCTTCAACCTCTTGAACACCCGAACCAACACTTTCGATCGACCACACCAACTGTCTTCAAGACAATGTTCCACAACACATAAGGGATGCCTCGGGAGCTCCAAGCATTCCATTTCGGTTTGGGTTTTTATATTTTCCACTTTCTTTCTTTGTTCTGCTTAACGTTCATAAAGGCAATTTAATAACGGGGGTGGGGGGTGGGGTTTGAGGAGTCGTGTTCACAGATGGCAACCATCGTGACCTAGTCCCCCATCATTGTTGACCTAGCCGGCCTTCTCCTGATGAGATTACAATGTCTCTGTGCCATGTAACTGTTTCATCCTCCAACATGGAAACTCTTTCTGGAACTGAGAATGTCATCTTAAATAGATAGCAATTCTTTCCGATGCTTTATTGAGACAGTCACTGTCTAGACCAGGGGTCAGCAAATGACAGCCTGCCGGCCAACTCACCACAGACAACCACGCCCATTCATGCACGGATCATCTACTGGTGGAGTAGAGAACGTGCCCCAGAGACAGACCAGATGACCTGAAAAGGCTCAAATATCCCGTCCTCTACAGAAAAGGTTGACTCACCCCTGGTCTAAATCAAAAGATAATCTTCAGGGTTCAGATGTTGGAAGACTGACTACTCTTCAGTTACTATGTTTTAAGAAGTCTAATACCTCCATGATTTCAATGAGAAATCGAATATTAATATTTTCTAGTTTGACAAAGGACCAAAGAAAAATCAGAGGTTCCATAAAACTTTCATGAGTCGAGCAGCAGTGGAAGCAAAACAATAGCAGGATCGCAACATGAAACCATCAGAGAAAGGTTATTTGAATTCTTGCACGGCTCTTCTTTGATGGATCTTTCATTGCAGGAGCTTTCTGACCGTCTCCTGATTATCACAATGCAATCTAGCTCAGAGTCCATCCACACAGCACACTTCTCTCGGGCTGCTTACGCTCCCACCAAACATGCACTGAAGCACTCACTGAAAACAGGACTACCATTCAAGTCGGCGTGACTTAATCTTTGAAAGGAAGTAGGAGACTCAGATTGAACTCAGCAATAAAAACTCAAGAAGATGTTAGTGAAAGGGGAGCACAGAACCAGGGCAGGCTTCTCTCCTCTCAGGACCCAGTTCAGAACATCTTTGCTAACCAAGGGAAACCCTGACCCTCAAGCCATTGGAGTGGAGGAGCTCCGCCCATGCTGAGAGTAGATATATGGGAGGGGCCGATCACAGAGTACTTGAAACTCTCTCCTCTGCTTCCTGGAAAGCTGACAAAAACGTGTCTGCTAATGATTTGCACTCTGGGGGGCAGGAGAGAAATGATCCTACATCCTATGGGCCCACAAAATGTTCACATTATTGTTTCACTAAGGCAGTGTAAATCTCTTTCCTTTAGGAAGGCACCCCCCCCACTGCCCCCGCCAAAAAAAAAAAAACCACAAAGGTGACCCTGGGACTGAATTCCCAGAAAGAACACCCTTTCCACTATACCTTCAAGATGTGTTCGTTGGATGCCTTGTCGTCAGGGGACACATACAATCGGATAAACACAGAATTGCTGTATTGGCCCCGAAACGTTGCAAGCGTCTGCAGAAGGCTGAACTTCCTCTCTGACCAAACCCCTTCAGGGCCGATATTGGATTCCAGCACGGGCCAGCGGAAAGGCGAATGCCGTAGGATGTGCAGCAACGGTTTGGCATCTGCTTTTTCGATTGCTTCTGAAAAGGAGCAGACAGGCGGGGAGAATTCACATTGGACATTGAATGACCCAACCTGAAGGGCAGGTACATTTTCGCAAGAGAAAATTTCAGCAAGGCCCCAACTTTAAAATTGCAACCCTAGGTCTTGAAAAGGCTGATGGGGAGAAGTGGAGTGGAATGAGCATAATCACAGGCACAGGACTGCCAATGGCTTACACTGCAAGTCGATGGTCAAAACCTAGTGCTCTTGCCAGGACAGTGGGGGAGGGACCCTGCTGCATAGTACCTCCCAAAACAGTGCGCTCGCTAAGGGCAACGAAAGATGTCATCCTCCACGGGACTGAGGGATGTCCTGAAGGAAACAGCTCACCAAAGCCTCTCTCATCTTCTACTGCTAGCTCACCAAATGATACCCCAAATCCTAAACTAGTACGATTCCCAGAGACAGGGATTTTTTTTCCTTCAGTAGCCTTGAGTAAGCAGACTAGACAGAATGGCTGTTCTAAGGACAAATATCTCTTCTAACTCCAAGGAGACCCAAGATGTGCAAACGGGCCTAAGGCACCCGATAGAAATGCCTGGAAAGCTGGCATGCCTGGGAACCAGAAATCCCCCCACCCCCACCCCCAGTCTTAAGGAGCAGATCAACCCTCCATAGTGTCCTCTGCCCAGGCGCCTTCCTTCTCAGACCAAACCTGCCCCCCCCCTCGTTTCTGGTTTAGGCACCCAGGTACAATGGATGGGGTTTGCCCTTCTGACTCCCCAAGTTTCTCACAGACTAATTGCTATCCATAAACTCCAAAGGGAGAGAAATCAAAGTATTTCCTGCCTCCAGGCAGCAGCAAGAGATGAACTGAGGTTGAGCTGGTCCAGAGCCAGCCTTTGGTTCCTTTCCTTAAACAACACCTTTCAGTCTGAAGAAAATTTTCTTGCGTGCCCTTTTTCCTTAAACCATATCTTTCAGCATTAATTGACCCCTGAGGAATACGTGTGCTCAATATTTTATTTATTTTCCTTATTACTCACTCTCGTTCAGGCAGGATGAATAAAGGATCTTGGCTTTCTGCACAGCTTCGGTGTCCCGCCTCCGACTGATTGATTTCTCCAAAAGTGCTGGGAAGGTTAAAAGAGGCTGCATCAGTAGCCACCCCCACGTGGGGCCGGACTGGAGGTCGGTTGACAAGCACAGAGCCAGCCTCCAGAAAATGAAATGTAAAGACAGACAACCCTGGCAACGACAGATCTGGGAGAGACGGGCATGCAGCAGAACCTAGTCCAAGTTGCTGGAGGGTCAAATAAAAATCATTGAACATTCTCATAGCCAGGCCTCCAAAGCAAACCGCCAGTTCAATTTCCAATGGAGACTAGACCTTCTGCGGGAGGGGGGGGAGTTAATTTCTTTTGCCACCTACACAAAAGGAAACAATTCATTTATTCAAGAGCCAAACATAACTGAAGTCTGTCCCTTGTTTCCGCACTGAGGAATAGTCTCCAGGCGAGGCAATTGCATGGGCGTCAGGTTCTTTAAGGCTGCTTCACAGCCCAGCCTCACAGGGAGGTCACCTGGAAGAAATCTCCCCTGAAACGTTGTACTCGATGTGGCGGACACAGAAGAGGCTGTTTGGACAGGAAATGGGGAGGCAAGATGAGGAAGCCGAAACACATTGCCCGAAATCGGGCCCACTGACCATCTCGGCAGGGCTCTGTGTGCAAAATGGTTGCGAGGCTGGACAAAGGCCCACTTTGAAAATGAGTTTCCAGGGACAAGATTACAAATACTATTGTTTGGAGGTGGGAAATGACCACGGGCCACAGTTGCCTTGCCATGTTTCAAAAGCGAAAAGTCGAGATTCAGTGAGCGGCTCACACAGAGATCATTTCATGCTTCTCTTGGCATTGTGAGCGGATACAACCGTTGAGCTCACTGCAATCACAACAGGGAAGAAATCCACCCAGTCAGTGAGCCTGTGCAGGTCACACGCGTGTTATTCAAGGGTCAACTGGAAATTGCACATGGCTTTCTTTCTTTTCTTTCCTTTTTCCCCCCACGACACAGGAGGTCAGGGCCCCTAACCCCTGACCCTAATCCAAAAGGAAGGGGAGGTGTTGAAAATTCTGGTGACCACAACATGGTGGGCCACCTGCATCAATGTCCAAGCGCTGTCGCACCGGCATTGGTGGCTTGTTTTTGAAACAACCCCAGCAGCCTCCCAAATCATGGGACAAGAGATGTTCCCACAAGTTCTCTGAATAGCTAGCAGACGCAATGTATAGGGCCAATAAAAATAATAAATCACCACATATGCCCTGAAGAGGAATGTGCTTCTAAACTAGCTCGAGGTTTCCCCCAAACGCAACCCCAACCTCCTGTCCAGGATTTCATAAACACCTGTATATAACGCAGGTTCATCAAACTAGGGAGCGTCAAGCACAATAGATTAAGTGGGGCTGGCTGTGGTCTTTTTTCGAGGATTCCCCCTGGTTGGTGGTTTCTTCCTTAGGTGGGATTATTGCACGAGAGCAGGAAGACTAGTCCTGAGAATAGAGGGGACTGGTTTTTGAATAAACAGATAAAACTCTACCACTACCACCACCCCCAACATCTATGTCTTCCTTCACACTGGGTCACGTGCCTTCCCACCAAATTGCTTACACAACCACGAGATTGTTGAGACGAGCATTCGGAAGTAAATACTCCAGATTTCATGTAGGGATGTGATGTTGTTCCAAGACTATAAACACTCCACCGGTGGCTGAAAGGAATGCCCGGAGGACCAAACACAAGTCAGAGGAATAAAAATAACTGGAAGCATTCAATATTTACCTGTGAGTGCACCCGAGGTAAACTGTGGATCACACGAGGGGAGGGGAAAGGACGTGGATGTGCTTAGTAGCACAACCCCCAAACCCTCACCTCATTTTTACACCCATTTTTACAGCAGACTTGGAGATGTCAAAATTCTGGTTTCTGTACCCAGAGGTGGGCTTTACAAACTAATTCCTCTAGTGCCAGTCCCTGCCCTTCCCTAAGCTTCCTTCTCGCAGGCAGGCAGGACAGCATTGATATGCAGACAGTGGTGTGGCAATCAGTGGGTAGCATCCATTTTCTGTATCTCTGCATGTGAATTAGGGGTGAGAGGAATAAAACCCAGCCGGGAGAGTCATTAATGAGCGCAAAACAAAGCCTGCCGATCAAAGGCAATTACACAGTTTATTAAAATGTCCCTAAAGCACTGAGCATGGGTCACCCAGGCAGGGACATTTCCCATCCAGCCGCCTGTGATGTGTCTTAGAAAATTTGTTACCCCTCCCCCTCACCCCCCAGGCACTCCTTGCCACATTACATCTGCAAAGGAAAACTACAGTTCATGAACATTTCTCGTATGATTTTAAACTTGATTTGAACAGTATTTCCAGTCATCCAATTTGAACGTTACATGTATGAGGCTACTGTTTTGCTACAAATATCACTCACTCACTGCCATGGAGTGGATGCTGACTCATAGCGACCCTATAGGACAGGGTAGACCTGCTCCTGTGGGTTTCAGAGACTGTAACTATGGGAGTTGTTCCTTTCTCCCTCAGAACAGCTGGTGGTTTCAAACTGCTGGTCCTGTGAACCGCAGCCCAGTGCATAACCACTACACCACCAGAGCGCCTACACATATCACAGAAACAATTTTTTACACAAAAAATGTCAAAATGTGAAGGGCCTATCCCTAGACATATTCTGAGATGAATGTTTTCATCTCTCTCTTTCCTGCAGAATTTGGCATTGTTCCATTGGTCCTGTATGAACACAAGAGCTCTGGCATCTTTGAAAAAACTCAAATCAATGTGTTCTTTTTAAAAGGGCCTTGAGTTTGGGGAACAAAAAGTTGTCTGATGGGGCAAGATCAGGGCTATAGAGTGGATGGGGAAGGTTTCCCAACAGAATCTCATAAGATGACCCTCACTACCCTCACAGAATGAGCGGTGCATTGTCTTGATGGGGAGAAAAACAAATGCTTTGTTGCCACTCTCCTGGCCTTTTTCTCACCAATAGAGTTGCCAGTTTCTGAAACCTTCCTGAAAAAAGCCCTCGTGAGCACCCTGTCTCCTTTGAGAGAATCGCTCAAAATTATCCCTTTAGGATCCAAAGCACAGTCTCTGTAGCCTTAGTTAGAGTTGAATTAGCCCAGCAGATTCCTTCAGAAGTTCCAGTTTTTATACGAACCCTACTTTTTGGAAGGAACCCTAAGGAAAATAAAGCAATTGCGTTACTGAGAGTACTTGCTTGCACCCAGGCATGGACCACAGAGACAAGTTAAAACCATGTTTGTTTAGAACAAAGCAGTGCAGGTACGAACGGAACCCGAGCAGCAATACTTTTTGACGTCCTCTCATACTATAAAGGTATTTTTCTTCTCTTCATTATGCTCAATAAAATAAAATTGCTTTACACTCCATGGGGGAATGAATAATGGAATTGTAGGAGAACAGATACATTGGATGGTGTAAGATATGGTAAAATAATAATAATAATATAGTAAGGGTTCCTGGAGGGGTAGGATGAGGAAGGAAGGGGATACAGGGGAACTGATATCAGAGTTTAAGAAAAAAGAAAATGTTTTGAAAATGATGGTGGCAGCAACTGTACAATTATGCTTGATCTAATTGAATTATAGATTGTTATAATATCTGGTGCCCGGCTATCAAAAGATATAATGTGTGGGGTCTTAAAGGCTTGATAAACAAGCACCTATCTAGTTAAGAAGCAACAAAGCCCACATGGAAGTAGCACACCAGCCTGTGTGGTCACGAGATGTTGAAGGGATCCGGTATCATTGTGAATAAGGGGGAGTGCAGATTTGAGACCCAAAGCCCATCTGCAGGCAACTGGACACGCCCTTAAAGAAGGGTCGCGTGAAGGAGATGAGCCAATCAGGGTGCAGTGTAGCTCGGAGGAAATATATAACTTTCCTCTAGTTCTTTCATGCTTCCTGCCCCACCCCCCACTATCATGACCTCAATTCTACCTTACGAATCAACTAGACCAGAACATGCACACTACTACAGATAAGATCCCACAACACAGGGAATCCAGAACAGATAAACTCTTCAGGACCAATCATGAGACTAGAGCTACCAGGAGGACAAGGGGAAGGTGGGGGGAGAAAAGGGGAACTGATCATAATGATCGACCTATAGCCCCTCCCAGGGGGACGGACAACAGAAAAGTGGGTGAAGGCAGACAGAGAACGATGTAAGATGTGAAAACAATCATCTATAATTTATCAAGGGTTCATGAGGGGGGGAGGGTGGCTATAATATTCGGCTTGAGAAGGATGACGGCAAGAGAGAGGGAAAAATGAGAAAGATGACGGCAACACATGTACAAATGTGCTCGACACAATGGATGGATATATGGATTGTGATAAGAGTTGTACAAGCCCCCAGTAAAATGTTTAAAAAAAAAAACTTTTGAGACATCATTTAACCTCTGTAAGCCTCCATTTCCTTTTCATCTGTAAATTTCAGATAACAATAGTATGTGTCTCCCAGGGCTGTGGTGACTTTTTTTTAATGTACTATATGGAGAGCCTTCAGCCCTATAGCCAGGCTGGAGCCTCAGGGGGATCTTGTGAAAAGGGAGGTTCTAATTCAGTGTATCTGGGGTAGAACGGCAAATTCTCAGCTGAGGGTCAAAGTGGAATGAGCCAATGCAAAGGCCCGGTCCAAACATGTAATCAGTGATTGGTGCATGAAGGTTCACACAGAATGGTAAGGTTAGTAGCTTTACACAAAATGATGATGTTTTCGAGCTTGTTCCTAGTGCTGGCCCCACAAATGTTTTCCTCTTCACTCTCACAGGATATTGGTGCCCAAAGGTCTTAAACTAACCCAAGACACTGCCCCTGAGTGTACGATCATTTCATACACTATACTAATCACCTCACCAAAGCCCTCTGCTCCCAAACGTGTCCTTGGCCCCTTAATAGAGGCAATGCTCCTTAAAGAGAGTTATTTTGCATTCAGTCTTAACCTCTGAAATTAATTGTGCTCATATTCCTTTTCCTAGTAGCATAATAGCTGTGGATTGGGCTGCTAACGAAAAGGCCAGCAGTTCAAAACCACCAGCTGCTCTGAGGCAGAGAGATGACTTTCTACTCTGTGAAGAGCTGAAGTCTCAGAAACTCAGAGGGGCAGTTCTACTTTGTATTTGTAGGGTCACTGTGAGTGAGAATCAACTCGATAGCAATGAGACAACAAGGATTTTTTTTCATGTAGACTTGTTTCAACTAAAGCGCAGTATACACAGAAAAGTACACAGATCATAATCTGAAAGATTTTCTTTTGAACATACCTATGTCATCCCCATTATTGGCAGACTCGGAAGAAAGCAGTGCTCTATTCCACTCACTACCCTCAGTCAAGAGCAGTTAACACCCTATTCTGTGAAGTGCTTAGTCAAAATGCTTCCCATCTTTGCACTGGGTAATTGTGATGGTTAGGTTTTATGTCAACTTGGCTAGGTCAGGATTCTTAGTGGTCTGGCAGTTAAGGTCTAGTAACCATCCACAATGCTACATAACAAAATGTAATTAGCCTCTTAATCGCTTCTGCTGTGAGCAACCAAACAATGAAAGATTAGGGTGTAGTGCAACACCCTTAACCAAGTCACAGCCCAGAGGCAATTGATAGATGCTTCCAGGGAGTGGGGACTTGGCCACTTCCTATATAAGTGGATGCTGTGGGGAAACTAGCTTACTTCTTACTGGATCTGGACTCTGTGTCTGACTCATCAAACTCTGATTCTTTGAACTTGAGCCAATAGTCTGTCAAAAAGCCTGCTGAACCTGGAAGCCATCCACCTCTGCATCCATGAGCCTGTGGTCTTTCTGATTCAACAGCCTTCACACATACATGAGTTAGAAGCATTTAGCTTAGCATCTCATCTATGAATGTGAACCAGACTGGGCTTACCAATATAAATACTGACTCATAGAGAACCTATAGGACAGGATAGAACTGTCCCTGTGGGTTTCCAAGACTATAACTTTTTACAGGAGTGGAAAACCTCATCTTTCTCCCATATAGTACCTGGTGGTTTTGAACTGCTAACCTTGCGGTTAGCAGCCCAACATGTAACCACTATGTCACCGTATATACAGAACATATAAATTATAGCTATATCAATTAATACCAAGAAAATGGCTCACACAAGTGTGTGTCATCGCTGTTTTGCTTCTCTAGAGCACCCGGTTTAACACAGTAATCAGTAATCTTTTTTCTTAGTGATTTACAGAAGTTCTTTACATGTTCTGAAAACAAGTCCTTCGTTGATACATGTACTGTAAAATCTTCTCCCATTTCATAGACTTCATTTTCTTAATGGTGCCTTGGGATGAACTAAAATTCTTCATTTTAATGTAGTCCAACTTGTCAATTATTTCTCCCTTAGGTTTATATGTTTTGGGTCCTATTTGAAACATCTTTGCCTACCCCAAGGTCATAAAAATAATTCTCCTAAAAATTAAAAAATTCCCCTATGCTTTCCTCCAGCATCTTCACTGTTTCACATTTTGATCTATACTCTATCTAGAAGATGCTTTTGTTGTTGTTGTTGTTATGGCATGAATAACCATGTCTTTGTAACATAAACCTGACCTCAAAGGCAACTAATATGTGAAAACTTCAACACAGAAGACATATTTTGTTACCATGCCTTAAAAAAAATCATTTTACTGTTTTGAAAAAAATGATGACAACATATGTAAAGATGTGTTTGACAAAATGGATATATGTATGGATTGTGATAAGAGCTGTGAGAGCCATCAATAAAATGATTATTTTTAAATCATTTTATCTGAGTATCATGAAGTGCCTCATTACTAACTGCCAAGTGAAATTCCAAAATAAAACCACCACCACCACCACCACCCCCAAAAAACACTCAAACTCAATATAAAATAAAGCAGTCTTCTTGGGGGAAAATATTTTTTAAAATAGTTTGGGTACATAAAATTATTGTCAACTATGGATATTATCGATTTTATATGTTCCACTACATTGAGTCCTCTTTGGGGCGGGGCTGGTCCTATGCATATTTGAACATGCAGGTGCTAGTGCTTGGCATTAATGGTGCTCAATCATCTGTTTGCTGGGTTAAATTCCTAACAAGAAAAGTCTGAGAGGTGTTTATCAGCCAACTAAAAAGGAACTGTGAGTGGCAGGACTGATTCCCCTTATTATTTCTTTCCAACTTGGCAATGTCCTAATCATGGCTAACATTCCATACTCTCCTTTTCTCACACGCCAGTCCTAATATCGTGCAGTGCAATCCAAGCCATTTAATAAAAAACAACCCTGCGAAAGAGGGACCAGACTTCAACCCAGTGCTCCAAGATGTGAATGCAACATGCCGGCATGGAGTAGGGAACCAGCGGAGAGGTCTAGGGTCTGGCCCCAATCCCAAATACTAAGTGGACACCTGCCCCTCCCCCCAGAAGAATTTATTTCAAAAGACAGCACTGAATCTGCAGCTTTGGGAGAGGGACATATCTGATCGAAGCACACGGGTGCAGATGAAGGGGGAGGAGGAGAGAGTGAAGCACATCCTGGC
>NW_022103951.1:5855476-5856903 GCF_000313985.2 Echinops telfairi
AGAGTTGTATGAGGCCCTAATAAAACGATTAAAAAAAACCCTGCATTTAATTGTATCAGTTTTCTCAGCTTAGTCATCTATTTCCTTTGCTTTGCTCTTCTACACTGAGAAAAAACACTTATTTGTTATTCAGATCCCTTTAAGCTCAGAAATTGGGAGAAAACTCTCAGTCCCCCTCACTCATATACCTTCTGAACCGAAAGAGCATGTATTGACCTCTGGCAGAGAAAGGAAGGATTCAAAGGGAGGACAGGGTTCCTGCAGAGTGCCCACTCCCCTGGTGTTACAGATTGAATGGTGTCCCCAGAACAAATCCCCTCTACGCCTGTGGTTATCATCCCACTTGGGAACAGGTTAATGAGACAGGATTAGAACATATCTGAAATCATTTTTTGTGAGATGGAGGCGATTAGATAAGCAAGCAAGAGACTAGGAACTGGAGGAAGCGAGATGCCAAGCCATATGGAGCATTCCATGGAAACGGGAAACAGAAGCTGAAGAGCACAGGACCCTCCTTCCAAGCAGGCAGAGAGGGAAAGCCTGCCCTCCCCTAGAGCCAGTGTCCCGAATGTGGGACTTCAAGTCTTCTAACCTGTGAGAAGATAAATAGCTGTTTGTGACAGCTCCCCACCTATGGTATGTCTGTGGAAGCAGTACTAGACAGCCAAGACACTAGTAAGTCAAGAGCTGATGACAGCTGGTAGCAGCTCAGATGTTATGGAAGGTTCTGCAGTATTTAGGCCACTCCCACCTAAACGCTGTTTGCAAAAACTCCACGTGCGGGTGCATGAGCAAACACCTACCAAGAATCTTATCACCTAGGCTACCCCCATTTGCATGAAATGGCTGAAGAACACAGAGGCCCTTACAAAACACAGCTCCTTTGTGCTCTTTCTTCTGACCCTGCAGTAAGTATGGCTGGGGACCTGCTCATAAGAGACCAGGGAATCCTGGGGCTGTTCACTTGATTTGGCTTAATGGAAATAGCCAACACATTCTAAAACCTTCCTATCAAAAGAATCATGGCAAGCTTCCAATTCCATGCAAATGAGGCCAACATTTCTCCCTGAGAAATCTGGGTAGTGCCCTCTTGATTCTAGTGCAAGAAGACAAAGAATACAGACTTCGGAGAACCAGATCTACATTATAAGCCACCACGTAAACAAAATATTCTCTAGACCTATACATGCAAACTTCAGAGATATTGCAGCTCAGTTCCAGATCATGGAAATAAAGCTCATGTTGCAATAAGATGAGCCACACAACTTTTTGGGTTTCCCACTACATAAAAGTCATGCTTAAGGGAATAAGTGATCCAAATCGGTGGTGAGGAGGGTGTAGGAGGCCTGGTAGGCGTGATCAAGGGTAATGTAACCAAGAGGAATTACTGAAACCCAAATGAAGACTGAGCATGATAGTGGGACAAG
>NW_022103951.1:5857922-5881183 GCF_000313985.2 Echinops telfairi
GATGAGGGCAATGAATGTACAAATGTGCCTTACTCAACGGGTGGATGTATGGATTGTGATAAGAGTTGTATGAGCCCCTAATAAAACGATAGAAAAAAGTCATGCTTATATATACAGTAGTCTACGAAGTGAACGGGAGGAGCACAAGTGGTGTACTGGTTACGCATTGGCCTGCAATCTGCATGGTCGGCAGTTCGGAAAGCACAAGAGGAAGACTGGGCTTTCTACTCCTGTCAACAGTTCCAGTCTCCAAAACCCGCATGAGTCAGCACCGACTCGATGGCAGCGACTTCAGGTTTGTTTGTTAAGTGTACCCTATGTAACATTATACCAATGTTTAGATCCTGTTCGAATGACCAAACTGTGACACGGAGACACAAAGTGAGCACATGTCGTTGGGGTTGGACTTGCTTGATGGAAGGTTGCCACAAACCTTCGATTTGTGAGAAAGTATCATCTGTGGGGTGCAATAAGGCGAGGGAAAAGAAAATGAAGTAAGCCTGTATATTCTTTCAACCTAGCACATCATGGCCTGTTTTCTCCTTGGGTGGTACTTAAAAGCCACCTTTGGAAGGTCTGTGGTTGAATGTCACCTCTAATCAGACTATTTTTAGTCCTTGTTGATTTTCCAGGCTACAAACTTCAATTTGGTTTCCAGACTCCTCGGTTTATTTACCGTACTGAGAAATTTCATTTTTCTCACTCACACTGCATGGGTATTAAACTCTTAGGCAGCTAGACCTGAGAATCTAAATCAGCTTGCAAAGCCTATTGTTATTCTCATTTAAAAAAAATGGAAACCACGTTAGCTAAGTCATGGTCTGTAGATCCCATAGCCCTCATGTTTTCACACGAATTGTGTGACACTCGGCTTTTCAGATCCTCAGACCCAGAGCCAGTCAAGCATGGGATTAACTGGGTCTGTTTGACATACTGAAAAGACAATAAGAGCTGATATTTCTCATTCTTCTGGAAAACTCCCACCTAAATATAGGGAAAGAAAACTGTCAGAATTGTTTTCTCTGTTCATTTTTTATGATCATCTTATAAGTAATAATTGTTGGTTGGCATCATCTTAAGCAAAAAGGACGAGCAGTTGATTTTTGAGGGATTAAAAACCTCTTAACTCATCGATCTCAATCATGGGTAACCAGATGACACAAAGAACACCCTCCCCGCCACTTTGTCTGGAATGAAATCAATTTTACGAAACTGCCAGACAGTCTAATGGAAGGGAACTCTTAAACTATTCACATATAAATGAATTTATACGAATTACACTTATCAGTCTTATACTTTTTAAAAATTCATATTAAATTTTAGCATGACTCCTTGAAAGCAGGGCACTACAATGAATCTGCCAATATGATAGTTTAACTCATAAAAATAGCTTTCCTATTTGGATTATTTGTATCCTAGCAGATAATTATATGTAAAGCTTGTAGCAGACTTAATGTCATTAACGTTCTTTGATTTTCCCCCCTGCCTCATAATTCACCAATGCTAACATTATGAAGAAAAGGCCATGTGTGGTTATATCCTGTGATGCTCCTTTCTGAGTGTCCCTGAGACATCCAAGACCCAAGAATGATGGTGTCCAAGTTTCAAGCACCACTCAGTCCCAAGAGTGCTTGATAAGCTCTCAATCCATTCTCCCAACATTGATGTATCACAATGTTCTTCTACAAATGAGGAAACCATCAAAACGTGTCTATTGAAACTGCATTAGTCAAAAAGCTTAGCTACAAATCCAGGTCTCTAACTTCTGCTCATTTAATATCAAGTACCTAGGAAAGATCCACAAGACGTTTTCCTGCGAGAGAACAAGGCCCCATGTGGCCAACTTAAAGGCAGCTATGCCATCGTGAAATTTCCTGACAGGTCTCTCAACCACAATTTGGAGAAAGGTCTTCCCTGGTTACATCACTACTTGCTTTTACAGTGGTGGAGTGGCTTTGTGAGCCTCTTTGCCCTGTCACCTCTGTGACAAGGGACAGCACTCTGCAGGTACCTTGCCAGAGGTGGGAGGCCTAGAATATTTAGAGCAAAACAGTGAGCTCATCCCAAGACTTGACTTTATCTACATGTTTGCTCTAGTCTCAATCAGCGGCTTTCAAACTTGTCAACGTATCAGAATTGCTTGGAGGCCTTGTGGAAGCACAGCTCACTGGGATGGGTCCCCAGAGTGTCTGCGGTAGAGCCCCAGAATCACCAGTTGCCTGGTGGTGGTTGATGTTGCAGATTGGGGGGCACACTTGGAGAACTTTGGCTTTAAACCCAAGGTGCTCACCAGTCCTTCTGGATGCCTCTGATGCCCAGAAAGCTCACTCATTCAGGGTCTCCCCTCCCATCCCCACCGAAAGCAAAAGGAGAGGGTTTCAAAATGAACCTCGTGAAGCCCCCTCATACGAAGCCCCTTCATACAACGATGATACTCTCACTAGGCCTCGCCAGTTGATTTCGATGTCAACCTTCTTCACCAAAGGCCCAGGATCAAATTTACTTTGCTTTGTTTGGCTTGGGAAACACTTTCCTTACTTCGGCCCTTTGGGGTCTAAGTTTTCAGTTCAGCAGACCTCAGCTTTAAAAGACCCCAGCTTTAAAGAGTTCCTTGCTTCGAGGTGACCTGCAAGAGAGGTTTGATGTGAGAGACTGAGCTACTGGAGGAGAAGGAAACAAAAATGGGCGCCATGCCAGGAAGACCGCCAAAGTGGGGAAGAAGGAAAAAGCGAAATCCAAGGCCGTTATTTTCGACTCCAGCTGATACCACACCCTAAGAGGAGGAGGAAGAGGATAAATGCATCCCCGAACTCCTAAAAAATCTGAGCTCCAGACTTCAGGATGGCTCCCTCATCTAGGGAAGCAACAATCAAGACACTGTAAACACAGGATTCAAAAGCCACTTCCCACCTCAGCCCTGGTTGCCCTCCCACCTTCCCGGAGGAGGTAAGAGAAGCAATCGTTCTATTCCTGGATGTTCAAACCACAGTGTGTGGTCAAGGGCAAGTGTGGCTCTAGACCTGGGTTTCTGAGGATGAAACCCAATTTCTTTCCTTCTCTACCCAGAAGCCTCTCCTCCAAAAGAAGGGAAGCCACTGCATCTTTGGCACAAGCAGTGGGTCCAGGTAAAGGCTGAGCAACACAGACTCAAAGAAATAAGAAGCGAGAGCTCACAACCCTGGCCACCAGCTGCAGCCGTGACTTCCCTTCGGATTCTGCCCTGAGGCTGAGGGTGCTTGGCTACGTTCAGAGAAGCCAGGATCAACAGAGCACTTTCGTGCTGACCAAATTAGGCAATAGAGGGAAAAGATAACCCATAATGCTTTGGAGTGTTTCATAATGGGGAAGACCAACTGCACCTTCATTTGGATAGGAAGCTAAAAAACAAATCCTCATGTTGTGGCCTTCTGAACTGATCTCCATTCGTCAACTACCTCCTCCAAGCCCCTGTGCACTCGCAGCTAGCATGCTCTGCTACAATGCATCCTTCCTCGTGTTCCCCTGCCTGACATTTACAAATGGCTTCCCACGACCCGAGAACAAGTCATTGCATGCCCTGTAAGGTCATGAGGCCCGGCCCCCTTGCCTTCCTCTTCCCTTCCAATTCCTTTCAACCTGAGCGCCAATCACACTGGGCTTCTGGGGTTTCCTCAAAGGCACCAGCTGGAGAGAGCCTGGGCTCATGCAGCTCTTTCCGCCTGGGTTAAAATTGGAGACACTGAGACGTTAGACCCATAATCTGTGGGGGACAAATTATATGCCTGGATTGGTTTGGGCAAGTCACATAATTTCCTTGACCTTCGCTTCCTCGGATGTAGGGCAAAGACAGAAATAAACCACAATGGCCGACATCACAGAGTTAGACCAAGGGACGATGGAGAAAACAAATGCTTTGCTAAAGGAATAAAATTAGTATCCAGAAGCGCCTGGGCCTTGAGAGGGTGACGATATGAATTTAGAATAGATCATGGGTAGTCCAAATAGCTCAATTTGGAACTTAATCAAATGGTCACTATAGGAAGTCCTCTGTCCAGTCACATAGGCAAACTTGTGGGTAAACCAGCACGTGTGTGTGTGTGTGTGTGACACAAATATCAGTTTCTGAACTTAACAGATCATGAAAATAAAATTCCCTTCTCGTTTTATCAATTAAAAGGTGCATGGATGGTTTAAAGAGTACCTCCATGTGCAAATATCAACACCAATGAGGCTTTGCAGACAAACATGCATATAATTGATTTTCCTGTTATGGGTAGTGTCTTTTTACATGGAATGTTCTCTTGACACTTTAAAGCAAATAGTCCATCATTACTAATTCATTAAGCATTTACATAGATGCTATTAATCATGATGAACTAATGTGGTATTAATGGGTAGGTTATTAATCTGCAATTACATGCAGATTTCCTTCAAGTTTCCCAATTTTTTGGAGGACGAAAGCAAAGGAAGATGAAATGAGCAAATCTCTCAGGAATGAAAGGGGAAGAAATCTGTCTCCCTGTACCCCACCCATACTAAATTATTATGTCTTTCTTTGGCCTGAGAACTCTTTGCATTTTCTCAATGCAATGACATTGGTAAAATATGCGTTTTCATCAAAATGATCGTGTGGATGGCGAGTTAAAGCCACCACACGCCACGAGGGAGGAACGTCATCAGGGACGTGAGCAGAGTGCTTCCTCCAGCCTGGCTGCGCGACTTAGGGTGTGTGGATCAACTGGGTGGGCATCACCGGAGACCTTGCCGGGCCCTTTCTCACACTGGCTGAATCAGAACCGGCAGTTTAGCAAGATTGCCAGGTGATTCGTACTCACGTTAAAAACTATGGGAAACTGTTCTGCCAGCTGGCAGTGAGTGGAAGAAGGACATGTGTATTTCGGGGGTGGGGTGGGGGGCGGGTGTTACTGCCACACCATTGTAGGTTAACCCCTCGCTGTGCTGAGGCAGGGACCCCCGTGAGTATCATGGAAATAGTTGAAAGCACGCTTACTGGGTAAATGTGACCTGCAGCTGGGGCAGGGTGGGTGGGTGAGAGGCGCCTGGACTACCTGAAATATGATTTGCATACCCTCATTTCACCAATTCAAAGATACACACACACACACACACACACACACACAATCTTAGCATTTCTAAAATCGGTCTCCTGCTTAAGACTACTGTCAGCCAAGCACAGGCACTACGGAATAGCCTGCCCAGGGGTGAATCTGATCACAGTATTTCTACAGTGGGCGCTTCCACGGAATTAGGTGCCTGGCTGGGAAACAGCCTTTTTCAAAATCTTGAGGAAAATTTCACTACGACTAGGCAATGAAAGGAAAACTTGCTGCGTATCCAAAAGGGCTGCCTTAGAAGGGGACAAAGATAAAATAAAAAACTCAAGACAATTCCGGGAATACAGTCTCAAGAAATGCTGACTCACTTCTGTTCTTTCTGAGAAAGAAAAAGAGAACAATACTGTGGGGGAAACGTAGACATGAACAATTGCAAATACAGGAGAATGGGAAGGTGCCCCAGTGGCACAGAGGGTTAAGCATTGAGCTATCAACCAAAAGGTTAGCGCTTTGAACCCACCAGTGGCTCCATGGACAAAGATGAGACCCTCTTCTTCCATGAAGATGTATAGCCTCAGAAACCTCAAGGGACAGTTCTACCCTGCCCCACGGGGTCACCATGAGTTGGAATCTACTTGAAAGCATTGGGTTTGGGTTTGGGGGTAGGGGAGGAAGTCTTAGACTATTTAGCCCATCTTTTTTTTTTTTTAAACTTTCCTTATTCTTCTTGATGAAGGCAAAGGATAATATACGATACAAAACGAACATCTAGATCTAAAAGAACTCATTTCAATGACTATAAAATAAAAATCCTAAGTGGTAAGAAAGCCTGGTCCCATAGCTCAACCTTAATATCCATGACATAAGGGTGCATCTCACAGTTGATAGCATTTCTGGCTCAATGAAATATGATGCTCGTTTTGTGATGGCTTCAGAAGATTTTGCAGTTTTTTGCATGTGGCTTTGGCTTAATTTTAAGTCAAATAAATAGAACCAACAAAATGTCATATAACTAAACAGTTAACCACTTCAGAAGAGCCAGTATTTTTTTTTCATTCTGGAAATAATAAATATGTCAGGAATATTGAAGCTGTGTTTGGATTTCAATAAAAGAAACCACTCTAAAAATTATTCCAAATGATTCCCAAAGGGTTTGAAAGAGAACTGAACCTCCGGGTGAGATGAGACATTTTCATTCCTGAAGATTGGGTTTCGCCTCCAGGTCTCAAGCGAGGGTGGAAAGGCAAGCGGGAGGCCTGTGGTGAGAGCGGCTTCGTGGGCGTCCTGAGACACAGTGGGCTGTGCAGCCTGCAGCCCGCAGCCAGAACCACAATTGCCTCCTTTCCTCACCCAGCTCTTCCTACGCGTCCCCACCAGACAGTGTTTCATTCTGGCCATGATCTGCAGCTCTGAAACCCCAACTTCCTCTGCCACAGCCCAGAGGTTCCAGACTGACAGCAATACCACTGACCTCAATTAAAATTAACTAGAATTCTAGGTCTTCTTCTACTTTCCCTGGTGTGTCTCCAGATCAGTATGTGTATCAGCTGGGGGTGGGGTGAGGGGGTAGGACGTGTGTGTGTGTGTGTGTGTGTGTGTGTGTGTGTGTGTGTGTGTGTAAACTCTCTTTCCTACCTTATTCTGGGAATTTAGCAAACCATTGGGGAAGGTAAATTGAGAAAAATCTATGTTAGCTAGGGCATCACTTGACCTTATTTAATGTCAACTAGCAAGTATACTGCCATGTGGTTATTTTAAACGGATCTCCTTTCCAAAAATCTTCCCAATCGACGGCAGCCACCATTGTCTGCAGCTTAGTCCATCTGGACTTCACCTTGAAGGCTGGAGTGAGATGCCATCGGGTCCATTTGCAACTCATAGTGACCCCATGTGCCAGAGGAGCACAGCTGCGAGGGTTTCCTAGTTCCCTAGGCTATAGGGAACATTTCCAACAACCAAAGACATTTTTTAAAAGACAGTATTAATAAAGATACTGATAATAAAAGGCAACAATACTTAAAAAAAAACTTTAAAAGGGGGGAATTTCACGTATAACAGAGCCAATTGACAAGTCATTGGAACGGCACCCCCTCACAACTCAGAGACTACCTGTGGGACTTTTGAGTTCTTGAGATGGGGCTAGTTCAAATGGCGATGGATTGCAGAGAAAAATAACCACCGGGTCTCAAAGAGTTCATTGGGGGGGTGTGAAATGTAGAATATTTAATTAATTTTTCATATTGAGTACATGTTGAAATTATACTTTATTTAGACATATTGGGTTGGATAAACCTATTTCTTTTTAAATTTTCAGTGTGTCTACCAGGAAATGTACAATTATAGGTGACCACATTTGTGACTCACATGTTATTTCTGTTGGGCAACACTGGACTGGAAGGATGTGTGCGAATAGGGGCAAATTATTTCATCTCGCTAAGCCTCTGTTTTCACAACAGTGACATGGAGATAGGGTACTAAAGTTCAACATTTGAGGAGAAAATATTGAAGCTGTCGAGGATTCCACTTCATTTGAATCCACAATCAATGCCCATGGAAGCAACAGTCAAGGAATCCAATGACCCATTGCATTGTGCACATCTGCTATAATAGCCCTCTTTCAGGAGTTTAAAAAAAAAAAAGCAAAGCTGTCACCTTGAAGGCATCCACACAATGGTATTTCAATCACCGCATACACACATGCAAAAGCTGGAGAATGAATTATCGATGCCTTTGAATTATGGTGTTGGCAAGGACTATTGGCTGTGCCATAGATTGACAAGCTCTGGCTTGGAAGAAATCCAGCCAGAATGCTTCTTGGAAGCAAGGATGGCAAGGCTGCATCTAAGACACCGGAGACAGGATATCAGGAGAGAAGGAGCTCTGTGGTGTAGTGGGTTACGGAGTGGGGTATGAGTTAGGCTGCTAATACAAGGTCAGCAGTTCGAACCCACCAGCTACCCTGCAGAAGAAAGATGGAGCTTCCTGCTCCTGTGAAGAGGCACAGCCTCAGGAACGCAAAGGGAGCAATTGGGACCAACTTCATCCTGTAGGGTCACGATGAGTCTGAATCGACTTAATGGCAGTGAGTTTGCTTTGCTACCAGACCAACTCCTGGAGAGGGGTACCAAGGCTTGGTAAAGTGAGGGCCGGTGACAATGAAGAAGGCCCTCCACAAGATGGGTTGGCACAGTGGCTGCAACCATTAGGTCAAGCACAGCAACCAATCTGAGAATACCTCAGGACTGGGAAGGGTTGCATTCTGGGGGACATGGAGCTAACGCGAAGAGACCTAACAACAAAAGTCAACCAACTGAATTCTGAGCCTGACTCCATTGCCTACTAACTATGTGGCTTTGGCTCGTTATTATATTGTTTGATGCCTCTAAGTCTGCATCTACAAAGTAGGCATAACTCTTCTATCAATGAGACTGGTTGCTGGAGGTACCTGGGGGTTCACACGGTTTGCATTTGTCTATTAACTTAAAGGTTGGCCGTTGGCACCCACAGATTAAAGGCCTAGTGATCTGCTTCCATAGGGATTATAGACCAAAAAACACACACACCAAAACAACCATGAAACTCAATTCTACTCTGTAACCCTGAATTTGTTTGTTTGTTCGTTCGTGGGAGGGGAGGGTGGGGGCTCGGCTGAACATCAGGGAGAAATGGAGATTTTGCTAGATGCTAAAGATGTTTGGCCCATCCACGGCCCCATGCTTTAGTTGAACACGTCTCACCGAGTTGATGGTGAAAAAGCAGCTAAAGCCACCTAATCAGGAAGGTTGAAAAACGCGAGAAGGAAACTCTAGATTCAGTTTTGCCATTCCTTTCTGTGCGCTACCAACTTTTTCATTTTTTTAGTATCTCGGTTTTGCCACTGACTAAGTTGGAGGGTCAGCACAACACTAGGGGGTCAGTGAAAGAGAGGACAATCCTTCACTGGGCTCAAACATAACAATGATGAGAACGGCCCAGGCACTGTTTGGTTCTGTTGTCGCCATGAGTTCGAGCTGCCTCCGAAGGACCTAACATCCATCCACTAGGAAGTCTGTAAAGGTAAGTGATGGACCCCTTTCGCTGCAGCACACATTCCAAGGCCCAGGAAAGCAGTCATTGACGTCTGTTATTAAAACTGGATGACCCTTGGAAGTTCTTGCAAACATCCTGTGTTCTCAGCTCCAATATGATTCCAGCTTTTGGTAACCAATAGCAGCAACAGGTGGCTACTTGGAGGCGCTTCAGGAATCCTCACCACCAAGCTCATGTGACTCTGCCTCCAAAGTGTGGCCTCTCCACCCAGTCAGGAATGTTCTTCCCTTTCCCAAGTCGTCCTCTGTCGGAAGTGATGTTTTCAAAAATCGGAGGCCCTTGGGAACAACTGCGAAGTCAACTGCACTCATACCCATGCTCCTGGGCGTGGGCAGGTTCAAGAGTGTCATTTCGGGCGTGTGTGTCTTTCTCGAGATGCACACATCCTGTGTCATTAGCTGTGCCAGAGAACTTATATTTAACCCAAAGAACCTATATTTATTGACAATCTTCTAAAGTAAGATGTTTCATTCCTCCTACAGCCTCTAAGCCAACATGCCCCCTATCTGTCTGGTCGCTCCTGTCTCCTCTCTCACCAACAGCCCTGCTCATACCCTCCTTCCTGCCAACAAAGTCACCTGACCTGCATTCATTTGGTCTTTTTGCAACTTAACTCCCAGCACCGACACAATTTCAGTGTCCTCCTGCCCTGCACCCCACCCCCCACCCTCCATGGCAAATGGAACCAAGAGTCCATGTCTGCAAGTTTAGACGAGTAACTTCTTTTATCTACCACTCAGGACCAGAAGGCTTCCAAAAGTTCATGGGAAGAACTCTCTGTTCATTCAATTTCTCCATGAACTTTTTGAAGCCCCCTGCCGCCGTGTACTTATAATTAAAGACTCTAATTACTGTTTTCAATCACTTTCACCATTAGTAAATACTTTTAACTGTACCATGGCAACAGCCGTAGCTTCTCTAGAGAAACACTGACCTTTCAGGTTCACTAACTGCCTGCTTTCATAATAGGCACGTGGCCAGACTTAGTAATTTCATCAATAAATACTTTGAGTCTGTAGCTTAGGCAATTTCATAAAACCTCTATCTCAAGGGTGGGCACTAGCACATGTCTCTGAAAACAAAGTTCTGATTTCATCAACCATCCTTATAGAAATATTAAATTCGAGTAATATGCTCATTACCCACGGATTCCCAACTGTAGACTCTTCAAACATTTTGGTAATCTTTGGACTCCTGAACCCATGGGGCCTGGTAATAACTAACTCTACTCAAAACAGCTGATTGAAGTTGTATCAAAAAGCCAGATAGATTTAAGTAAATGCTCAGAAAGCATTTTGTGAGCTTTCTAAGCCTGCCCAACTATCTTTACATATGCAGGGATTCTTAATCCTGTGTGTGCCTGTTGGAATCTATGGACCATTCTCTGAATAATTTGTATATATGCATGACAGTCGTTCAGGTGTTTACCAAGGAACCCAATTATACTGAAATACAGTGGGGGGGGTGTCTTTTAACGTGTGATGTCTTAATACAAGGTAACTTTAAAAAGTTCCTGTGAAAATTCTGTTTTCTTTTCCTTACATTTTTCCACGAACATTTTGAAGCCCCCTCTTAAGTGTGCTGCATTACAAACTCATTAAATCACAGGATGTAACACTGGATCTAACAACTCCTACAGTTCTGAAGCAGAGATGAACACAGGCAGCATTTCCAGGTAGTGGTAACATCTATCAGAAGATCAAACCAAACCAAACTCACTGCCATAGAGTCAATGCTTACTCATAGCGATCTCCTCTGGGTTTACAAGACTCTGTTTACAGGAGCAGAAAACCCCGTCTTTCTCCCACAGAGCTGCTGGAAGTTTCAAACTGCTGACCCTGTGGATCACAGACCAACATGTAACCACTACACCACCAGGACTCCTTTATAACATGACAGAAGTGCTCAAAGACCAAATGTGGCTAGGGGCTACTGTATTAAATGGACACAGCGACTCAAGACTCTTAATTATAATACCTACTGGTGAATTTTGTGATATGAATATTTTTATTTTCATTAGGGTAGTCTTGGAAGCCTTATTCATCTCTGATCTCTGTATCTCTAGGATCTAACTCAATGTCTCTTATTGAATAGAATCAGGGAGTATGAATTCTGGTTGCTGTTGGCAACAATCTTATGACAAAACAGACACAAAAAGAAACATGTTATAGTGGATGTTGGAGTACAGAGAAAGAGAGAAATGTGATCTTTAATAACATGGTTCAGCTGCTAAATCAACCTTTGCCTGAAATCCACATAATCACTAGATTTTTTTTTGCTTACATGAGCCAGCAAATTACCTTAAAAGTTTAAGCCAATTTGATTTTGGGTTTCTGTTACTTGGGACTGGATCAAAGTATTTGATTGGGGGGGGGGAGGGCGAGTGTAGATTCTCTTTAAATAGTCTTGAATTCACAGAGTAATTAGTACAAGCAAAATGCTGTGCATTTCAATCACATGGAAGCAAGTGCACTTCCCGATATTAAAAAGCAGACCACTCAGAATACATGAAAGGAATCGAGCTGATTCTTGTCAAGATTATCTAACTTATTTGTAGTAATGACAGAAGTACAATCTGGAGCTACAGGAGGAGATCATATCTTCCCATTGAATGCTTGGAGCAGATACGAGTCAAAAAGTCAGAGAGAGAGGGAAAAACAAACGTGCTGACTGTCCGCACTATGGGAACACAGTTGTAACTCACAAGGGCCATTCTTCATTGCTTCTTGAGTTCCTTTCCCTATTTAGAAAGAGATTACATATTAGAGATGCACTCACATTTTCCGCTGAGCCTTCAGGAGGAAATTCATTTCTCTATTTGAAGTCAAGTCCAGGTTGCACAGTGGTGAATGCATGTGGTTGCTAACCAAAAGGTCAGCAATTCAAACCCACTGGCTGTGCCACGGGAGAAAGATGAGGCAGTTTCCTTCCATGGAGACGATAGCCTTGGACACCCAATGGATGGCACACTGCTCTGCGCTGTCTTACTGCCTTGCTACGAGTCAGAAGCAACAGGATGGAGAGGAGGAGATTTGAAGTGAGTGGCTCCAAAGTGTCAATTGCGCTTTGTATCTTGTTTAATGGACAACTTCCTTCCCCTCCTTCACACTCCACTATCTCCACCCATGCTCAAATGACCTATGGGATTGGGAAAACTATCAACAACAAAAATAAAAACTTTTTCCAAGAAAATCATTTCACTTAACGTTTAATAGTATTCAATACAGTCCCAAATAGGCATGCAGAAGTGCAGTGTAGTAAGTGACTAGGTGTGGCCCTTCTAGCCAGTCTCTGAAACTCCCGCCAAAGGACATCTTCCTGATGGGTGGGTGTAAAAGAGGTGGGGGGAAAGATGCTAACAGGATTATAAGATTTAGTTGTGCGTGATTGTGAACAGAGCTCATTTTGATTGCAAACACTTGGCATGCTCACAAAGCGATTGGTCAATCTTGCCATCCTGATGGAGTATAAAATGAACCATCTCAGCAGCAGAAGGGAGGGTGGGGATCTCACTGCCATCAAGAAAGAAGAGCCAGGCATGGAGTGTGTCCTTTGGACCACGGGATTCAGGACACAGAAAGCTGTTACAGGAGAGTGGAGGCACAGGCACAGCAGCAGAGTGAAAGGCAGAGCACAAGACAAAGAGGACTGAGTGCCTTCTTGCGGAGGCATCCACTAGCGTGGAGTGCCCTTAAGGACATTGAATGGGAATGCTGGGCGACGTTTGTAACATTGTGTGCGCAATGCAGAGGCCAAGGACCAGAGAAGAGGCTGTTCTACCAAAGAACTATGCCCTGAACATGTCTGATCCGGAATTGTAATCTGTTCACTTTCCTAATAAACCACGGAATTGGGAGTATTGACTGAGAAGTCCGTGTAGCTGCTGCAACGACTTTTCAAACACAGCATAGCTGCAAAGAGTGCCTTGGCAGGGACGGTAAGTAGCAGTATTGGTCACAGAAGAAAGAGCGTGGAGTCCTGTCTGGCCTCTGCCTCACAGGGATCAACTTTAATGATAACGTGATTCTCGCATTCGCTTGTGTAATCAGGGGTCAGACGTTGCCCTCCACTCTTTTTACAAGGACTGGGGTAACATTTGTATAATGCATAAAGTTAGTGCTTCCTGTATTAACCACATGAAAAGGAGCCAACATGGTAATCACTGAAGCTATGGGCACTATAGCAAAGTGTGGTGAAGAAAGTGAGATGGTGGCCAGTGATCTAAAAGAGTAACATCTGGAGTCTTAAAGGCTTGCATTAAAACAAGCAGTCAGCTAAATGAGGTGTTGACTGAACCCACACAGAAGCAGGCCAACCTGTGTGATCCAAGAACTATAAATAATAAAAACCAAACCCAGAGCTTAAATTTTTTTTTCTTTTTAGTGCCCGAGGCCCTGCCCCCGCCCCTGCCCGCACCCCTAGAGCTTAAATTCTGAACACCCATTTTCAGAAGGCTGGGGATGACAGTGGAAATCCAATACCCATTCACAGGATCCTCCATTTGGATTAAGCTTCAGGTGAATCCTCTCTGACTAGGGACCAGAGATGCGAAAGGCCCTGTTACCAGACAGAGTGCATTGCAAGGCACATTGCTGCAATTAGTCACAGTTAGATCAAAGTGTGACACCTTGTCATCGATCTCTCACTTGAATCAATGTGCAATTGTTCCATTTTTTAATATCTTCTGCTTTGAGATTTTCCTTTGTTTCATTGTTGTTTGTGTTCAGTCTTGATTTTATACGATTCTCTGTATAAGTAGGTTTACCCAGATTAGGTAAACCTACAGAGACAACAACTGGATCAATCGACTTACAGGAACATGAGCAAGGGGAAGGTGGCAGGAAATAAGGAGCTAACAACTAGTGAAGGAAGAAGAAATGTCCTAGAATTGATTGTGGTGATGGTTATCCAATTCTTATGAATGCAATCTATTGAAATGTATGGTATATGATTTGCTTGTCTGTGAAATTGTTAAAAATAAACAAACTACTTTTTAAAAAAAAGAGCTGGCATGGTCTGGGAAATATAGGAACCTGCTCTAAGTGGGTATACCCATAGGAGAGTCACTCAAAATTCTGCGTATTCATTCAGAATAAAATGGCCACCACTGTGTGTGGATGATTGGTCCTTAGTACTTCCCCACCCCACCCTCAGTTTTACTAGTCTGATATTATTTGTGGTAACTTAATAGAAGCAAGGCTCAATCTGGTACATCATTGGATACACATAATATAGGGAAATGACACAATTCACTATGTCTTCACTAACTTGAGCTTCCTAAGCATCAAATGACTTCACAAGAGCTGAACTGGAGTTTTCAGCTTTCTATTATCCTTGAAAGATGGTCTTCCTAGGAACACTGATGATAGGAAAAAATGAGATTATAGAGGGAGTTATTTAATTATGGGAACCATCTGAATCTCTGCCAGCAGGTATTTACAAATAAATAATCCATCCATGAGTCACAATCATCAATTGTCTGCTCACTAATGCATAGTCCTTACTTCATCTTATCATTCTGCTGGTACTGTTTGTGCTTGAAAATAATAAAATACTGTATTTCTTCACAAACTAGTGGCAGAGTGCTATTTCATAATAGAGATGATCTGGTCCTCCCTTGAGTCATCTGTCTGCTCTTTGACACAAGTGTTCTATCTTACTCATTTCCCCCATGTTTCCTAAGTATTAATGACACTAAATTTTCATATGCTTGTTCATAAACACTGACTACATGCTGTGTCATCTCCATGATCCCATGAAGGCAAATCTGGGGTTGTAGGGTGGAAATGTGAAGACATTCAAACACATGAGTATATTTAGCCTTTAAAAAAAAAGTAAATCCTGCTTCTTGAAGAGAACAAGAAATAATTTTATTTTCCAAGCAAACATTTGAGTTCTCCATGCCATTTAAAGAAAAACTTCACAAAGCCAGGTTGCTGACTTCAATAGAGGGCAATTTTTCATCAGCCAGGTCTGTCAAATCCATTTTCTTTCAAATATTGGACAACCAGATCTGTGTGTTCTCTATCAGCCATAAGAAAATGGTATTCTCTTGATTGGTAGTATTGGGTTTTATTTTGGGATGTTCTTTTCATCAAGGGCAGGGGAAAATATCTAGACAGTATTCAATATTGTTGAAAGCACATGACATTTACAAAGGATAAGACCAAAATAAAACAAAGCGTTTGGCAGACATCATTTCAGGAACCTTATAACTAACTCTGGGACAAACACAGTGAGAGCTGCTCTGTTCCAGGAACTAAACTGGACCCTTTATAAAGGGCAAGTCCTTCGGGTCTCATAAAAATTCGAAGAGATGAGTCTTCTTATTTCCAGTGTAAAGATAAGAAAACTAAGCTATGTAGAATCAGTCATTGACCTGGGGGACATAAAGGGAGCCGAGATTCAAATCCAGCTTTTTTGTGGCTTCACAACTCATGACCCGAGTAGCATATAACAAGGGGGAAACTAAAATAACCTAAATGGCAATATAAGAATTGATTAACCTCGCCCATCACGCACCACATGTTCATGGGGAATCTGGTGCTAAATCATTCGTAGACAATCTGCTTCTGGGTCGGGGTTTCGTAAAAAGCAGAGCAACTCCCTCACTGCAATCTATTGAAAGTCAGCCCTCGACACAAAGGTCTATTAAGAGAGAGAGAGAAAGAGAGAGAGAGAATTGATTAAATATTGTAAGATAGGTAGGACCGACGGTTCCAGGGAACATGAAGGGGAGGTGGGTGAAAGGAAGGGAGGAAGTAACAAACCCAGGGACAAGGGAACAACAGGTGATTTCAAATCGATGGTGAGGAGAGCATAGAACGCCTAGTGGAGTTTGATCAAGTGCAATGTAGCCGAGAGGAATTACTGAGAGCCAAATGAAGGTCAAACATGATCATGGGACAGGAAGAAAGTAAGAGGAAATAGAGAAAAGAACTAGGAGGCAAAATAAATTTCTAGAGGTATAAATATAGGCATGTAAATATATTTATATATAACTATAGAGAAATAGGTCTATGTACATATATTTATATGTTAGTATTAAGGTAGCAGATGGACATTGGGCCTCCACTCAAGTACTCCCTCAATGCAAGAGCACTTTGTTCTAATAATCTGGCATTCTATGATGTTAACCCTCCTGATACGATCACTGTAGACAAAATGGGTGCATAAGAAAATATGGTGAAGATAGCTGATGGTGCCAGGCATGTGGGGTCTTAAAGGCTTGAAGATAAACAAGCAGCCATCTAGCAGGGAAGCAACTAAGCCCACATGGAGGAAGCACACCAGCCTGTGTGATCACAAGGTGTCAACAGGATCAGGTGTCAGGCATCAGAAGACCCCAAACAACCATTTTAATGTGAACGATAGGATGGGGGGGTGGGGCGGAGTGGAGACCCAAAGCCCACCTGTAGACAACTGGATATCCCCTCACGGTAGGGTCACAGGAAGGGATAAGCCAGCCATGGTTCAGTATAGCACTAAGGAAACCTACAACATTCCTCTGGTTCTTTAATGCTTCCTCCCCTCCACTATCATGACCCCAGTTCTACCTCACGAATCCTGATAGACTGGAGCATGTACACTGGTACAGATAAGAGCTCTTGACACAGAATCCAGCATAGACAAACCCCTCAGGAATAGTAATGGGAGTAGTGATACCATGAGGGTAAGGGGCTGGTGGGAGGAGAAGGGGCTGAAAGGGGAAGCCAATCGCAATGATCAACGTATAACCCCTACCCCCAACCCTGAGGGGGACGAACAACAGAAACATGGGTTAAGGGACACTGCAGATGGTGTAAGATATGAAAGTAATAATTTATAATTTATCAAGGGGTCAAGAAGGTAGAAAGGTGGGGGAGGGAGGGGAAAAAAAGAGGAGCTGATACCAAGGAGTCAAGTAGAAAGAACATGTTTTGAAAATGATGACCATATATGTACAAATGTGCTTGACACAATGAATATGTGGGTTGTTATAAGAGCTGTAAGAGGCCCCAGTGAAATGATTTACTAAAAAAAAGAATTGATTAACTATAATATATCCATACCCAGGAATCATGCCAAATAATTATACAACATCCATCTTTATTGATATGAAAAGATGTTCATAATATGTTATATAAAATGATCAAATTATGAAATAGATGATCTGATCTCTTTAGATATATATAGAGATCATTTTATATGGATACTTGCATTTTAAAGCTTTACTTTACACCAGACATCATGGGTTGGCAAACTTTTTCCAGAGTACCGTACTTACTCGAGTATAAGCAAACCCAAATATCCGCTGAGGCATCTAATTTTACCACAAAAACTACTTAAGAAATGTGCTGAAACACAGCCTATACTCGAGTATATACGGTATATATATATTTTAGGCTTTATACACCATAAGGTCACTGTCCTGAGTATTGAACCCTGCTAATTATAGTGGCAGATTTAACATGACCATATACAATACATAAATGAATGGATGTGGCTGTGTTCCAATAAAACTTTATTTACAAAAACAAGCAATGAATTTGATCTGGCTCACAGGCCATAATTTCCTGACCTCTAGTGTATACCACACACACACACACACACACACACACACACACACACACACGGAGTTGATGCGGAAAAGTTATTTCACAAAGCAAGAAAACATAAAGACACAGAAATACACTTTCTGAGGAGTTACTTGGCTATAACTTAAACAAAAACTTCTCACTGGCATTGAGTCACTTCTGACTCATAGCAGTCCTGTGTATGTATCAAATATTCAACTGAATACTCTTTTAACCCATCAGTTCCTTTTCTGGAAAATTATTCTAAGGATACTTTTATAAAAGTGCCCCCAAATGTGTACCACAATGATCTTTAAAATAAGGAAAGATAATCTACCAATATAAAACATGACTATAAGGAATGCATCTTCTTTTGAAGTAGGGTACAGAGGAGAATGCAGAATTCCAGCTAGTTTCATTTTTGGTTAATGTAAGGGTATGCATATTTACCTATACACAGAAACAAATCTGGAATGACCTATATGCCCCATCGCTGTATTTGCAGCTATTTCTAAGAGGAGATTCATGGGAAACTTTCTACTTTTTACCTGTTGATATTGTTCTTTTTTATTTTTCCAATTGAGCTTGGAAATAAAAATGTTCATTTCTAAAATGAAACAGCAACAACAACAAAAAACCCTCTCTGGATCATTTACTTTTATTTCTATGGACTGTGAAGGAACCTATATGCAGAATCCTCTTCAAACAAAATTCTCTGATGATAATTTTAGTTTTTACATTAAGACATCTCCCCCACCCCCACCTCCACCCCCCAAAAATCTTTATCTTAACCACTCCATGCCATGCCCTGATGACACTTTTGGATATAACTAATGTCAAAAAATCATCTATCTAGAGACTGTCTCTTCTTTTTACCTTTCGATACATACAAGACTGTAAGGCGGAGGGTCGGTGCGCATGTGCACATGTGAGTATTTGTATGTGAGCTTGTCATTGGTAGAGTGGTCATAAGAGAAAAGAGTCTTCCCAGAGCTAACTTCGAAGTGAGCAAGAACAATACGACAAGCCCCAGGTCATCCAGAGTTCTCAAAAGACAAGGCGGTGTGAGGTCTCCTTTGCAGACCATGGAAACGCCCAGCACAATGAGCAAGAGCTGAAGTTTACTCTGCACAACACACACACGTAAATCTACTGATACAACATCGTCTTTATTAACTGTTGGTTTGCGCCCACTCACAGTCAAATGCAAGCTCTTGTCCTTCACACGAAATTGACCCTGTGATTGCACGGAGATCTGGGAAACTGGAATTCCACAGTGTTCCTTTAAATCTTCCACTGAAACGTTTCTTGTGAATTAATTCGCTATAGTTAGAAAGTGTGCAGTCCCGCTTCAAACCCCAAACTATGTTTCTCTTGTCAAATAACACTCTCTCTATAGTACATCGCCAAACCCAGGAGAAACTTACCTTTCAACTTTAGGTCCACATTATGTCTCAGCCAAGGATAAACCCCATAGCTCGGCATATCTTCAGGAATCGGATTATTGTTTATCCAGCCATCACACGAGAAACGGAAGAAATTATCACAGGGGTCCACAGACAGATTTACTTTACTCAAGATGGCAGCAGCTATTTAAAAAAAAAAAGAAAATCATAGGATTAATAATAAGCACTGAATGGTGTGTACTGTTCTTTTCCAAATTAAGTATTTCATATCAACCAGGTCCCAAGCCCTGGCTTTTCCAGTTCCCCTCAAATGACTTCCTGAATCAACTTCACTAGACTAAATGACTGCATTCTGAGTAAGGAGGTAAGAGATTAGTGGTTATTGTTATTCATTTCTGCAAGGAGTGAGACAAAACTACTAATAGAGTCAGTAAAAAGTTGCTTACAAAAGAGGAGTGCAACTATTCTTGCACCCTGCTCATCCTTCTGCAAAATGACTTTGCTCCTCTTCCCGTTAAATGACAGGGTCTAGCTCCCCTGCCTCAAACCTGGCATGGCCTTGTGACTTGCTTTGACCCATCACTATTTCTTTTGTGCCTTTCCCCCAAAGAATTCTGGGCTCTTCAATTTATTCCATGTTAAAACGGAAGTTTGGGCAAGCTCAAGGGCCTAAAATGATATTCCTGTTAAATTGTCTTTGAGTTTGGGGAGCAAAAAGGTGTCTGAAGGGACAGAATCAAGGCTGTAGGGTAGAAGAGGTAAGGTTTCCCCATGAAAGTTTCCTAGAACAACCCTTAAAAAATGAGCAGGTGTGTTGGTGCACTAAGAAGAGACTATGAGCGCACAACTTCCCCGGCCTTTTCCTCACCCATGTAGCTTTCCACTTTCTTCACACTTCTTCCGAATGAACCCTGTGGTCATATTCTGTCCTTCGAGAATGTCAAAATTACCCCCTTTGAGAGACAGTAACTGGATCAATGGTTCCATGGGGGTGGGTATGTCAGGGGAGGTTGGGGGGCGATGGGGAGCTAATAACGATGAGTACAAGAAGAAGGACAATGTTCTACAACTGACTGTGGTGATGGTTGTTCAACTCTTCACGATGTGATTGAACAATTGAATTGTGTGATATGTGAATTATATGCCAATAAAACTGTGGGGGGGAAATCACGCCGCCCCCTTCCCCCCTACCCTTGAGCTGATCTCTTGGTCTTGAAGTTGATTGGCTTAGCTGAAGCCGCTGTTTTGATTGGACCTTTCTTTGGAAGCAGGAGAAAGACCCAGCTTTCTATTCCCAGGACAAGTGACAGTCGTAGGAACCCACAGGGGCAGTTCTACCCTGCCCTTCAGGGTTGCTATGAGTCAGCATCCACTCGCTGGCGGTACGTTTTTGCTTTTGAACACCCTGACAAGACTAAGATAAATGTCTTACTGAGAGAACTTGCCTACACCCATCCACTGATTGCAGAGAGATGTTTAAAACTGCTGTGTCTGGAATAAACCTATGCATGTATGAACTTAGACCCTAACCGTAATACTTTCTGACTTATACTTTTATAAAAACCTGGAAGGTCAAGTTTGAAATTAGAATCCTTGGGTTCCTTGACAAGCCATGCAGCCCTCAGAGACCCACACAGGCCCCGGGAGGAGGAGGGGAGCCACTGAGCAGGGAATCCTGGGGTATAGACAGAGAATGCCACCACTTTCAGCCTGAATACTCCCTGACTGGGGAAGCATGAGTGCAAAATTGGAGCTCTCTAAACAAGGACTTGAAGAGCTCGGATGGCATAGTAGTTCGGAATTAGGCTGCCCACTGCAAGGCCGGCAGTTCAAAACCACCAGCAACTCTATGGGAGAACGATGGTCTCTCGACACCCGTAAAAAGTTACAGTCTCTGAAGTGCACAGGGGTAGGTCCATCCGGTCCGATGGATGGCTATGAGTCAGCATCCATCTGATGGCAGTAAGTTTTTAGAGCAAGGACCCAGAGCAGGGCCCTTCTTGCTCAGGACTAGAAGAATTGAGGACTTGTATAAGTTAATAGAAAGATGCAATAGATGGATATACTGCCTTTTTTTTCATCTTCCATAAACTCATATACAATTATAGATGCAAGACAGTGGATATGTAGAATATTTATGAATCCACAAATATGTATCTCTAGCTCGGTGGGGGGGGGGTCTTTCTCAGGACACATCTAGGTCAATTGGTGTAGCATAGTCCACAAAGGCAATATTCTACATCCTTCTTTGGTGAATAACTTGTGGGGTCTTAAAAGCTTGGGAATGGTCACATAAGATACAACTGTTGGTCTCTTCCCACCTGGAACAAAGATAAGTGAAGAAAATAAAAAAGTCAAGGAAGCAATTAACCGAGAAAATTAATAGGCCATGCAAATCACAGTCTCCAAGTAAGAAAAACAGATGGTGCCTGGCTACCACTACTAACTGCTCTGATCCAAACAATAGATGTTCCTGGACAGAGGAGGAGAAAAATGTAGAGAAAATTTCAAAATTATAAGAAAGACCAGACTCACTTGTCTGATAGATATTGGAAGAACCTTGAGACTCTGACCCTGAGACAGCCTTCAAACTTGGGACTTAACTGAACCCCAGGGACCATTGTTCAGCCAAACAGTAGAGAGTACCCATACAGTGAATGGTAACACATATGCGGAATACATTCCTCACAGAATCAAATGAGAACAAAGGGGTAGCATTTTCCCAAAAACAACGTTTAGAAGGTAGAAAAGGACCACAAAGACAGACAAATGAAAACAGCGAAGGCAGGAGGGAAGCGGGAAGAATGTTATTACATTGAGGGGATGCAACTAATGTCACAAAACAAAATGTGCATAAACTGTTAAATGGAAAATTAATAAACTTTCACTCAAACGACAATAACATGGGGGGCAGGAGGGGGAAATAGTTTCACTACAAAATTAGAAGTTTCCAAAATTCCTAATATTGAACTTCAACTCTCTTCCAATCAGTTCATTCTGGTTCAGCCTCCTGCTGAGGATTTGTATTTCCACCCCAAATATACTGAATCAGAATCCATATTGCAATATGATTCCCAGGTGGTCTGTAGAGATCTATAAAAATCACCTGGGCAGCTGATCTTTGACAAATGACCCCAAACTATCAAATGGGATAAAAAGAATGCCTCATCAACAAATGGTGTTGTATAAATAAGATCACGATGTGCATAAGAATGCAATAAGACCATATCTCTCCCCATGCACAGAAATGAATTCAAGATGAGGGAAAGACCTAAATATAAACCCTACAGCTATCAGGATCATAAATCAGAAAATTGGAACAAAATTAAGGGCCCTATTACAGGGCATACATAAACTATCAAGTATGAAAGGGACGTACACAGAGCAGAAGACAAAGTAAATGACTGAGACCTGCTAAAAACAAATTGCTTGTGTACATCAAAAGACTTCATCAAAAGAGTAAAACAAGGGCTCACGTGTTGGGGAAGAAAATCTTTTCCAAAAGATTCTTGGTAAAGGGTTTAATTACCAAAATTTATGATACTCTGCAACCCCTCAGTAAGAGAAAAACATGATCCACTTTGAAAAGTTGGCAAAACACACGAACAATTTACCAAAAAATGACACTCACGTAGCTAACAAACACATGAAAAATGCTCACAATCACTAGTCATCTTGGTGATTCAAATTAAAACTACAAAGAGATACCACCTTACACCCCAATGATAGCCCAATTAAAAACAGAAAACAACAAATGCTGGAGAAGATGTGGAGAAAATGGAATTTGAGATTCACTCACTGCCTCACTCACTCACTGCCTCACTCACACTCACTCACTGTCTCACTCACTCACTGTCTCACTCACTCCCTGCCTCACTCACTCACTCCCTGTCTCACTCATTCACTGCCTCACTCACTCTCACTGCCTCACCCTCTCACTGCCTCACTCAGTGACTCACTCTCACTCTCTCACTGCCTCACTCTCTCATTGCCTCACTCACTCCCTGCCTCATTCACTGCCTCACTCACTGTCTCATTCACTGACTCTCACTGTCTCATTCACTCAGTGCCTCACTCTCACTCTCTCCCTGTCTCACTCTCTCACTGCCTCACTCACTTACTGCCTCACTCACTCTCCCTGTCTCACTCTCTCACTG